>NC_000082.6:95682088-95982088 GCF_000001635.26 Mus musculus | reverse complement strand
TCTCTCCATTAATAACTGAGCTGTTACAGTGAACTGAATGATGGGAAAAGCCACAGGACAACTTAAACCCGAAGCAGCATGGCTGGAGCTTTGCAATGAGCCACTTAGAGCCTGCTGTGTCCCCACCCGTGCTCCAGCTGGTCCTCTGTAATGTGCTGGAGGCTTTGGGCCTGTGTGTGCACTAATGTACCGCTGTGATATCCCATGTGCCCTAGTTTTATTTGTGTGTGTGTCAGGTATGCAAGTGCCTGTTGGGACTTCTGGAGCGGAAGTTAACAGTGTTGTTAACAGCACTCACATGGTGCTGGGAAATGAACCAGGTCCTCTGCTAACTGTGTAGCGAGCCATCTCTTCATCCCTGAGTTATTTCAAATTTAGCTTCTCTTCCAGTGGGCTTGTGTGGCTAGCCAACAGCATTTTCCCATTTAGCTGAGGGCTGTGTCCCTCAGGGCAGGCAAGGGCTGCCTGTTTCAGCTATGGATGATGTTCTCAGTAAATATCAGGGCTTGTTTGTCATATCAACCTGAGGTAAGCTTTTAGGTTAAATCACTTTTCAGCATTGCTAGTTTTTGCTCTAAAATGGCACCTGGTGGCAGGTGAGATGACCACCTGGGCGTCTTGTCTCTTGTTGGAGTTAGCAGTTCACATGCTGCCTATGCTGGCCTCTCCCAGGATTGGGGCTAGAGGTGTGTGCCACCATGCCCTGTTGGGCACTGTTCTCTTTTTTTAACAAATAATTAGTTTGTGCAGAGTGTGTATGTGAGTGTGTGTGTGTGTGTGTGTGTGTGTGTGTGGTGTAGGTCATCAGGGTATAGGTGTGTGGTGTGTTGGTTATTGGTGGGGGTGTGTGTGTGCACATGAGGTCTGGTCATCACTGGGTGTCCTCTATCAATCTTTACCTTGTTCTCTTGTGGATTTGGCGAGGCTGACAGGCCTGCCCATCCCAGGAGTCCTGCTGCCTCTTGTCTCTTAGCACTGGGTTTGTACGTGCTTGTCAGTATGCCACCAGGCTCAGGGGACTCTCAACTTAGGTCCTAATGTTCTTGGGACACTTCAACTGAGCCATCTCCCTGGCCTAAGTGCCATTGTCTTACAGACTAAATGCAGTAGGCCTGAGTTAGTGCGTGGTTTATGGCTGTGAATAGGAGTTATCTTGGGACCCTGCTTTGTGACCCTCACCTGGGTAGCTCCAGTCAGGAGGAGGTGCTGGCTCATGATGGCAAGCACACATTGGAAGCATATAAAGTGGCTTGCTTAGAGGGAACAAGAAGTCACCCCCAGAAAAGGTGCCTGAGAGAGGTTCGGTGGAGCTGACATCAGAAGATGGTGATGTTAGTGGGGAGAAGTGAGCAGAGAGGGAGTATGCAGAGTGTGAGGAGGACATGAGCCACATGTGAGGGTTGTGGGGTGTGTGAGAGAGATGAGGTGTTGAAGGCCTGCCGATTTGGAGCATTAGACACTTTTTGTAGGGTTTGGGCAGGGGCATGTGTTGAATGGGTTCTAGTTCGATTTCTGTTGCTGTGATTAAATATTCTGACCATGAGCATCTTTGGGAAGAAAGGATTTACTTGGCTTACACTTCCAGGTCACTGTCTATCATTGAGGGAAAAGAAACCAGGTCAGAAACGGAAGCAGGAACCATGGAGGTTTCTGGTGGTTGCCTCACTCACAGGCTTATGTTCAGCTGTCCTGTGCGGCCCAGGGAGTGGTGCTGCCCGCAGTGGGCTGCCTCCCACATCAGTTATCAATCAGGACAACCCCCTCAGACATGCCCACAGGTTAGTGTGATCTGAGCAAGCCTGCGATTGAAACTTCCTTCTCAGCTGACTGAGCTATGTCAGGCCAGGCCAGTGGGACCGAACCACTTTATTGTTCCCTTTCCATTGAGCAAGACAAAAGACAGCTCGCACGAGTGTACGAGTGTATGTGATGTGGGGGCTGGAGTGTATTCGGTTATAACTGTTTTTCTCTTTCCAGAACATTCCTGAAAGCACAGAAATTCTGAAGAAGTTGATGACCACAAATGAGATTCAGAGCAACATTTACACATGACCCCAGGTGGCCAGGACCTGCCTGTTCCAGGGGGCAGTCACTGATGTTTTGTATTTTATTCTGGCTTGGGATGTTTTGAGAGTAATAAAAATTTTAAAAATTAATTGTAACTTTATTTTCTTAATGATGACATGTCTATAACTGAAAAATTAACAAGCCACTCATTTTCTTTAAAAAAATTTTTTTAAAACAACGTTATTCTTATTTTATGAGTATGTGTGCAGTGTCCACAGAGGCTGGAAGGATACCCTGGAGCTGGATTTACTGGTGGCTGTGAGCCAATATGCCGGTGCCAGGGACTGAAGCCTGGTCCTCTGCAGAGCAGCCGGTGCCAGGGACTGAAGCCTGGTCCTCTGCAGAGCAGCCGGTGCCAGGGGCTGAACCCTGGTCCTCTGCAGAGCAGCCGGTGCCAGGGGCTGAACCCTGGTCCTCTGCAGAGCAGCCGGTGCCAGGGACTGAACCCTGGTCCTCTGCAGAGCAGCTGGTGCTTTGGCTGCTGAGCCTTGTCTCCCTCCCTCCTTCCTTCCCTTCTTTCCTTTCTTCCAGAGGTGATACAGATTTTTGAAAAGCTCTAGACTTCAACAGGTTGTGTGAACATTGGAAAGTATGGTTAGGTCTAAAAAATTCAGCATATGTGAAAGTTGGTTCCTATATAGGAAAGGTTCTGGACATCTGTGAAGTTCTATAGATTTCTGTTGTCCTGTGGATAAGAAATTGGTGCTAATTTAAGGTCCTATTTGTTCAAAGTGAAACCCAGAGAAATGTGTCCTTTCTTCAGTCAGTGCAGCTGACAGGTTGCTTCTCAGGCTGACTTTGCCAAGTGTGGTGGTTTGTATATGCTTGGCGCAGGGAGGGAGTGGCACTGTTAGAAGGTGTGGCCCTGTTGGAGTAGGTGTGTCGCTGTGGGCGTGGGCTTTAAGACCCTCTTCCTAGCTGTCTGGAAGCCAGTATTCTGCTACCAGCCCTAGATGAAGATGTAGAACTCTCAGCTCCTCCTGCACCATGCCTGCCTAGATGCTGCCCTGCTCCCACCTTGATGATAATGGACTGAACCCCTGAACCTGTGAGCCAGCCCCAATAAGATGTCCTTATAAGAGTTACCTTGGTCATGGTGTCTGTTCACAGCAGTAAAACTCGAACTAAGACACCTGGGCTCCTTGCAAGGCAGGGAGCATCATCCCTAGCTCCACAGCACCTGGGTTGGTACTGTAACAAACCCAGAGAAGTCACAGTGCTTCACCAGACACAAGGTGAGCAGCGTGATGAAGCTAAGATGGTGCGAGCAGACAAGCTGCTGCCCTCCTGTCCCCACCTCTTCTCAGTTATGGAACCCTTGTATAGATGCTTACACGTCTCATTTACTTCTAGACTCAGTCCATCTACTCTAAAGGCATTCTTGGTTTTCTTTGTATGTTAGGTTTGGGACTGTCTGTGCGTCTTGCACTTATGAACATACACTGGTGGCAGATACTGAAGCATTCTGCCATTCTGCTTGCTGAAGTAGAGTGTGCACCTGTTCAGACTGTGTTTGCAGGGCCACAAGCAACGTTGTAAGACATGGAGATCTGGTCTCAGCTAGAACTTGAGGTCTGTGCTGTGTTGACTTAGCTCTGTGAGAGAAAATTTGCTTTTGCTTTGTGATGCTGTTGCTTGGGCCTGTGGTGAGGTGGCATGTCACAGCATGGAGTGTGGTGGGACAAAGACCCTGCGTGTACACCTGTAGTAAGCCGGGCCGCGGCCTACATGAACCGGGTATTTCTGGAAGGCAGGCTGGGGCTGAAAGAGACTTAAGACTGCGAGAAAAGAATGATGAAGCAAGCCAAGACAAATTTTTCTCTGATCAAGGCCCACGAGTTTACTAAGAGACTGTGCTTAGAAGGGGGAAGGCCCATTTACCTCCACCCCAACCCGCACCCCCACCAGTCCGTTCTTGGTGCTTTGAGCCAGCCTGTAGGCAACGTGCAGGATAGGATGTGTCTCTGGAATGTCTCAAGGGTCTCTCAGCAGAGAAGAGCAGTGGTAGTTGACAACAATACAGCCATCTAAGTCGGAAGGCTACACCCCGGGTGATCTCATATTCAGTGGCAGCAAAGTCTGAATCAGCCTGCTTCAAGGCTGGGGGAGGCGACATACACCTGTGACCACTTGGGGCGTTCCCTACCACTAGCTGACAAGGAAGAGAAGATGAAGATCTGGCTTACAGGTGGCATCACATCAAAGTACCCTGTACACTACAGCCCTTTTCTGGGACATTCTTGAAGGACGGTAACCATCCCCGTGAGAAGAATTTGGGGCAACGTACCTGGGTGAATGTTTTACACGTTAGGAGAATGGCTGATTTGCAACTGTCTTTCAGACAGCTTGACTGGTGGTTGGAAGGAACATGATTGGCAATTGGTAATAACCAGAGGTGATATGGTGATTGCGAGATCTTGTGAGGAGCGGGTGTGGCAGCAGTCCCAAGATGGCGCCCGGGACTGCAGCCAAGACTTGCACCTGATTTCCTCATACACCTGGAAATAAGCCGCATCCATTGTGAGAACTGCGCAGGTGCACCATGATGCAAGATCAGACCATATGATGAGTGATGATTCTGGCCAATGGACTGCTGTTACGTGGACTGGGCTGATGGGGCATGGTTGAGAGGATATATAAGGGATTGCGATTGGGGGTTGGTTGGTGTTTTTTCCTGGAGAGATTGATTTCTGGAGAGAGATTCGTGCATGATGTTGAAAGGTTCCTGAATAAACTGCTTTAAGAAGAACGTAGTGTTGTCGCTCTTTTCTGCTGGTCAGGATAGGAAGTGACAAGATCTCTCTCTGTTTTTGTTTTTAAGATTTATTTATGTATGTATGTGAGTGTGCACACCAGAAGAGGGCATCGAATCCCATTAAAGATTGTGGTTGCTGGGAATTGAACTCAGGACCTCTGGAAGAGCAGTCATTGCTCTTAACTACTTAGTCATCTTAGCCATCTCTCCAGCACCACTGTCCCCCTCCCCACCCCCGTTTTTTTTGAGACAGGGTTTCTCTGTGTGGCTCTGGCTGTCCTGGAACTCTCTGTAGACCGGGCTGGTACTCAGAGGTGATCTCAGCATAGACATTGAAATATTCATGTGTGTTCGGAGGTTAAACTCTGGAGTAGCAGCCAGTCTCTTGGTTCAGCCACACCAAGTGACCTGTGACAGTATCAGGGATACTATGTCTGGTGCAGCACCCTGGTCCTGGCTATAACTACTGCTGAGTGCCAGATCAGCCATAGCAGACAGAGCTCCTAATATGGCACCAGTCCCCGTTGTGATCAGCCAGTGACCTGACAGATTGATCACATTGTCCCCAGAAATCCTCAACCCTTGAGCCTTTATTGTTTCCTCTGCCACTCATCATCTGGCCAATAGGATTTGCTAATCTTTTGAATGCAGAAATTAAGGAGATGAATCTCAGGCGATGAGTGGCTGAAGGGGAGATGCATCAGCTCAGGGCAGTGGGAGATCTCAGTTGGAGGTTAATGACACAGGATACCTTCAGATAGACTGCACTGTTCAGTGGGCTTTGCCCTGGTAATGCCCCAGGTAATGAGTATAGATGGAAGACAGAACCAGGGAATAAAGTCACAGAGCAGGAGGAGCATGTCTGGGCTCACTAGGATTGATGCTCACTCTGCAAGGAGCACAGGTTAATGGATTGAATTCAGTAATTATTTGAAAGTATAGGACTTGACATACTTTTGCCAATACGTTGCTAATTGTTGGTCTCCCCTGCCCCCGAGATAGGGTCTCACTGTGTAGCATTGGTTGTCCTGGAACTCACTATGTGGACCAGTCAGACATCAAAATTACAGAGGTCCACCTACCTCTGTCACCCAAGCGTTGGAATTAAAGGTGTGTGCTACTGCACCTTGCTATAAGTTTCTAATTTGAATGCTGTGATTTAAGAAGTGAAGGAAGCAGAATAAACGCAAATACAGTTCTAGGTTTTGTCCCCTGCCGTGGAAACGTAGATGCTATTATGATGGTGGTAAAGTGAGTCTTTTTGGAAGCTATTTGTCCCCGAGGGCTCCATCCCTGAGGGTGGGCTTGGTGTGTACAGCTTGTTCCCTCTTGCTCTCTCCTGCTCTCTCTTTCTGTTCTCTGCTGTGTGAGGGGTGGTGTTCCTCCAATCTGGTCAACACTGTTCAGGGTACCATCTTGGAAATGGAGTCTGGGCCCTTACCAAATGCCAAACCCGCTAGCAACTCCAGAATCATGACCGGGCAAGTTTCTGTTTGCTATAAATTTCCTAGTTTCAGGTATTCTGTTCCAGCAATGTAAACAGAGCAAGAGGGGACATTTAAATTTAGATTTCTCTCTTTTATGCCAATGGAAACTCACTTCTAAATCACGTTCAAGCTGACAGCTTTGATTTTGGCCATGGAAGGAGGAGGTGAGAGACGGGGGATCCCTGGCGGTCTGGCTTTGTGGAGAGCAGGTAGAGGTTTTTCAGTCAGGACTCCCTTGATGAATGAGGCTTTGAGAATAGATCAGACGAGGGCTGGAGAGATGGCTCAGCCGTTAAAGGCTAGGCTCACAACCAAAAATATAAGAGAATAGATCAGACGAACTGAGTGAAGAACCTGAAAGTTCCTGACAGAATGTAAAAGGTCACAGAAGCCCTGAAATTGGCAAGATAGATTTCATTGTTAGCAGAACTAGCTTCACTGATTTAGAAAAATAGAGGTGCACAATGCTCTAGCCACTCCTTGAACCTGTGTGTCTGCCAATGTTTTGATCGGTCCTTGAACCCATGTGTGTGCTCACTGATGAAGCCCATTGCCAGGTGTTTGTGATATTGGTTGCTGGGGAAGAGTTGGAAAATCTCCCCAGCAATCACAGCCCGGCCAATCCGGAGTTGCTACACCTGCACCAGACTCTTTCCTTGTATTCCTCCTGTCTTAGTCAGGGTTTCTATTACTGCACAAACATCATGACCAAGAAGCAAGTTGGGGAGGAAAGGGTTTATTCGGCTTACACTTCCACATTGCTGTTCATCACCAAGGAAGTCAGGACTGGAACTCAAGCAGGTCAGAAAGCAGGAGCTGATGCAGAGGCCACGGAGGGATGTTCCTTACTGGCTTGCTATGCTTGTTCAAACTTCTCTTTGTGAGACTTAACCAGAGAACAAAGTCTCTTCTGGGCTTTTTTGAAACTTCCTTTGTCAATGCAATTAATCCAAGTCTCTTCACCTTAGCCTCAGGCAGACTTTTCAGACAAGGGCAAAAAGTAACCACATTCTTCACCAAAATACCACAAAACCAGTCTTTATGCCACATACTGAAATTCTTCTCTTTTGAAATCTCTTGGGCAAAGTCAACACAGTTCAAATTACTCCCAGCAACAAAGTCTTCCAAACTAGGATGACCCATTAAGTCCCATTTAAAGCATTCCACTGAGTTCCAAATCCAAAGTCCAAAAATTCACATTCTTTCAAATAAAAGCATGGTCAGGCCCATCACAGCAATACCCCAGACCCTGGTACCAATTTCTGTCTTAGTTAGGGTTTTACTGCTGTGATCAGACACCATGACCATGGCAAGTCTTAATAAAACAACATTTAATTGGGGCTGGCTTACAGATTCAGAGGTTCAGTCCATTATCATCAAGGTGGGAGCATGGCAGTATCCAGGCAGGCATGGCACAGGTAGAGCTGAGAGTTCTACATCTTCATCCAAAGGCTGCTAGTGGAAGACTGACTTCCAGGCAACTAGGGTGAGGATCTTATGCCCACACCCACAGTGACACACCTACTCCAACCAGGTCACACCCATTCCAACCAGGCCAAACCTCCAGATGGCGCCACTCCCTGGTCCAAGGATATGCAAACCATCCATCACACCTCCCATACCCATTTCTTGAGAATAGACATTGTTTAGATCTGGAAATCCCCTACTCCCCCCTTCTCTTTTCCCCCTTAAGGACCTATAAAAACTGGGACCCCTTTCCCCTCGAGGTCGACTCCTCTACCCCTGTGTGGGATATGAGTCGTCCCCAGAGCTCTGGCTTTACCCAAATAAAGCCTCATGTGGTTTGCATCAAGCTTGGTCTCTCGTGAGTTCTTGGGGGTCTGCTATTGTCCCGAGACTTGAGCGAGGGACTCCTTTCGGGGTCTTTCAAACCTTCTATAATAGAAAAGACTCATGCTGTCCTGTGGGGAGACCCTGCTAATTAAGGTCTCAGTCTACCATGTCCAGTTAACTCCTCTGAGCTTGGTACAAAATGGAGGACTCCCATTACCATCAGGGCTTACTCTCCTCTGAGACCAAGCTCCGAAGTGGAATGTCTCCATGTCATCAAATGTGGGGCTTCAACATTATCGACCAACGCCCTGCTTCTTATGTGGTCATGTGGCTTCCAGATGTTGCCCAGGTCTGGAGAACACTCAGGAATTTTGATGCATGTTCTCCAGTGGAGAGAAGGCTGGGTATAAGCCACATGTCTGTCCAAGCTCTTTGTAGTGACCTGTGAGATTGTTCATTTATCTATACTGATAACAGTGAGACTTGATATCAAAACAGCTCAAAATGGAAGACTTTCCATGGAGATAAAATAACACATATCTGAATGCTTCAGCTAACTCTTCATTCCACGTCTCTCCACAGGACTCTGTGGTTCGTCAGCCAGCACAGTCTCTTCTCCCACTCTAAAAACCTCAACCTGCTTGCCCTGATGGTTCTCTTTGACGCTGCTGTATGCTCCTCCAGCATTCCTCAAAGCCCAGTTCTCCCAGTGTACTGGCTAGTTTTGTGTCAACTTGACACAGCTGGAGTTATCACAGAGAAAGGAGTTTCAGTTGGGGAAATGCCTCCATAAGATCCAGCTGTGGGGCATTGTCTCAATTAGTGATGAAGGGTGGGAGGGCCCCTTGTGGGTGGTACCATCTCTGGGCTGGTAGTCTTGGGTTCTATAAGAGAGCAGGCTGAGCAAGCCAGGGGAAGCAAGCCAGTAAAGAACATCCCTTCATGGCTTCTGCATCAGCTCCTGCTTTCTGACCTGCTTGAATTCCAGTCCTGACTTCCTTGGTGATGAGCAGCAGTGTGGAAGTGTAAGCTGAATAAACCCTTTCCTCCCCAATTGCTTCTTGGTCATGGTGTCTGTGCAGGAATAGAAACCCTGACTAAGACACCCAGGTTCGGGGAAGGGTCATCTCCAACCTTTACTTTCAAGGTCTTTAATGTTGACCCTACCCTACCCTCAATAGGTCTCAGTATTGGGACCTACTGAGATCAGGCCCCTACTCTGAGCCCAGACTGTATGAAATGGTGATTTTTAGACTGTGCCTTGACCTAGGAGACTCCACTTTGAGGGAGGATGATGACTGCAGTCCCTGGATGGACCTATAAACTGCACTATCTGCAGACACCACTCATACATCATGGACTGATAAATGATTTATTCCTGGCAATAGAAAAGGGTGTATTGGGGTGAGTTGAGAGTGTAGAGGCATGTGGGGTATATCAAAATCATATCTAGAAAATCAGAGCCAAGAACTTATTAGACATGCCATAGAAAGAAAAAGAGTGTAACTCCCTTGACTGGACCCCATACAAAGATGGACATATAACACTAGGATGGCATAACCTCACCAACCTCACACCCAGTGTCATGGTTGGATATGCTTGGCTTAGGGAGTGGCACTATTAGGAGGTGTGGCCTTGTTGGAGTAGGTGTGTCACTGTGGGCATGGGCTTTAAGACCCTCATCCTAGCTGCCTGGAAGGCAGCATTCTGCTAGCAGCCCTCAGATGAACATGTAGAACTCTCAGCTCCTGCACTATCCCTGCCTGGATGCTGCCATGTTCCTTCCTTGATGATAATGGACTAGACCTCTGAACCTGTAATCCAGCCCCAATTAAATGCTGTCCTTATAAGAGTTGCCTTGGTGTCTCATGGTGTCTGTTCACAGCAGTAAGACCCTAACTAAGACACCCAGCATGCGTCAGGGATAGACAGACAGGAAACTCCTGACTCTCCTGGGAGCTTCATCTCAGATCTGACCTCAGCTGTAGCATGCCTGACTGCCTGGATGTCCACCATTGGCCTGTCTGGACCTGAACCTGTCCTTCTCTCTTTTCAGACCCACGTTTGGCTTTTTCCCTCACAGCTGGACTCTGCAGCTCCTGTCACAGCTCCCTCCCCTCCCCCAGCACTGGTTTGGATCATCTTACCAGTACAGATTCTCAGCCCACTTCTAGAGTGTTTTAAACCCCACTACAGCCTCTCTAACTGGTGCTCATTCTGTAAACCACATACGTGCTTATAGATAAATTTATGAGTTACGCATGCTATTTTGACTGATGCTATGAGGAATAATAATAGGACCTGCATGCACCTCAGCAAACTTACTGGGGTAGGTGGTTATCTGGCAATTTGCTATCATTGAAATAACTGAAACTGCAGAATCTTGTGCGTTTCTGTGATAGTTTGGTTTCTGTCTCTGTGATAAACACAAAAGCAAACAGGAAGAGGAAATAATTTATTTGGCTTGCACTTCCAGTCCATCACAGGACACCAAGGTCGGAACTCAAGGCACGAGTTTGAAGCAGAGGCCATGGAGGAAGGCTGCTTGTTGCCTCACAGCCCCTGGCTTGCTCAGCTATCTCCCCCCCTGCCCCCAGCCTCACTTGCTCTGGCCTTGCTTGCTCTGGCCATATTTATTTCATATATGTGGGTACACTGTCACTGTCTTCAGACACAGCAGAAGACAGCATTGGATGCCCATTACAGATGGTTGTGAGCCACCATGTGGTTGCTGGGAATTGACCTCAGGACCTCTGGAAGAGCAGTCAGTGCTCTTAACTGCTGAGCCATCTCTCCAGCCTGCTCGGCTACCTTCTTGTCCAGCCCAGGCCCACTTGCCTAGGGATGGCACTGCCCATAGTGGGCTAGACCTTCCTACATCAGCTAGCAGTTGAGAGAATGCTTCACAGACTTGGCCACAGGCCAAACTGATGGAGGCAGTTCATCAGCTGTGGTTCCTCCCTCTGTGGTGACTCTAAGGCTGCTGGCTAAAGCTAACTTGCCAACTTTGACTCACAAACACATCCCATAATAACCCACACATAACACCCCCATACTTGTTTGTCTCAAAGATCTCAGATGAAACGCAATTCAACTTTAAAAGTCTCATTTATTCAGTAAATTCTGGCATTGTGGAAAAACACAAACACATTTACCATTCCTGAGACAGTATCACCTAATCTCAAATAGGAAGTAAAGAACCAGTCTAATTTCTTCTTCAGTGAGTATGTTTTGGCTTTCATTTTGTATGTGTATTCAGACATAATCATCATTTTAGATTAAAAAAAAAGGGTTTTGTGCTTGTGGTATATGCATATGTTTTTTGGGTATATATATATATATATGTGTGTGTGTGTGTGTGTGTGTGTGTGTGTATATATATATATAGGCATCACTGGGGGGTGGGCTTAGAGGTTTCAAAAGCCTGCAACAGGCCCAGTCTGTCCCTTTCTACCTCAAGCTGACAGATACAAGGTAAAATATCAGCACCTTGCCTCTTGTATGCTGCCAAGCTCCCAGCCATGGTGGTCATGGACTAACCTGAAACCCAACAAACTGTTTCTTCTGTAAGTTTCCTTGGTCATGGTGTCTATTCACACTCATAGAGCTGCTACTAGGATACAAGTTGGTACCAGGGGTTGGGTTTTGCTGTGACAGGCCTGACCATGCTGCTCGTTGGAGGAATGTGGACTTTGGGATGTTGGATTGGGAACATAAGGCGTTGAATGCTGTACATAAGGCTTAATGGTCCACACTAGTAGAACCTTGGAAGATAGATGTGCTGAGAGCCGCCTGGACTGTGGAGGCCCAGTTCAAGTGGTTTCAGAGGGGAACAATAGTAGCAATGGAGCTTGAGACCATTCCTGTGGTGTTTTGGCAAAGAGTGTGGCTACTTTCTGTCTTTGTCCAAAAAGTCTGCCCAAGGCTAAATGGAAGAGTTTTGGATTGCTGTCATTGGCAGATTTTAAGACAGCCTAGCATTGACTGTGCTACATGGTTACTAGTGATTGCTCGGTTTTGGAGGAAGCGTGAAGATGCAGAGGAGCAGGCCTTGGCTGTGGAAGATCCACCTGGATTTCTGTAGTAGGGGATGAGTTTCTTTGGGTACTTATGTGTGCATTTTACAAGCAGGAAGTCCAATTCTATTTCTAACTTCCTCCTCCACAGATAAACATTACAGAGTACATATCACAAAACATTTACATATATTTATTTTTGAAGAATCAATTAAATCGATTTTATCCTTCGTCAGTTTCATGTATAGGATATATCTGGTCCTTTGGAGTCCCGTTCCGCTCTCTCACCTCTCCTCACCCCCTCTTTCCAACAAGGTCCCTCCTACCACCGTGGACATAGTTTTCTTTTAATTTTCAGCAATCATATACTCATGCACGGGCACTTTGGGTCTCAGAAGGACAATTCTCGGGATGTGGCCACTGCACCTGGGTCACAGCTGATGCTCTTTACGACTGATGAGGCATTTGCTTTCTCAACCCTCCCATCTTGGGTAGGAAACTTACTATGATATCTTTGCTGCCCCTACCGAAGTGGCTGGGAATTCACTGCAGAGCCTGAGGGCCAGAGTTCAGTCTTCTGATGACTTCCCTGTGGCAACAAGGCCTCCCCAGAGTCCCTGCAGGCAGCTGGTGGTCCAAGCCTCTCATCAGCTCTGCTGGACAGGCTCACACTCTTATGTTGAATCTCCTAACCTCAGGGTGACTGGATTTGAGGACGAGGTATAATTAAGGTCCAATGAGGCCAGGACAGCGAGGCCCTCGGTGCAGTGGGACTGAGGTTCTTCAGACCTCTCCATACACAGAGGAAGAGACTCTTAGGACATGGGGACAGAGCCACCTGCCTGTTGAGGAGACAGGCCTCATTAGAAGCCAACCTTGCCTATGCCTGGGCCTTGATGCGTACCTTCTGTACTGAGACAATATTTTTTAGATTTGTCTTCGTTTTGTAGTGCTAAGGATCAAATCTAAGTAGTCCACACCGAGTCATGTCTCTAGAGTTAGTTGCATGTTTTAAGTTCTCCAATGTCTCGTATTCTATTCAGTCAACCAGAGCAGACCAAGATGTCTAATGATGAAGAACAAACTCAGGTAGCTTAGAGCTACCTCAGCCTGTCCCCTTTCTAACAGGACCCAGACATTCTGGGGTAGAAGGCTAGGTGGGACCAAGCTGGACCAGGTCAAGCTACTCTGTACATTGGACTTCTTGTGACATGGATTTTGGAACACTGGGCCCATCCGTGGGAAACCTGAGGTTTTCGTTCAGTGGTTGGGGAATGGAAAATTCTATAGGCTCTTCTCTGTCACGACGAATCTTCATCGTCAGTCGGATCAGACTGTGTGGGAACATATCTCAGGGTGTGTCTGTGAGGTTATTTTCAGGATGCTTTAACCAATGCAGGGAAAACCTACCCTGCGTGTGGCTGGAACTATCCTCTGAGGGAGGTCTGAGACTGAATGCAAGAGCGCCAGGCTGTGCTGGCTACTCTTATGTCACCTCGACTCAAGGTCTGGAGAGAGGGAAGCTTCAATTGTGAAAATGACTCCATAAGATCAGGCTGCAGCCAAACATACAGGGCATTTTAAAAATTAGTGATTGATGGGGGAGGGCCCAGCCCATTGTGGGTGTTGCCATTCCTTGGTTCTGGGTTCTATAAGAAATCAGGCTGAGCAAGCCATGGAGGGCAAGCCAGAAAGCAGCACCCCTCCATGGCCTCTGCATCAGCTCCTGCCTCCAGGATCCTGTCCTGTTTGAGTTCCTGTCCTGACTTCCATCAATGATGTACTACAATGTGGAAGTATAAGCCAAATAAACCCTTTCCTCCCCAACTTGCTTTTTGATCATGGTGTTTTATCACAGCAACGGTAACCCTAACTAAGACAAATATTCATCGTCTCTGCTTCCTGACTGAAGAATCAACATAACCACTTCACACTCGCTCTGCTGCCATGGATTCTCCAACATGATTGACTGGACCAAGCCGTTCACCAAAATAAACATTTCCTTCCTTAAATAGCTTTCCTCAGGCATTTTGTTAAAGTGTTAAGTGAAGGTGTCTAGATCATGGGCAAGTGTGACAGGCATCCATCCCACTGCCGTGGGGCTGGAGGCCACACAGACAGCGAGCTGGGGCAACACAGAGCTGTAGTCTTGGAGATGGGGGTGCTTGCCTAGGCTGCACATCATTCTGCAGTTACCTGATGACAAAACTGTGGGAATCGTTGTTTCCTGTGGTCTGTTAATAGAACATCCTGTCGGGAACCCTCCACGGTCTTCCAGGCATCAGTCAGAGCTGGTTTCCCATAGTGCGAAGCTGACTCACCCACTCCACAGCCTGAGTCCTTCCGCGGCTTTCTTTTCCACACAGCATCAGACATGAAGCCTTGAGTCCAGAGAGGCTGGCGCTGTAAGAAAAGTCACATGATTTCCCTCAGTCGAAAACAAGCATGAACGAACTCCAGTTCTTAAAGACAGTCTTCTCAGCCAGTGGGAAAATGATCGAAGATAAGGTGAGAGAGGTAGATATTGAGCTAATAATCTGACATGCCCTCTTGAAGCCTCCATAAGAGTACTCAAACCGTGGTGCTTGGAGACCTCGGTGGGTGAGCAGGGAGGTACTGGGGGTTACACCTCTTCCCACTCCTTGCTCTCGGCAATTCTTCAGTGTGGCTCCTCTCGAGCTGTATCCTCTATTATCAAATGGGAAAGAAACAAATGTTTTCCTAAATGTTGTAAGCTGTTACAGTAACTTATCTAACCCGAGAAAGGCATGGTAGGAACCACCTGATTTATAGTGAGGTGGCCAGAAATATAGGAGTTCTGGACTTGTGATTGAAGTAGGGGTCTGTACCCCTAAGCCTGGGGTTGGGGAGTCTGCACTAATCCTGCCAGTCACAGGACCATACAAACTATAGGACGTACAATTGGTGTCCACCAAGAAGGGGAGAATTCCTTGGAGTGGGGATCAGTGTGAGCAAGGCTTGGGACTCGAGAGGACAGGTACGCTGTCCTGTTGGATAATCTCACCTTATTCACTAGTGGGGCTACCAGGTAAACAAGGCAGACTGATTTCAGGGGGAGTCACAAAACAGCTAGCATAAAAGAAAGCCTTTTAAAGATTTATTCTTTTTAATTTATGTGTGCCAGTGTGTGTAGGTGCCTACCATGGCCAGAAGAGGGTGTTGGATCCCCTGGAGCTAGAGTCATATGAGTTCTGGGAAATGAACCTCTCTGGAGGAGCAGCAGATGTTCTCAACTGTGGGGCCACCATCTCTCCAGCTAACCCCCACCTCCAGCAGCTAGTTGAAGGAGGAACTGTCGGGGAGAGCTCCAGAGAGCACCAGGGAAAAGCTGGCAGTGGTCTCCGCAGATAGCAGCTCTCTGCTCAGCAGGTGTTAAATGGACGGCTGCTTCCCTAAATTATGTAAGCTGTCATAGTAAATTATCCAACCCAACAAAGGCATGGTAGGAACCACCTGATTTATAGTGGTATACAAGCCCAAGCATCCTGTAAACAGCATATATTATGACTCCAAAGATTGAATATTTGCCTTTTTAAAATATAAGGATTTATTTGGTTGGTTTATGAGTATGTGTGTTATGTCTGTGGCTGGACATGTGCACATGAGTGCAGGGGCCCGTGGAGGCCAGAGGGGGAGGTTCTGCCTTGGTTGTCAGCCACTCCAGATAGGTGCTGTGAACTGGACTCAGGTTTTATTATTATTATTATTTTTCTGAGAGAGCGACTCAGTGTGTGTCTCAGCTGGCCTGGATCTTGCTATATAAGCCAGGCAGGCCTGAAACCCACAGAGATCCACCTCTGCTTCTCAGGGTTTGGGACTAAAGGTGTGTGCCAAGGCCAGCTTTGGGCATGCGCTAACCACTGAGCAGTCCCTCCATCCTGGATCTTCACCTTCTAAGTAAGAGGTGTGGTTTGTCTTCCTTCATTCAAGTCATGGTGCACTGGGGAAGGCACAATAGGAAAACCAGGTGCTCTTCTGTCTTGCCTGAATATATCCTTAGCCGGTCATCTAGAAGGACAAGGACAGCAGCTTGATAATATTCAGACGTCAAAAGTCCAGAGTGGTTTTCAATGCAGTTTCCATGGCTACGACTCTTTTATTGACTTTCTCAAGATAAACTCCTGACTAGTGGCTGGGAGGCTTGAAGGGCTCTGGAAGTCAGTCTGCTACCTGCCCTATGGCATCCCAGACAGCTTTGAATCCAGGCTGAAAGGCAACCTCCGTCAATATAAGTTCTCAGAAATCTTAGAGAACCGGATTGTCCCTCCATATTGGACACAAGTCACATTGTCTTCTGTTAGTTTCTTATTTTGTTTAATGCAGCACAAGGAGGCTTCACAGAGCTGCCCTGTAGGATGAAAACATTGACATGGAGCAGTCACGCAGCTTACTGAGACTCAAAGAGAGAGGATCTCTAGTCTTTTTCTTTCTTAGAGACTGTGTTCCTGAAACTCTGCTGGGTGTTAGAACCATCTGGGGAGCTTTCAAATGTTCAGTGCCCAACCCAAAAGCCACACAACCTCAGTCGACTTCTGGAGATTCGATCCAGGATTTCTTCACCCTCTGGTAAAGCCAACGTGTGGCCAAGTTTGAGCACCAACTTGTTAGAGTATTCAAGTCTCAGCTTGGACCCAAGGGCTCACACACCAGCCAGCATTCTGCAAGCTACTCCTGCACACTCTGTCAGGCTGAGTCTGAGGATACTTTAATGCATACCAAGTGGAGATCTCCACAAACTGAAGATTCAAACTGCACATCAGAAATGGGGCTGAGAAAGTCACAGGTGTGACAGCTGACTGTGCAAAGACCTCAGGTGTGTAGCCAGAGGCTGGAGCCTCCAGCCCCACACATGGCATATGCAGGAGACTGACTGCTGTTGGATTGGGTGGTATTTGGTGAATGTGAGAGGATTCAGGTCAAGAATGGCACGTCCTAAACCGATTTATGTATCAACTTCTGCATACAGACTGTTTTTAGAATCCCTGAAAATGTTTTGAGGAGCTGTCTCTTGTTACTGCAGAACAAATCCATCAGGTGGCTTTTCCAGGCTGGAAGGAATTTACACTTGAAGTCCCCTGGACATTGCCATGCTTGCTCAGGCTGCTGGGGCCGGTGTGAGGGCTGTGAGGGAATGAAGCTGTCGGCACGTCAGCAGCCCACATTTTCTCAGGTGCTACTGTGAACTCTGGTGAATATTTGATCACAGTGTTCTTAAATCAAACTCTTGCCCACTTAGAAATGATTATTTCATAACGTTCCCTCCGGGCACACAAGAACGTTAGAACGTGCAAAGCGGTTGAACAAGCTGTATGTTACTGCTGCCCTCCTTAACCTACTGAAATTATGAGTGAAGATCGGTCACAAGGGGGCAGTATTGCTCAACAAAGGTCTTTCTTCCTTCCTCCCTTCCTCCCTTCCTCCCTTCCTCCCTTCCTCCCTTCCTCCCTTCCTCCCTTCCTCCCTTCCTCCCTTCCTCCCTTCCTCTCTTCCTTTCTTTCTTTCTTTCTTTCTTTCTTTCTTTCTTTCTTTCTTTCTTTCTTTCTTTCTTTCTTTCTTTCTTTCTTTCTTCCTTCCTTCCTTTCTTTCTTTCTTTCTTTCTTTCTTTCTTTCTTTCTTTCTTTCTTTCTTTCAGGGCCTGGCTGATCTGAGTCTATAACCTATCTTCCCTAAGTATCTGACTGTATTAATACTAGATTCTTCCACAACCACCCATAAGTAACTAAAAACAGCACAGCCATCTGTATGCACTAGACCTTTAGTCTGAGGGCTGGTAAGATGGCTCAGGGGTTAAGGGTGCTTGCTGCAAAAGCTGATGACCTGAGTTTGATCCAAGAACTCATGTGGTAGGGAAGAAGAACAGACCCTGGAAAGTTACTCTTTGATCTTCGTATGCATACATGGCACACACACTCTGAGAGAGAGAGAGAGAGAGAGGGAGAGAGAGAGAGAGAGAGAGAGAGAGAGAGAGAGAGGTACATGTTAAAAAACCAATGTTGGGCTGGTGAGATGGTGAGATGGCTCAGCAGGTAAGAGCACTGACTGCTCTTCTGAAGGTCCTGAGTTCAAATCCCAGTAACCACATGGTGGCTCACGACCATCTGTAATGAGATCAGATGCCCTCTTCTGGTGTGTCTAAAGACAGCTACAGTGTACTTACATATAATAATAAATAAATCTTTGGGCCAGAGCAAGCAGAGGTCCTGAGCTCAGTTCCCAGAAACCACATGATGGCTCATAACCATCTGTACAGCTATAGTGTACTCATATACATAAAATAAATAAATCTTTAAAAAAAACCATAATGTTGACTTTGAAAAACAGAAAGCTGTCCCCACCCCTCTACCTGCTCTCACCCTCCACCTGCCCCCCGCCCCCACCCCTGCTTTTTCTCATGGTTTTTATGAGGCCCCAGATAGTTGTTACTGCAGATGGGAGAGTAATCTCCTGGAAGAAGCACACTCTGTTCGCAGCCATGGCAAGCAGAAGGCTTTGCTCTCTGAGCAACATTGCTCTGTGGGGCATGCAGAGTTGCTGCCTCAGTCTCTCCTGTTAGAGGGAATCATAGAAGGCTCTCAGGCTATGTGCCTGGGGTGGATTGCTGGGTGATCTCTCTTTAAGGTCTTCCTAGCCACAGCAGCACTGGCCCTCCCTTCCTCCACTGAATATGGCCCATTGTGGCCATTCGAGGAGGCCTCACTTCTGTGTTTATGGCTAAGCCCCCCTGTCTTGCCTTACTGCCAGGCTCCTACTTCTCCTGCCCAGAAATGGCTGTGACCCTGAGCCCTGGGGGTTTTTGAGTCCAGCCTCCACTCTCTCCCCATGACAAGGAATGTTCTGGCTTGTCTCACTCTGCATCCCAGGCACCAAGACCTCCCAAGAGTACAAAAGCTCCCTAGGGCCATTAGTCCCAAGCCCACCCAGGCAGACTCTCTTTACAGCATGGCCGCTGTGAGCTGGAGTTCTTGCTCTCTCTCTCCAGTGTCCCTTCTTTGAAAGGAGGCCATGAAGTTCCCTTAGGGAACAGAGAGCCTGATTCCAGCAGATACTGTATATAGTCTTGATGAAAAGCCAGCTGTAGCTCTTGTTCTCTTGCTTCCCCCTTGGGCTCGTCCCTTCCCCCCTCCCTTCCATATTCCCTTCCCCATCTCTCCACATGGTCACGGCCAGCCTCTACTTCTCTACTCTCTCTGCCTTTCTCTGCCTCTACTGCCCTCTTAACTCCCTTCCCTATGCCTGAATAAACTCTATTCTATGCTATATTGCTGGGTATATAAAGAAAAGAAAAGAAAACAAAAAAGAAAAAGAAAAGAAGATCCAGTTGCAAACTGAGGTACTCACCACACACTGGGTGGGGGTGTCAGATATCTTTGTGTTTTCGTGGAATTTCCTTTGAAAAAATGTGGAGAAAATTCTTGAGAGGTTCTCTGAGGCCCCATAGGGGTCCAGGCAGCTCCTACTCTGCCTTCTGGGACCCATATGACCATAACTAACCTTGTTTGGATTTGGTAGAGGCAGACTGGGCCTGGAGAGAAAAGCAGCCTCAGGTTTACAGGGCCACACAGAACTCTTGGCCTATGTTCCTGCTGTCTGCATTAGGTCCACCTGGTTCCTAATTCCACAAAAGTCAAGTCTGTCCAAGGGTCCGAGGCAGAGGCAGTGGATGTGAGGACTCAGGTGTCTTCCCAGACCTCTATCGTGAGAAGGACTTGGTAGGTAGAAGGAAGATACAGGAGGGGATCTGCAGGTGAGCTCTGTGTTTGGAAGATGCTGTTCGCTATAAAGCACAATACAAATAACTTTTATATGAGTTGGTTATGTGTAAGGACAGGTCTGCCTGCCCTGACGGTGTTGAGGCAGAAGCTGATTCAGCCACACTGGGATAGACAAGAGGTTCAAGGGTCAGTGTTGGGAGGTGAGAGTACTTGTCACTGAGTGATTTGAAGTGGGAGGCAACACTGGGTATTCTGATAACTGAAGAGATGGCTGGCACCTGGGCTGCAAGGAGTAGGTAGGATTTAAAATAAAGTACTTATTCTATTTCATGAGTGGAGAGCCTTTTGGGGTGCCACTTGGCAGAAATCTGACATTGACCAAGGACAAGGAAATGGGCTGCTTGGCAGGAATCTGACATCAGACCATGACAAAGAAGTAAGTCCAGGCAGGGACCTGACATTGGCCAAGGACAAGGAAGTCAGAATCTGGTTTTAGGGTAGAACAAAGAAGTAGGCTCAGATATCTTGATCATCCTTAGAAACAGGGATCACCAGAGTGATCATGGGACCTTGTGTTTATTGTCTTGCTTGATCCTTGACTGTTGTCTTTTTAGTTCCTCATTGTACTGCTTGCCCTAAATACCTGCATGTAATTAAAATGGTATAAAAGCGAATTGGGAAACATTAAACCTGCCTTCAGTCTCAGAATTGACAGGGGTCATGCTACAATGTTGTCTAACTGTCTTTTTACTTTTCAATCCTCTCTCTGATCTGGAGAACCTGTTGACTGACTGAGCTGGCTTAGTCATTCATGAGAGTGTCACAAATTGCTAGTTATCCTTTAGTGTCCATTGTTCTGTCTCCCACAATAACTGAAACCTCAGCTCTGCATTGCTTAAGGCTTCCCTTTCTCAGCATCCCTCACAGCTGGGCACAGTGCAGGGTGTGGGAAGGGAGGTGTATAGACTGTGGACGGTACAGTTCTCTCCTACAGAGTAAGCTAAAAATCCTTCCTATAGGGTACAGAAGGTATTGTTCCTGTCTTAGTGCTTTACTTCTGTGAACAGACACCATGACCACAGCAACTCTTATAAGGACAACATTTAACTGGGGCTGGCTTACAGGTTCAGAGGTTCAGTCCATTATCATCAAGGCAGGAACATGGCAGCATGCAGGCAGGCATGGTGCAGGAGGAGCTGAGAGTTCTACATCTTCATCTGAAGGCTGCTAGCAGAATACTGACTTCCAGGAAGCTAGCATGAGAGTCTTAAAGCCCACACCCACAGTGACACACCTACTACAATAGGGCCACACCTTCTAATAGTGCCACTCCCTGGGCTGAGCATATACAAACCATCACAGTTCTCTTCTACAGAGTATGGAAGGTATAGTTTCCTCCTTCCTACACCACCACAGCCAGTGGAGTGGGTACCAGTGTCCTAGAACAGGTGGGTGATGGGATAGAAGGAGACAGTCTTTAGATGTTAGGTCAAAGAAATGAAGGCTTTCGGGCTGGTGAGATGGCTCAGTGGGTAAGAGCACCCGACTGCTCTTCCGAAGGTCCAGAGTTCAAATCCCAGCAACCACATGGTGGCTCACAACCATCTGTAACAAGATCTGACACTCCCTCTTCTGGAGTGTCTGAAGACAGCTACAGTGTACTTACATATAATAAATAAATAAATCTTAAAAAAAAAAAAAAAAAGAAATGAAGGCTTTCCAGTCTACTCGTGTTTTATTTTGGCTGTAGCTTTGTTATTAGGAGTCTATATTATAATTAAAAGAATAAGCTTTTAGTACACCCTAAAGCTCCTTGAGTCATTCACACCCAAACTATATTCCCTAGTCTGAATCTCCCTGGTGCAAGCCCACTGTCCTTTCACGCAGGCACGACAGGGTAGCATTCAGAAATTGACGCTTGGTCATACTTATTAGTGTGTTTTTGGTGTTTCAGGGAAAGTAGGAGAGGGGAGGGTGGAGAGAGAAACAGAGACAGAGATGGAGACAGAGATAGAGAGACACACACAGTGAGTAGCCAGTCAGTTTGGGGCTTCAGTTTTCAAAAGCACAGCACTTAGTGATGGCAGCAGCAAGCAGACCCCTGTTTGCGGAGGCAGGCATCAGGAAAACGGAGGGAGTAAGGCTATCTCGGAGGGGTTGGCTTAGACAGAGGCATCTCAGTTCTCTTGTCTCCTTCCAGGATGATTCTGAAAGTCCTTGGGAGCTCGCTTATAACTTGGACAAAACACCTCTTCCCTTTAAGAAAGCCATTGGTCTGCAAAATTGTGAATGCACAGCTTTCAAGCCAGTCAGCAGCAACACTTTATATAAACTACGCTGGTGGGGAAGAAACTGTTCTAAAAAGTGGGCTGCAATTGTATACAGCTATGAAATTATCAAAGAATATTTTAACGTTAGTTGTGGCCATATATACGTGTATAACTCCAGCAGGACTCCTGTGACGATGGAAAATCTTAGAGGATCAGTGGCCACCAATCTAGCCAAATCATTGAGCTGTAAGTTCACTGAGACACCCTGTCTTCATAGACTGTGGTCAATGAGCTCAAGATATATAGTGTTCTTCTCTGGCTGGCCTTCACATGTGCACACTCACAGATACAGGTATATATGTACCTCATATAAATACATATATAGATATTTATGTATTTATATAAATACATGTATATATTTATAAATACATATAAATACACATATATATTTATGACACAGGATACACACACACACTCTTTTTTAAAAGTGGCAAAAAATGACAAGAGTGTTTATGACGGTCATGGGAGTATGGTATTGGCTGTGAATCAGTTTTGTTTTGTTTTTTATCTTTTTAGCCTGACTGAGGCCAAGGAACTGCATGAATTTTCATTTTGTTGGTTAAACCAAGTTCTCTGTTTATTATTGAAGAAGGAATCTTTAATTAGCTCTACCGGGTGCTGGCCTAGCAGCAAATGGAAAGGCTTAGCTGTTTTCAGTTGTAGGTAAAATTCATAGCTGTTTATCAATGTCTAGTGATCAGGACCAACCATTTGAAAGAGCTGTTTTTTTCACATATATTAATTGCTTTAAGTGTATAATTTGATAATATTAGTCAATTAATTACATCATTATACAAATGGTCACTACAGGTGACTTTAGTGTTTGGTTTCTTTTACTTAGCATGTTTTGAAGTTCAGTTGTGGGACATCTAAGTTTCACTATTTCTTTCATTAACCACTATATGAATAAAGCATATTTGATAATGTCAAAAAAAAGTGGGCTGCAGAGGCTGACTAATGTGTTATCTTAGGAGACAAGACAAGGCTCATGTGAGGAGTGGGTAGAGGCCGTGGAAGAATCAGTTGACTCCATTTTGTACACATCACATTAACTCAGAGGTTCATGTCCACTGCACTGTGAATGGGTGTCAGCGCTGGGCTTGAGCAAAGCGCTAGTGTGGCAGATTCCAGAGAAGCTGCCCATATGAAGAGGCATAGGCTACTAGGACCATAGGTGGCCATGTTTGAAAGGCTCAATGCTGGTCATGTGATGAATACTAATGTAAGATGCCATCATCACACATATGGAAATAAAACATGGAGTGCTGATTACAGTGCTGGTTATGGTGTCCAGGGTAATATCTCCAGCAGCCCCCAACCTTACACAGCGCTGTGCTCCATGTGGGTTGCCTAGACAGTGAGCTGAAGGAAGAGGGTGGTGTGGGTGTGGTGGGGACTTGCCAATGATTTGCTTCCCCCCACCCCTGTGGTAAGGTGCTTGTGAGTGAACAAATATTGTTGGCACAATCATAGCTTTCTATTAAAGAGAAACCAGATGGTCAGCATCAGAGTGACCCCGAAGTTAACACCTGAGATCACAAAAGTGGTGGTCTGAGTCAGGAAAGCGGTTACAACCGGAATGCAGTGGATCCGGTACAGGAATGGTGCTGACGCACCCAAAAGGCAGCCTCCTGTGAAATTTTATTGCTTATCTTACGGCCGTGCTACAAGGTGTGTACGGAAGGGTGAAATAACTTGCTGAAGTCTCACTTCTTCCCTTTAAAAAGTCACTGATTAGCAAAATTGTGAACAAATAGCTTTTAAGCCAGTCAGCAGCAACATAGTTTATATAAACAAATTACCCTGGTGGTGAAGAAAGCATTCTAGGAAATGGGACACACAGCAGTAATAATGGGATCATCTCAGGAGGCAGCGAGGATGAGGTATTAGCTAATCTAGGATGGGAAAGCTCTCTCGTGCCGTGCTGTAAATTATGACCATAACAAAATAAGAGGCTAAATGGAAATATTGATTAGCCTGACACAATTAAAAGCTTCTATATGTCAAGGATACTATTAAGCAAATTTTAAAAACCAACCAGGCAATAACCCATTAGATTAAAATACAAAGCCAATCTTCAGTTTAGCAACTTCCGACTGCTAAGGAAAATATCTACAGCACACTGAGGCGGCAGCTGGCTGCTAGCTTCCCTTGAAACAATGTATTTATTTTTGAGATGGTCTCTCTGTGTAGCCCTGGCTGTCCTGAAACTTGCTCTGTAGACCAGGCTGGCCTTGATCTCACAGAGATCTGCCTGCTTCTGCCTTCTGAGTGCTGGAGATTAATGGCATGTGCCAGCCTCCAGCACCAGGCTGCAATCCTGCAGCTGAGCTGGGCCTCCTGTGGCCCCTGGAATCTCTATACCCTCACTATGGATCTCTCCTCTCCTTCAGTGTTTGGGGTGGTAGACTTATTTACACCCTGTGGCAGCTAGAAATGGCGAATGTGCAGAGGGACTCCCCTGCCCCCACTTGACTGGGTCTTGTGTTGTATCTCAGAGTGACCGTGGCTCTTACAAACTGAAGGGTAATCTTTCTGTGACCAGGTCTCTGAGCACCGTTTTCCCAAGAGCACACGCGCCAAGCCTCTGGGCTTCATGATAATGGCTATCATGCTGTTTTTAACTTTTCTGTTTAGTGTTATAACTTGCATGGTGTCTGTCATCAGTGTCTGCTTTGTTGGTGTGATGCTAGGCATGGAATCAGAACCTTGTGTGTTCTAGTCAAACACTCTACTCCTTAAGTTTCCCTCCCGTTACCTCAGGCTTTTAATAAAATAGAGTCTTCCTAAATTGTCCAGGCTGTCCAATTTGTCCTGCTTCACCTTTCCTAAGTCACTGTTTTAGTTTTATGGTTATTTGGTTTTTTTTTTTTTGTTTTGAGACAGGGTCTCACTTTGTAGTCCTACCTGGGATGGAACTCACAGAGAGATCTACCTACCTCTGTGTCCTGAGGGCTGGGATTAAAGGTGTGAGCCACCACGCCCAGCTGCTCTAGCTTTTTAAGACTAATTTGAAAACTTTTAAGTTATGTATGTGTGTTGGAATGTGTATACACATGAATGCAGTGCCTGTGCAGGCCAGAAGAGGGCGTTGGAGCTCTTGGATCTGGACTTGTGCCCAGCCAGAAGGGGATGGAGTCGCTACTTGGATTCTCAACAGGAACAGTGGGCTCTCGAGACTGTTGAGCCATCTCTCTAGCCCTGCAGTTTTTTTTTTTTAAATTAACTATGTTTGTATGTTAAAATTGTAATTGATTTGGGGCATCACAAAAGCGTTCACTCAAGGTGATAAACTTAAGGCATGAGCATTTTGGTGGATGCTTCATCTCTTTTCTTCTCTTATTCTAGGACTTCCGATATTTCCTGAGACACAGTAATGTTGAAATTAGGCTAATTAATACCCTTACAATGGCTTCTAAATAAAGCCACCAAGTAAAGGGATCATATTTAAGTTAAAAGCCGGATGATGAACCTTAACGAGGAAGGCAGGTTGAAGGCTGAAGAATGAAAATCTGGCCTCTTGTGCTGGTTAGAGAAATTGCGATGGTGAGCTCAGACTAGGGGCTCAAGGGGACACTGAGGCAGATGGTCCTTTTGGCTAAGAGATTTTTTTGGGAGAGTTATAAATGCCACAGAAAGACTGCAGGAGTGTAGAGGAGAGCACTAGCCTGTGGGGCAGAGTGGAGGCATCCTCTTACAGCTTCAGAGAGCTCCCCTGCCATGTGATGATGAGTAGCCCATAGTGTGTGCTTGAAGCCAGAGGGAGGGGTGAAGGTGTTTGTCGTGGAGGCGGAGTCCCTGGAAACTGCAATTGCTGAGGTAAATTTTTTCTGCAGAGGGAGGAATTCAGTCTTAGGCAGACTCCCTCAGGAGTGCCTGTCATTTTCCTGTAGCTGTGGGACTTTCTAAGTCAGCAGTGAGGGTAGAGGGGGAAGAGGTTGTTGCAGTTGGACTGGACCTGAGCAGCCCCAAGCTCATATTTCCGGAAGAAAGGGGAACCCTGGGCTGCCAGAGGGCATAGCAAAGAGGAAGTTAATGCAGTGACTTCCAGTTGAACCTGAGCTACACTGACCATTCTGAGCGTTACGGGACCTTCAAGACTCAACTCTACTTGGCCTGTGCAATTGTCTGGTATCTGTTATAACCTGGTTATACTTTAAGGCCACTGTGGAGATTTTCTCAGAAGGTTCTTTTCAAAACACCACTGCCCAACAACAGAGCACTAGTCCTCCAAGGGCTTCTGGGATGGTTTAGGTTCATATCGTTGAATGCTTAGTCACCAGGGAGTGGAACTTTTTGGTGGGATTAGAAGGATTAGGAGGTGTGGCCTTGTGGGAGAAAGTGTGTCATCCCGGGTTGGCTTTGAGGTTTCTAAAACCCGAGTCAGGCTCAGCTCTATTGCTCTGACTGTGGGTCAGGAAGTAGCTCTTACCTACTTCTCTAGAGTGTGATGCCATACTCTGTGGCATGATGATAATGGACTAAACCTCTGAAACTGTAAGCCAGCCCCAATTAAATGCTTTCTTTTATAAGAGTTGGCTTGGTCATGGTGTTCTTCACAGCAATAATATAGCTTGGGTGGGGAGTATACAATGAAATGGGTGCCATGATTTTCAAGTCTGGTAACAGAACAACTTCCACAGACCACAGGGTCAATACACTCAGGAGGAGAAGGAGGAGGAGGAGGAGGAGGAGGAGGAGGAGGAGGAGGAGGAGGAGGAGGAAGAAAATAATGGAATAGAGAAAAGGCAATGACTAAGTGTTTTAGTTAGGATTTTACTGCTGTGAACAGACACCATGACCAAAGCAAGTCTTTTTTTTTATTATTAGATATTTTCTTTATTTACATTTCAAATGCTATCCTGAAAGTACCCTGTACCCTCCCCCTGCCCCAAAGCAAGTCTTATAAGGACAACATTTAATTGGGGACTGGATTTCAGGTTCAGAGGTTCAGTCCATTATCATCAAGGTGGGAGCATGGCAGCATCCAGGCAGGCATGGCGCAGAAGGAGCTTAGAGTCTACATCTTCATCTGAAGGCTGCTAGCAGAATACTGACTTCCAGGCAGCTAGAATGAGAATCATAAAGCCCACACCCACAGTGACACACCTACTCCAACAAGGTCACACCTTCTAATAGTGGTACTCCCTGGGCTGAGCATATACAAACCATCACACTAAGGGTCTCTGTGAACAGATGGGCATGACAGTACCTAAAGAACGGATAGGTGTTCCTTCTTAATCTTTTTGTTTTAAAAGATGAACTTATTTTGATGTGCATGGGTGTTGCCTGCATGTATGCCTGTGCACCACTGTGTACTCAGCGCCTGCATCCAGAAGAGGGCATCAGATCCCTGTACCTGGAGTTACAGATGGTTGTGAGCCA
Source organism: Mus musculus (assembly GCF_000001635.26). NCBI lineage: Eukaryota > Metazoa > Chordata > Mammalia > Rodentia > Muridae > Mus > Mus musculus. The sequence continues at coordinate 95,954,521 of NC_000082.6, read as the reverse complement.
CCATGTGGCTGCTGGGTATTGAACCTGAGTCCTCCACAAGAGCAGCCAGTGCTCTGAGCCATCTTTCCAGCCCCATTCTATGCTGTCCTCACTAGAAGTAGGTCTGTCTTCTCTGGGCTATGTCTTCGCCTGTCTGATTGGCACTAGTGCAAGGAAACTTACTTTTTTGTGCTTAATGGAACTCAGAGCGTTGCTTATGCAGGGAAAGTGCTGTGCAACATCTTACTGGGTAGTCCAGGCTAGCCTCTGGGTAGCCCAGGTTAGCCTCAGACTTTTCCTCTTCCCACTTCAGCCTCCAAAGGCCTGGGGTTACAAGCATGAACCACAGAGCCTGGCTGAAGCATTCACTCTTACAAACCATTCTGTGGGTAGGAATAAAATCCCATGTGACTTGTGAAATGGACACTAAGTATTGGGTGTATAACAGTGTACACTTTTCAAAACACCACTGCCCAACAACAGTTAGCCAGGGCAAGCATGTTATATGATTTCATATTTTTGAGTATATATGTGGTGGTTTGAATGAGAATGGTCTCATAAGCTCATATATTTGAATTATTGGTCCCCAGTTGGTATAACTACTTAGGAAGGATTAAGAGGTATAGCCTTGTTGGAGGAAGTGTGTTGCGGGTGGTGGGCTTTCCTCTCTGGCTCCAGCTGTGGATCAGAGGTGAACTCTCAGCTACTGCTCCAGCACCATGCCTGCCTGCTGGCTGCCATGTTCTTAGCCATGCTTGTTATGAACGAATCCTTAAAAACTTAAGTAAGCCCCTGTCTTCATTAGAGGTTACTATTGCTGCGATGAAACACCATGACCATAGCAAATCTTATAAAAGAAAACGTTTAATTGGGGCTGGCTGACAGTTCAGAGGTTTAGCCCATTATCGACTCGGCAGGAAGCATGGTGGTGTGTTGGTGGATATGGTGCTGGAGAAGCAGCTGAAAGTTCTACATCTGGATCAGCAGGCAGCAGGAAGAGAGAGTGAGCCATTGGTTGGGTCTGGTTTGAACTTCTAAACCTCAAAGCCCATCCTCAGTGACACAGTTCCTCCAATAAGACCACACCTACTTTGACAAGGCCACACCTCCTAAGCCTTTCAAATAATGCTGCTCACTGTGAGCCAATGGAAGGGGCCATTATCATTTAAACCACCACAGCCCCCAGTTAAATGCTTTCTTTTATATACTGCCTTGGTTATGATGTCTTGTCATTAGCAATAGAAAAGTAACTGAGAGAATATGTATAATCACCTCCTCTACCCCGGAAATCAGCAAATTACAATTGTTAACCAGTGAGTGTCAGGGGCTTGGGTGGTGTTTTAATGTTTCATTTAGCGCTTTTCTTGGCTGTTTAAATTTTGTTGCAGAAAACTTTTATTGAAAAAAAAACATCACTGCAACAGATATGTGGACGTGTGCATGTATTATATATTTTAAATAGAGGTCAGCCTGAACTGCTATGTGTTTTCTTTAATTGTATGTATGTGAGTACACTGTCACTCTCTTCAGACACACCAGAAGAGGGCATCAGATCTCATTATAGATGGATGGTTGTGAGCCACCACGTGGTTGTTGGGATTTGAACTCAGGACCTCTAGAAAAGCAGTCAGTGTTCTTAACCACTGCTGAGCCATCTTTCCAGCCCACATGTATTATATTTACAGATATTTATATTTCGTACACACAAATAAGACTGATTACTCCAGCATTCGTCACAGTTGCCAAATTCAGCACCTTGGCGGCTTGAACAAGACTTTCCTCCATAGGTTCAGATGTTTCGAATACTTAGTCCTCATCTGATGATGCTGGTACGGTAGGTTTAGGAGGAGCAGTCTTATTGAAGGAAGTATATCACAGGGGCAAGCTTTGAGGGTTCAAACCCAGGTACTGTCGTAGTTTGCTTTCTCTGGACCCTTGGGGCAGTCCTGGGCTGTGCGGTCTTCTGCCAGGGCTGTGGTTCTCTCATGTTAGAGAAGCCATCTTACTTATAAAGCATGGACATTCTAGAAGGTCAGTGGCCCTGGCCTTGGGCACACATGGCTCTTCCCTTTGGCATTCATTCCAGGGTCATTTCTTTAGAAAGAGCATCCTTATACAGTAACAAGTCTAATTACAGACCTGCATATGCAGGCCAGTTCCTCCAGGAGTGTGTGCCTATAAAGGCCCTGAATATGCAGGCCAGCTCCCCTAGGGATGTGTGCCTTTAAGGGCCTTGCCCATGTGGGTGAAGCGCTGTAGAGAGTCCTCATTAAAACTTAGAGAGCTTTCTTTCTGGAAGTGGAAACATGAGTCAAAGACCAACAGAGACTTTATAGCCCAGTGTGCATAAGCCTCTAGTGACCTGTCCCACAGGGCAGGAAAGCTGGTGGACAGAGCTAGCCTGGATCAGAGAAGGAAGCACCTACCCTGGAGTCCACACCATGTGGACTCTCAGGGGGAGGACTGTCTCCTGTCAGGTATGTGGTCTTCATTCCTTCCCTGGACTCAGGCTGAGGGGTTACAACAGGGTCCAGCATCTTGGAAAGTTATCTAGACAGATCCAACATTCATGATGTCATCTCAAGAGTCCATAACTGATAACCATACAATGGATTTATCAAAAAGAAAACCATTAAATCCCTTGTTTTAGGGCTTCTGTTGCTGTGAAGGGACACCATGACCACAGCAACTCCTATACAGGACAACATTTAATTGGGGCTGGCTTACAGTTCAGAGGTTCCGTTCATTATCAGCATTGGCGGGAAGCATGGAGGCTTGCAGTCAGACATGGTGCTGAATTGGTAGCTGATGAGCAGGGAACAGTGAGATACTGGGTGTGGCTTGAGCATCTGAGACCTCAAAGCCCACCCCACTGACACACTTCCTCCAATAAAATTGCACCTCCTCCAACAAAGCCACACCTCCTAATAGTGTCATGCCCTATGAACCTATGGGGGCCATTTTCTTACAAACCACCACACCCCTCATAATGCTTTGAGTAGGCTTTTGATTTTGCACTGGGCCCCTCCTGGCCCCTTTGGCTTTCTACAGGCTTGAGGTGGACCTTCTTTTTTTTTTTTTTTTTTTTTTTTTTTGGTTTTTCGAGACAGGGTTTCTCTGTGTAGCCCTGGCTGTCCTGGAACTCACTCTGTAGACCAGGGTGGCCTCGAACTCAGAAATCCGCCTGCCTCTGCCTCCCGAGTGCTGGGATTAAAGGCATGCGCCACCACGCCCGGTGAGGTGGACCTTCTTATCTGACTTTGCCCGACACCCCAACTCACTAATTCCCCTATTTCCACATCCTTGCATCATTTCACCGTTCAAAACCCATTATGTTTCTTTTTTGTTTAGTTTTAATTTCAGAGAACACAAGAATCTGGTGTTGTCATTTTTTTTCTTTCTTTGCTTCCCGCCTCCCTATCTGTTTACCAGGTCTTCACTTGGGCTGGTTTCTGACAGCAGGGCCCTTAAGACTCCTGAAGATTGCCATGAATCCCTCTCTTCCAAGCCCCTACCTCAGGCTCTACTGTGGGGACTGGGACCAAGAGAGCAAAAAACTAACTTTCTTCTTTTCTGAGAGAGACACGCATGTAGCTGAGCCTCTGATTTTCCCGCCTCCACCTTCCCAGTGCTAGCATCACAGGAGTGTGCTACCAGACAGTTTGTGTGTGCTGGGAACCTAGCCTGGAACTTGAGGCATGCTGGGTGAGCATGCCACCAACTGAGATGTATCCCCAGACTAAAAATCTGATATTTTTGTCTTGTAAATTAAAAAAAAATGTATTTTTGGATGAGATGTGTATAGATCCTAACTTATTTAGTCTCTTTCTTGAATTCATTTCTTTTTCTTCTGGCTGGATTAAGCCTCCCAAGAATTTTCTCAGCAGAGCTTTGTGAAGAAAATCCTTTGAGATGATAAATGTGCGAGAAGGTGCCATTGCTTCATGCTGTGAAAAAAAATCTGATTTATGCTTTTAGCTTAAAGTGCTTTTCTTTCAAAATGTGTATTTCTTTATAGTTCTCTAAAACACTATACTCTGGGCCATTGAAAGGCCCAGAGAATCTCGTTTTCTTTTTTTTTTTCTTTCTTTTTTTGGTAGATGATGTGAGCTGAATTGAGTCCCCTTGAAAGACTCTGTTGAAGCTCCCTCATTCTTTCTTTATTGGTAATTTCTTATGTTTGTATGCATATGTCTTGATCAAATCCATCCCCTCTCTGCCCTTCCCCTCCCTTCTTTTTGCTCATTGCGCTGCTTGCAATTCTCCCCCTATACCTTCATATTATTTGTAAACATTGCTGGGTGCCAGATGTAAATGTCTCCTTTATTTATCTGATGTAATTGTCATCTCTGATGCTTACTGTCTCTGTCTGCTAACCTTGTCCTAGTCCTGGAAGTTTCTACCCTCTGTACAATCTAATCTAGGCCTAGAATGTTCCCAGCCTCCAAGACGTACTGCTGAATAAGCTTTCCTTTTTAGTTTTTCGCGAACTCTGGCTGGCTGGTTCAACTCAGCTGTTCTGGCTCAAACTCCTCTCCAAGTTGACTGGTTCAATCTGCTTTCTCTCCCTTGGCCTCTCCTCAGTTGCTCTGCTAGGCCTCAAACTAACCCGAATTAAATTGTTCTAATCTTCTTCGCATCCTCTGGCTCATTTTGTCTTTTGTTGAAGTTTGGTCTTTTGCTGTGTATTGTAATGCTAAGTGTGGACCCCAGAGATGAGAAAGTCCACACTGTAGACCCAAGTGACACTAAATGACTTTGCCCTCAAGTTATTTCTGATTGGTGAATAAAGATGCCAATGGCCAATAGTTGGGCAGAAGAGACATAGGTGGGGTTTGCGTTCCTGGGCTAGGGAATTGGAGGAAAACCATGAGGGAGAAGGAAGGTGAAGGAGGAAGGAAGCTGACATGGGTTAGGTGAGTCATGAAAACATGGCCCTGAGGACTGGCCAATTGGAGTTAAGAAAAGCTCAGATGAAACTTAGTAAGTAATAGCTCAGGGTTATTGTTAGGAAAGTAGATTCTAATAACATAGAGGATAGATATCTGCCCAGCAGGGGTTATAAGGTGTCCACTATACCTAGCCAGCACTCCTCTTTTCTTTATAACATTTCTAATCTCAGGCATCTAGCTGTAGCAGTTGAAAATAGACTAAGTAAGATTCTGGGTGAAGTTCACAGATGCCATCTACGGCATATTTTGGGGACACACACACCTCTCAGTTGCAGCATAAAGTCCAGCGGGACTCAGACACCTGCCCAGTTCCCCAGAGCCTGAGCATGCCTAATGGCTCTCTTGTCTTGAGTGGTAAAGCATGTCCCACCTAGTGGAGTGGTGTCTGCAGATGTGGAATTCAGAGATGGGCAGCCCCAGGCAGAGATCTCTTGCCTTGGGAGGGAGCTGTGGTTGTTTGGCTCTACTGTGCAATTTTGAGGCTGACCAATCCCTTCAGAGGATAGAGGGCTCATGTTTTATGGACAGAGGATGCAGAGCTCTCAGCAAACAAGGCGCTCATTAAACTCTCAGCCTTTGAGTGCACACTGTGTGGTAGCTAGTGGCAGTGTTCTCTCTGGGGGCCATGAGGTGGCCAGTTTGGCTCCTGTATTCTGGACAGAAATGTAAACTCCTGCGGCACAAGCATGGGGTGGCTGTGAGAGAGGAGGAACCCATGAAAATGATGGTGTGGCTGAGCAGGCTTGACATCGCTTGGAGTTGGAGGTCAGCTCAGATGAGCATCAGCATCTCCCGGGCTGTGATCGGCTGCTTGCAAAGGCCACCCCACCAAGAGCCAGTCCTTGAGAAAAGTATCTGTGCTGCCTGTGCCCGAGGTTGCATGTCTGTGGTGGTCTGGAGTCCCTTTATCAGATAGATGGTGATAGCTTGCTGCAGGGCCAGGGGTGGAGCCAGGGTCTTGTACATGCTCAGGATCAACTCTATTTGAATGATATCCTTAGTCCTTGGTTACTGCTGACTGACCCAGTGCCTTGTGCATGCTAACTGAACACTCTAGCCCTGAACAACACCTCAGTTCTCAGTTCTTACTGACTCTAAAGTTTCCCTAAGGTCCACATAGCCACTTTGAGGAAAACTTTTCTCTTAACCCCCTCTACCCCCATCCTTCTCCAGAAGTCCAGAGACACAGAATGGGTCCCCATGTCAGCTAAGCCATGTTTCAGCCTGCGGCCACTTGCATAAACAGTGTATTTTATATTGAGCCAGTTCCTTGCCTTTCAATGTAGCACATTCTAAGGCCAGAAAAGCAGACACCGCACTCCTATCAGGATCTGGTGTTGGTTCTGTTTTTCCTGTGGGGATCTTAGCAGCCTCAACTGCCCCATCTATAGAGATATCCTAGACTGTGTCAGGACACTGCGTGAAACCAGAGAATGCATATGGAATAGTGTCTGGATAGGAAGGCTATAAGGAAGGGATGGTTGATAATATTTTGGGTCCATTTCCTCTGATAGTGCAGGTAATATGTTTTTCCTTAAGTAGAATAGAAAATTGGCTTCTTTGTGCTGTGCTATGTGTGTGTGTTACTGTGTTTATATGTGTGTAATTGTGTATATGTGAGTGTGTGTATGTGTTTGTGTATATTTATATGTATGAGTGTGCGTATGTATGTGTGTTACACGTGCGTGCATGTGGAATAGTTAGTAGACATGCAGGATGGGCAAGAAAACTATAAATCTGTGTGGACTCTCACTTAGAATAGAAATCATGGGCTGGAGAGATGGCTCAGTGGTTGAGAGCACTGACTGCTCTTCCAGAGGTCCTGAGTTCAATTCCCAGCAACTACATGGTGGCTCACAACCATCTGTAATGAGGTCTGGCACTCTCTTCTGGCATGCAGGCACATATGCAGGTAGAACACTGTATATAATAAGTAATCTTTAAAAAAAGAATAGAAGTCACTTTCATGAGCTACAAAATTAAAGACTAGGGCTGACAGGTAAGGAGGAGGCAGGGTCATCTTAGTCATTAGAGTGCTTGCTGTGTAAATCTCTCTCTCTCTCTCTCTCTCTCTCTCTCTCTCTCTCTATATATATATATATATATATATATATATATATATATATATATATATATCTTTGTCTCTCTCTCTTTCTATCTCTCCCTGACTCTCCTTTAGGTCTAGTCTTTTTGAATCAAGGGAAGTGACTTTCTATTTCAAGTGGCTGTCCCCACAGTGCTTTCCTGCCCATCAGTGTCTGCTCCAGTCTATACCATGTCTCAGCCCAGGGTCATGCTGTGTAAACACCTGGCACCATGTTCCTCCCATGGTCTGATTTTTTTTTTTAAGCAAAGTATCCAGAAGGGGAGAGAGTATTCTGAACAGATCAAACAAGCAATAAAACCAGCCATTGTCCTCGAGGGTCTTAATGGAAGACTCTCTTCTATTCTCCAGTGTCTCTGTTGGCATTTGATCAGTGCTGGCTGACCTATTGGCATACATACACAAATTACTAAGCACATGGGCAGTGGTGGTCATTCTCCATTCTGCCAAGATACTTCTGAGCGAAGGCTGGCTCCTGCAGCTTCTGGGAAATAGCTGTTGAGGATTTAGGAGTGTTGCCACCTGACTGTTAAACTATCAATGGCTGGACATTGGCCAGTGTAGGCATACTTACATCATGGAACTTGAAACAGCTTCACATAGGGGATTTGATTTTCTTCCTAGGGAATCAGTTTATCAGCATTCCACCATAATTCCCCCACCCCTCCCCAGCCACATCAACTTCCTTCTGTCCCTCTTCTGTGAGACAGAGTCTCTCTATGTAATCCAGGCCTTGAACTCTAAACCCTCTGCTCCTATCCCTAAAGAGCTGGGATTGCAGATGTGAGGCACCACATACTGCTTTGTCTTTTACCATCTATCACCCGAGAAAGTCACATTGTCTTCCTAGCCTTGTGCAGAGGGGAAACATTCAACATTCAACAATGCTTTTCTTGGTCCTGGGATACTTTGCCTCCAAGAAGAATGAAAAGTTGCTTTGGTCAAAGCTGGGCCACTGGAAAGGATCTGGCTGGTTCTGGGCAGGTATATAGTAGGATTACAGATGATCCAGCCTCCTCTCCTACAGCTCAGCCTGGAGATGCAGCTCAGAGGGTAAAGGTTTTTGTGAGTGTCGCACTGTGAGTTTGACTGTCACCTTTAGATAATTCTATGGCTTGAAGAAACAGAGGCAGGAATGTGAGCTTGGGTTTGCATGCAGGGAAATTTTCCTCTGGAAAAGAACTTGTCATCTGGGGTGATGATAGAAGACCTTCATCTTGCAGCCTGGCTCACTTTCTAGCTGGGTTTTGGCTCTGCCAACCCCAAGATTAGAATCGGGGTTTCTCAAGGAGTAATTCATTTTTGGAGTGCTCCTTGTGTTCTGAAATTTCAGCATGCCAATGCTAAACGATTCCTTGAGGGAGAACAATCCTCCCTTCAGACACTCCAAGGCTAACGTGGTTGAGATTGACAGATAGGCAAAACATTGAGAAACTTGGCTTTTTTTCTTTTCAAAATATATTTAACTTCAGTAAGCTGTAAGCCAAGCCCCTCGCAGATGGCAGACAACTTAATTGCTGTGGTCAACTTGTCTGACATTTTTTGGATGGTGTTGGGTGCTATAGTAATCCGCTGAAAACAGATCTCAGCCCACACAAAGGCATGCACAGGGTTTAGCATCTCCACTTGGCCGCCGGAGCCCCTGTTCATGGGTGCACCATCCCCCACTTCACCAACCAAGCTCTGGTGCAACTTGCAAACACAGCGTGTATTTCTTGGATAGAAAATTCAAGAGAGGCCCAGGACGAACTGAGTCAGCACTGTTGTTTCTTCATGGGAGCCTTGAGACAGTGGTGACCTCAGCTGGCTGTGTTTCTATTTAATCCGTCTTCCCACAGTTGGCTTGGGTTCTGGGCCTCCAGTGTCACTTTCACATCTTGTCCTCAAGGTGGCGCTAGATGTGCGTTGTAATACGGGCGTTGGGCGCCTTTTTTTTTTGGACTGGCTTCTAGGTGTGAGGCATTACGCATTTTCTGCTCTTTGTACCCGTGTACTATAAAGGCTGTTCTCTGAGCCCGTGATTTCTGATTCCACATAGAGGGTATAATTTGGGGGATGTGAGGAAACGTTCAGTTTGAACACTGCAGTGAGTCACCGAGCTTATGGCCACCTTCCCAGCAGAGTTAAAAATAAAGCACCATAGCATATCCATGTTTACATCAACGATCTCTGTTTATAGTAAACACACCGAGAACAGGCAGCAGTCAGTGGTCCATGCTCTCGTGTTCTCTCTCTCTCTCCCTGCCCTTCTCTGGCTCCTCAGGGGTTTCTTCCATCACGCTTCACACGGGTGTTTGAGGTAGGGTCTCTCACTGAACCTAGAGTTTGTTTTCTGGTAGCCTGGCTAACCACTGCAGCCCCTGGATCTCTCGGATCACACCTACCTGTGCCTGGCTCTTACATGCGTGCTAGAGACATGAACTGCAGCAAGCACTTTATCCATATCCACAGAGTCATCCCCCTGCCCTTTCTGACACATCTTTGGAATAGATGTGCTCTGGATAGTTAGTTGCTGGTTCAGGGGACACTGCCCCACAGATTAGGTTCCAGTTTAGAAAGGAGGTTCTCTGCCCGGAACACATGACAGTTGCTGGGCAGCCTGGGACAACACACAGGTCTGGGCCCCTTACTCAGAGGAGTCACCTGTGGGGTCTGGTGTCGTCACTGTGGTATCAAGGGTAGCAGGATGCTCAGATTTGCACTGCATTAGCTGTGTGACGTATGCAAGCCACTCCCTCATAAAGCCTTACTTTATAAATTATACACGTGATAAGGGTACATGGGTTGGGGACTGGGAAGATGGCCCAGTGGGTAAAGGACTTGCCACACAAGTGTGAGGACATGACTTCAGATTCCCAGAAGCCCATCAAGGTAGCCTGCATCTATAATCTCAATGTTCCTACGGTGAGATGAGAGGCAGAGACAGCAGCAAGAAGCTTGGAGGCCAGCTAGCCTGGTGTGAACTGCTAGCCTGGTGTGCACTGCTAGCCTGGTGTGCACTGCTAGCCTGGTGTGTACTGCTAGCCTGGTGTGCACTGCTAGCCTGGTGTGCACTGCTAGCCTGGTGTGAACTGCTAGCCTGGTATGAACTGCTAGCCTGGTGTGAACTGCTAGCCTGGTGTGTACTGCTAGCCTGGTGTGTACTGCTAACCTGGTGTGCACTGCTAGCCTGGTGTGCACTGCTAGCCTGGTGTGTATGGCATACAAGAGACCAGTCTCTAAGAAGGTGGAAGATAAGGACTAATATCTGAGGTTGTTCCCTGGTGCAACATACCACACACATACTCTGGTACATGCCTGCTTGCACCCCATTCAATACACACACAGATCACACACACTCACACATACACAAGCACTTACACATGCAAACCACACACATATACCACACACACACATACACAGCCCACACCACACTACACATACACACCCATACCACATTACACATACATGTAGCATACATATACTGTACACATTTCACAAACAGGTCACACACACATACCATACCACACACACGCTACATACACAGTCACATCTATACCACACATACAAACCACATACACATATATCACAGCACACACCACACACACACACACACACACACACACACACACGCACGCACGCACACACACACACACACACACACACACGCACACACACACACACACACACTACTCAGGAACATGGAAAGAGTGATTAAGATGAGGCTGTCCAGGGTCTCTGATCAGCCATGACAGTTGTCCCTTTAGGTGGGGTCAGGATCTGGATCCACACAGGGGACAACCACATGAGAACACAGGGAGAAGGTGACAAAGTATAGGAAGAGGCTTCATCAGAAGCCAGATCAGGGAAGGCAGAGGTGAGGCGTGCAGGTGCGGACAGAAAGCCTCTGTCCGAGTGAGGGGGTAAGAGTTGATATCCGCTGGGTGCTAAAGACTGTAAGCCACGAGTAAGCCCAACCAAAAAGGCTTAAGTAGCAAGTCAGTACAGCACATACCTCACATGCCTCACCCTGCTGCAACTCACTCACTGCGGACTTCAAAGACCGGGGCTTCTTCCTTATTCCTGCTGCTGTCTCTTTGGGATGGCTGCCGCTTTGTCTGGCTGCAAGATGGCTGCTCCTACCTCTCCGAGGCAGGTCTTCCTTCTCCCATGTGGCTCTTTACCAGGAAGGGATAGTTACTGCTTCCCAGCCCCAGGGCTCCTTGGTCAGTCTGGGGCACTGAGTCCCTTTATGGCCAGTCTGGGCACTTTCTCAGACTCATTGGGATCACACTGCACAGCCCCTCCCCCTACCTCTGGGAGAGCAGAGTATTGGCTCATACGTTCTGAGAGGCTAATATATATTCCACGATATATATGTTTTAAAGATTTAAATTAATTTTTTTTTTTTTAAAGATTTATTTATTTATTATATGTAAGTACACTGTAGCTGTCTTCAGACGCACCAGAAGAGGGCATCAGATCTCATTACGGGTGGTTGTGAGCCACCATGTGGTTGCTGGGATTTGAACTTCGGACCTTTGGAAGAGCAGTCGGGTGCTCTTACCCACTGAGCCATCTCACCAGCCCCTTAAATTAATTTTTAATGATGTGTGTGTGCATGTGCCTGTGCATATGAGCACATGGGCACAGGTGCTGACAGAGGCCGGAAGACAGCAGAAATCCTCTGGAGTTGGAGTTACAGATGCTTGTGAGCCACCTGACATGGGGTGCTGGGGACTGAACTCTGGTCCTCTGTAAGACTGGCAAGTGCTATTAACCACTGAGTCATGTCTTCAGCCTCTATGTTTAATTTAAAAAAAAAAGATTTATTTTTATTGTGTCTGTGTGGTGGTGGTGATATGTGTATGTGGTGTGGTGTGGTGTGGTATGGTATGTGGTATGTAACTGTGTTGTATGTGGTGTGTGCGTGTGGTGTATGTTGTGCTAGTGTGTATGTATGGTAGGTTTGTGGTCTGTATGTGTGTGTTGTATGTGATATGTGGTATGTAAGGGTGTTGTATGTGTGTTGTATGTGGTGTGTGTGTGTGGTGTGGTATGAGGCATGTATGTGTGTTGTATGTGGTGTGTATTGTGTGATGTGGTGTGTATATGTGTGTTGTGTGTGTGTGTAGTGGGTATTGTGGTATGTGTTGTATGTATGTGGTGTGTGTATGTGTGTGGTGGGCATTGTGCTGTGTGTTGTGTGTGTGTGCTGTGTGCATATATGCATGCACATGCCGAAGTACGCATACGTAGGTCAGAGGACGACTTGCAGAAACTGGTCCTCTGCTTGCATCATGCGGGCCCAGACTGAACTGAGATTTCAGGCTTGGCTACAGTGACTTTACCCACAAGCTGTCTCACTAGCTCCTCTTTCTGAAGATTTCAATCGACTCCATATCCCAACCTCTGAAATGTGGGGTGAGGGCGGTACTTGCTTTCTTTCTTCTCCTGTCTGGGACCCTTCATCAGACAGAGGCAGGCTATCCCTATCACTGCTGGTTGCCCCTGTGAAGGATTCCCCCCTCCCTCAGGGAGGTTCTTGATGTTCTACCCACTTCTGTTCCTCATGTAGTGTGGAACTTGGAGAATCCTCCATCCCATGAGAGGTGACTTTCCAGTGACATGTTGCAGAGATCTAAGTATGAAACTGACCTGACGTTGGAGGAAAGATGCTGGCTGAGTAGGACGGTGGGAACAAGGCACGTGGGAACACACTTGGCCTGCAGGGCACACCCGAGGGAGAACAGCTGTAGCCATGGAGCCTACAGTTAAAACCGCAAGGCTCCACACTGAAACTGCCCCATCCTGAGCATGGAACAGGGCCCCTCTTAGCATCACCTGCCTTCTAAACCTGCTCTTGTTAGTCAGGACTCTGAACCCCACTTTTACAGCCCCCCTGGTTGCTTCCTGGGTTTTGCTTCCCAAGAGCAGCCTGTGAAGGTCACAAGTCTGGAACCCAGGCTTGACCCTGAGTCCAGCACTGTGGCTTCTCAAGGAGTGGGACAAAGATAGGTTGGAAAGGAGAGCAGGGAGTGACCTGCCAACTGGTGGGCAGGGCCACCTCTTCCTATGCCTCTGTAGTCCGACATTGATCCAAGAGACCAAAATTCTAAATTATTATTTTTTTGATGTCACATGTCATATATTGACATAATGTAATATCTTATAGCCCAGGCTAGCCACAAACTCCCCATGTAGCTAGGGATGGCCTTAAACTTCTGATCTCCTGCCTTTACCTTCCAAGTTCTGGGACTATAGGCATATGCCACCTTGCCAAGTTTATGACGTGCTTGTATAAACTGGGCATACACTCTAACAACTGAGCTACACTGTCAGGTTGTTGAAAGGCATATTAATAGTGGTAGGTTAGATACAACATAACAGTTTGTTGCCTTCATTTATCATTTTGAAACATTTAGGAATGTGGTTTGTATTTTTCCACCTTCATGCCTGCCCCAGACCTGACTCACCCACACTAAGACAGGAACAGCACTCAGGTAAATGTTTATACTCATGAACTGCCAACAGGGCAGGTTTAATCTGTTTTCTTCAGTCTTTCTCACTTACCTAGTACAGGCTGGCTCATGCTTCAGTCTCATTTGCCAGAGTTAAGAGCCCCGCAGCCAGGACTTAGGACTTGGTTGTGTGGTTCAGTTTTTGTCTGAGAAGAGAAAAGTGATGGAGATATTGTGTGCAAAGTGAGCAAAACACATTCAACACCGGGATGCTTTCTCTCCCTGCTGGCCCTGAGTTACACAGGGAAGCCTCCTTAGTTAGGGTTTCTATTTCTGTGACGAAATACCATAACCAAAACCAAGTTGGTGAGGGAAGAGTTTATTTCTGCTTACACTCTCAGGTAACATTCCATGGCTGAAGGAAGTCAGGGCAGGAACTCAAACAGAGCAGGAACCTGGAGGCAGGAGCTGATGCAGAGGCCGTGGAGGGATGCTGCTTACTGGCTTGCTCCTCATGACTTGCTCAGCCTGTTTTCTTATAGAACCCAGGACCACCTGCCCACGGGTGGCCCCATCTATAACAGACTGGGCCCTCTGCAACACTCCCATCAGTCACATTTAAAAATATGCCCTACAGCTGAATCTCATGGAGGCATTTTCTCAGTTGAGGTTCCCGCCCTTCAGATGACTCTAGCTTGCATCAAGTCGAGATAAGACTAACCAGGTAGTGGCCCTGTTGCTCCAGCAGCTTCTCTCGAAGCTGCCTTTTTCCACGTGTCTGAATTTTGATCTCCTCTGTAATGCACCGACTGGCACTGCTGCAGGGTAGCTGGCACCTGTTCTTGTGCTCAGAATTGTGCCATGTTCTTCTGCGGGCCTGGTTGCTGCTTTCAAAGACGAGGAGAAAAGAGTGAACAGGCGAGGAAGCCCTTGGGGGTAGGGGTCAGTGGGACAGACGACGTGGACCACAGACGACGTGTGTGCTCTAACCTGTGCTGTCTAGAGAGAACAAGGAGCTGCATCTTCTCTGGGGCTAAGTGTTAAGTATTTGGGAAGGTGAGGGCTATGCATCCTTGCTATTGTAGGTCAGAAGCAACTGCAGACAGGTGGTAAGTGAAAGAACCTGGAGCCGGCTGTCCACAGATCTCCTCCTCCTCCTCCTCCTCCTCCTCCTCCTCTCCCTTCTCCCCTTTTTCTCCCCTCCAGACCTGTTCCTCTCACCTCCTCTCCCTCCCACTAGCTGGAGAATGTGTCAGAACAGGCCTTTTGAAGACCCTTGTGGGAGCTCTGTGTCTGGAGAGCCTTTTGGTGTTGTGTGTAGCTAGGAAGTAGAGGGAGGCATTCCACATAGGATGTCAGAGGACTTGGGAACTCCAGTGTGTGGCTTCTTCTAAGTTCACCGTCAGCTGGAGAAGCACCCTGACTCCCTCCTATGAAAACCCTGTTCTCTGAGCATAGTCCTCTGCTGCCTACATAAGGAGCCCCAGCTGGAGCAGCAGGGACCCCTGGGAAGGCTGCTGTGCTGTGTGTTAATCTTCCAAGAGTGGATACACAGCCTGGCTATAGTCTTCCAGGGTCCTCCCAGTTGGGGCCTCTCTGTCCTTCTCTCCCTATACCTGCCTCTCAGTGGTACCTTTGTCTTGAGAACTCTCACTATATAATTGGGGCTTTGTGATTCTCCTGCCTCGGCCTCCTGAATATTGGGGTTCTCAACAAGTATTTGAGCTATAGCTCCCAAACAAGTTCTGAGTGTCGCTGTGTCTCACCATGTTTGTTCCTGTGCAGCCCCAACTCCCCCTAGTCGGGGGCCCCAGAATTCGGAGAGCTGAGGCCATTTGCTCAATAGCATTTCCTTACTTCCATCCCTACCAATAGGAAAAGTGCATGTCCCTGTCTTCTTATCAAGTTAGCTTGGCACCTGTTTGTAATTTATAAGTAGCACCTGTGGCAGGAGGGGCAAGGAGTTGGGGTTATTTTTAAAAACAATCTATCACACATACAGCTGGTAGAGGAAAAAATATTTAATGTATCCAATAACGTATCCAAAAATGTTTGACAGTAGATCAGTGAAGAGCTGCAGGGTGGGACCTGGGAAAGCATTAAGGTGCAGCAAGGCGGGGTAGCCGGGTGTGGTGGCGCACACCTTTAATCCCAGCACTTGGGAGGCAGAGGCAGGCGGATTTCTGAGTTCGAGGCCAGCCTGGTCTACAAAGTGAGTTCCAGGACAGCCAGGGCTATACAGAGAAACTCTGTCTCGAAAAAACAAAACAAAACAAAACAAAAAACCCAAACAAACAAACAGAAAACAAAACAAAAAAACAAACCAAAAAAAAAAAAAAAAAAAAAAAGAAAAGAAAAGGGAGTGGAGGAGCTGTTGCTAGGCAGCAGGGGTGGGATGCACTCAGCATTCAGGGCCTGCTGGAGAATAAGGCTTTGCTCTTCTCCAACTCACTAATACTAGGTTTGAGAAGAACTTACAGAGCAATAGTCTATGGCAGAGGACTGACCAGAAATGACCTGGCCTTCACAGTAAAGAAAGCTTGGCTTTGATTGTCCCAGTCTCAGAGTAGGTACAGTTAGGGCATTTAGCCCACAATTGTCATGGGTGAATGTCATATCTGTCTGGACAAAGGTGACGTACACCTGGGTTTCTGTGAAGTTCATTATACATCATTGTAGAGAAGTTTTAATCCAGCAACACGGCTGCTCTGGCAGGGAATCATAACCAAAGACCTAGGTCTGTATGATCTGTCTGGAATGTAGATGCACCACACACCTTTAACCCCAAACAACGTATATAAGGTTAGTTTCTAGAAGGAAGTAGCCATGTTTGAAAGTGGCATCTAATTGAGGGGCAGACAAAGTGACACATAAGGGAAAGATTTGACAGAATGAGTCAGCAATAGGATATGTCCAACTCTCAGGAGACCAGCACAGGAAGGAGCCTACTTAAGAACGGTGTAGTCAGTAGGGAGTCAGTGCAGTCAGTGCACTGAAGTGGAGTTGAGTTTGCTCGTGAGTTCATGCAATTCAGTGCAGTTCAGTGCAGGTCAGCAGAGGCAGCTGAAGCCAGAGAATGAGAAGGAGTCAGAAGATTAGAACAAATTGCCAGAGTTAGTTTGAGGCCAGGCAGAGCAATTCAGTGAGAAGCTGAAAGAAGTCAGATAGAATCAGTCAGCTTGGAGAGGAGTTTGAGCCAGAACAGCTGAGTTGAGCCAGCCAGCCAGAGTTCAGGAAGAGCTGAAAGGCGTGAGCTTATTCAGCAGTAAGCCTCTAGGACAACAATAACATCCGGCAAATTTGCCTTTTTACTTTACTTTTTCACATAGTCTATTACTCAGTTTATTGGCGCTACAGGGATAGAACCAGGGCTATGTGCATGCTAGGTAAGCACTCTACCAGCAAACGCATGGCTGAGCCAGCTCTTGTGTGTGTGTGTGTGTACATGCATGTGCACAGTCGCATGTGTGTGCATGCGAGTTGTATCTGTGTGCTATATGCACACATGTGAAGGTCAGAGGAAGGAAACCAATGTCCGACTTTATCACTCTCCACCTTATTCCTTGAGACAGAGTCTCTCAGTGAACCTGGAGCCAGGCTGCCAGTTAGCAAGCCCAGTGATCTTCCTGTCTTTGACTCCCAGCAGTTCTGGGGTGACAGGTGCACGTGGCCACACCTTTTTAAATGAGGGTGCTGGGGATTTGAATTCAGGTCCTCATACGTGTGCAGCAGGTGGCTTTGCCCACCCTTATCTCTCAGTTTAAATGACTTGGCATGTGAGATAAGGCAACGTTCTGGCCAGGGAAGAGACAGATTCACAGAGAGAGGAATCAAGAGGTGAAGGGAAAATATTGATAAGAAGTATATGGATTTTTAAATAACTATGCTTAACAGGGTCAGTAGAATCTTTGGATTTCTGTCAGAGTACTAGAAACTATAAAAGAGAATCAAGGAAAAGTTCAAAATTAAGAATACATTGTGGGGCTGGAGAGATGGCTCAGAGGTTAAGAGCACTGACTGCTTTTCCAGAGGTCCTGAGTTCAATTCTCAGCAACCACATGGTGGCTCATAGCCATCTGTAATGGGATCTGATGCCCTCTCCTGGTGTGTCTACCCTCTTCTGAATGTCTGCCCTCTTCTGATGTGTCTGAAGACAGCTACAGTGCACTCATATACATAAAAGAAATAAATCTTAAAAAAGAATACATTGTGAGATTAAGGCTTCAAGATTTTACACAGATGAGATACAGATAAACTGAGTCAGCTGGAATAAGAAAACCTCAAGAAGTCAGGGGAGGGCTGAATGGAGGGTCTCCTGGGGAGTGGAAAGAGGTAGAGGGCCTCCCGAGCTGATGTAGAGTTTTGTTTCCCTTGAGTTTTCTTGATCAATGTCCTTGAACACCACAAACTTGTTCCCAAGACAGGACTGTGGTTCCTGCTTTCTAGAAAGTTCTTTCCCAGATAGTCAGCTTCCTGCTTTCTCTCACCACTTCAGGAATCTTTGTGCTCCTCCCTTGGCTCTGTCTCTTTCTGTGATGTGACATTCCACATGTGCTTGAATATGGCTCCTTCTCTGTCTCTGTCATTACAACCGGGGACCCAGGAGGGCAGGACCTTTATCTTAGTCACTCCTGTATGTGGAACATAGACTGCAGTACTCAGCATGAGGTGATCCTCAATAAGTGTTGTAGGGGGTGGGTGGAGGGAGAAAGGAGGTGGCAGAAGGTTGGTCCAGCTAGGCCAGCAGTGATGGAGTCTTGGGTGTCCTACCCCTGGGAGACAGGGAACTTCACTCTGCTGGGTCCATTATGGGGTAGGGCTGGTGGTCTCTCCATCAGGGTAAGCTCCAGGTCACCACAGACAACTGAGAAGTGTCACTGAGAATTCTGAGAGCCTCTGGGAAGGTCAGGGTCTTTCCAGAATGACAGAGTGGGCTCTGGATAAGATCACCTGCTTTGTGAATTTTGAGTCTAATTTAGAAAACTTTACTAACAGCCAATTAATATACTTAAAAGCCTTAGTCAATGCTGTGAAGAACCTCCTCCCTAAGATCCTTGAGATGAAGTTTAAAGGAGGTTAAAAAAAACTTTAAAGTCATTTTACTTATTGAACAGGGAAAAGGTGAAGACCTCTGTTACCATGGCAACAGCCTTTGAGGGAAAGCTGTAAAGATGGCAACAGGAAGTAAATGCGCTTGTAAAGTGTCCACCCAGACCCCAGGGAGGGACCCCTTCTCCTGATGCTGACCCTGGAGTAAGTGGCTCCAAGCGATTGCTGGTGTCAGTCCATGAGCACAGAGGTTCTGGCACTCAGAGTTCACGGCCGTAAACTCTGATTTGTGAGGTGTGGGCTTCCTGAAGACAGAGAGGGGAGGCCAGGGCCGAGGCCTCACTTCCTCTTGTGATGACTTCTGACCCTCCCCTTGTAGGGAGAGCAGCGCACAGCACAGCACTCTGGAGGGGAGTTGCCACTCCTGGCATCAGAACCCAGAAGGGAATGATTGCTGCTTTTCCTGGAGATGCAGGGCCTCCCTGGGGCCCATGGGTGTGGTGCTGGTCATGCACTGAAGGTCAGGGGCTCCACTGTGTATAAGCATTTGAATATTTCTGAGACTAGAGGTGGAAATGGTAATATCCAGATATAATAGCATACAAATAAAAATATACATTATCTATAACTATACTATATCATACTATAACATACTATAACTATACTATATCATACTATACCATACTATACTATACTATACTATACTATACCATACCATATCAAGCTATACCATACCACACTATATCATCATCTCATAATCATACTATATATCACCATTTCATACTACCGTATCATGCCACATTATATCATATGGATAAAGGAGGAGACTTGATATTGGGCATGGTGGTGCACACCTGTAACTCTAGTACTTGGAAGGCCAAAGGATCAGGAGTTCAAAGTCATAATGGTTTGAAGTCAGCCTAGGGTATGTGAGATACTGTCTCAGAAACAAGTAAGCAAGGAAAAAACATACAAACAGGGTATTCATGGGCATATGTGCATGTCTGCATGTGTGTGGGGTGGTTCATGTTCATGTGTGTGGTATGCATGGATGTATGTGCATGTCCACATGTTTGTGGTATGTATTGGTATATGTTCATGTCTGCATATGTGGGGTATATGCATGTCTGCATGTGTGTGGTATGCATGAGTGTATGTGCACATCTGCGTATCTGAAGTATATGAATGTCTGCACATGTGTAGTATATGCATGTCTGCATGTGCATGTGGTATATGCATGTCTGCATGTGTGTGGTATATATATATCTCTGCATGTGTGTGGTATGCATGTATGCGTGTGTGTGCATGTACGTGGAGGCCTGAGGTTGATGTTGGGAATCATCTTTCTTTTCTCTCTACATTATTCAGTGAGTCAGGTCTTTCAATCAAACCCAGAGCTCGCTGATGTAATTCTTCTCCATAATCACCTTGCTCTGCGATCTCCATCTCTGCCTCCAGAGGCAGAAATTACAGGAAGGCTACAAACCTACTCTGATGGCTCTTCTTGGTTGTCAACGTGACTACATCTGCAGTTAACTAAAACCCAAGCACCTGGGCACACCTGTGAGGAACTTTTCTTACTTAAAACATTTGTAGTGGGAAGACCCACCTTTAATCTGGGCCAAGCCTTCTGTGGGACATGGAAGAAAGAAGCTTTGCTCTCTTTGCCTGCTTGCCCTCATTCTGGCTGACAAGTCCATTCCTTCACTGGCATCAGAGCCTACTTCTTCCAGATTCAGGTATGTACTGAGGACCAGTTAAGACATCCAACCTCATGGACTGAAGAACTATTGGATTCTTGGAGTTTCCACTGGAAGACTGTCATGGTTGGACTAGCTGGACCGAGCCACTTAAACAAATCCATATATATATATACATATATGTGTGTGTGTGTGTATATCTATCTATATCTATATCTATATATCTATATATCTATCTCAGCAGAAGGCATGTCCCAGATTAAAGGTGGGTCTTCCCAGTTATATATATATATATATATATATATATATATATATCCACACACATATGTTCCTTATATACACATGTGTGTGCATGTGTATGTGTATATGTATATAATGTCTATCAGTTCCACTCTTCTAGAGAACCCTGAGTAACACACACACCCAGCATTTATGATGTTGGTTCTGGGATTTGAACTTGTTCAGTCCTCACATTTGCAAGGGCAAGCACTTTAACAACTGAACCCTCTCTCTGTTGTTCCCTGATTTTTTTAAAATGAGGAATTATTACTGTTGTGTGTTGCATGTAGGACAGGCATTACACCTGTAACGTGTTGTGTGTGCTGTGGCATGCGTGTGGAGGCCAGAGGATGCCTTCTGTAGAGTTTGTTCTCTCTTCCACCTTCACATGGTGTCTTAGTCAGGGTTTCTATTCCTGCATAAACATCATGACCAAGAGGCAAGTTGGGGAGGAAAGGGTTTATTCAGCTTACACTTCCACACTGCTGTTCATCACCAAAGGAAGTCAGGACTGGAGTCCAATCAGGTCAAAAAGCAGGAGCTGATGCAGAGGCCATGGAGGGATGTGAGTTACTGGCTTGTTTCCCCTGGCTTGCTCAGCCTGCTCTCTTATAGAACCCAGGACAACCAGCCCAGGGATGGCACCACCCACAAGGGGACCTCCCCACTTGATCACTAATCGAGAAAATGCCTTACAGCTGGATCTCATGGAGGCATTTCCCCAACTGAAGCTCCTTTCTCTGTGATAACTCCAGCCTGTGTCAAGTTGACACAAAACCAGCCAGTACACATGGGCTTCAGGATCAACCTCAGGTCTGAGGGCTGCACACTAAATGCTTTTACCCGTGGAGTCATTGTGGCAGCCCTTGACTAATGTTCCCTTCCGTCTTTTTTTGATTGTCAGGTGACCTTTGTGTTTTTCAATTTTCTACAGAAGGACATTTTGAAGTATGTGTGCATAGTGGTGGGCACTTCTAGCTCATTAAGGAACACTTCTAGCTCAGTGTTACAGTTTCTGCTTTTTCTGATTAAACCACTTAATGTCCGTGCTGCATGGTTTTGAAACTGGCTGCTTTTATCAGTGGCACGAGTTTGCTTTGCTGCACAACGGGTCCCTCTGACATTGATCACCGCATCTCCCTGTGGTTGTGTCCTGTGACTTGTTACCCAGCTCCGAGGACCTGCTCTTCTGTTCTGTGAGGCTTTCCACACCCACACCTGAGTGTTGGCGGGCAGCGTTGGTCTTTCGCTGTATGGATTCTTGCTTGATGTAGTGTCTCCCCTGTTATTGCAAATGGGAGTGGAGAAAAGAGTCCACAGAGGGAGGAAAAGAGGAGCAAATATGTACAAGCTACCCTGGAGACAAAGGGTTAAATTCAAAATATATAAGAAGCTCACGAACAGTGGCAAATCTTCCCAAACCTGACTTTGCCTTAAGTTTGCACTCTTAAATGAAAGATAATTACCTTTAAAAGATAGCAGGTGGTCAGAGATGCAGCTTGGTTGACAGGTCCTCTAAGCCTGATGAGGCCCTGGGTTTGATTAACGGTACTGCATAAACTGGGCACATGGGGAAGCAGGCCTGTGATCACACTGGGCATGGGGAAGCAGGCCTGTGTGTGGTAGATAGTTTCTTCCTTTCTTTTATTCTTTTCATGTGTCTGCATTTTTGGTATGCACATGTATGTGTGTGCACATGTACACATGTGCACGCGTGGACATGCTTACACTGGTTTTACACACGGGCCATCAAACCCACCTGGCATTTATGTCAGTTCTGGGATCTACACTCAAGCCTGCTGCTTATGCACAAATGGTTTAACCACTGAACTGTCTCCCCAGCTCTAATCTACTTTGAACCACGAAAGAGCCCTGGTTCAAGAGCTAGGCCCTGAGCAGCCTGGTAAGACACAGTGCTCTCTGTGGCCTTGGACCCCACCCTGCCATTGATGGTGACTTTGTATCCCTCGCACTTCTGTATCCCAGAAGTGAGACTCATGAATTCCTTCAGGCAAGGATACATTAGCCTTCCATCTCTGCTGTTCTTGTTATGTCCTGCCAGACACACATCTGCTTAGAGACACACCCTGGGATAGTTGGCAAGAATATAGAACAAACAAACAAACAAACAAACAAACCAATGAGAGGTACCTCCCTCAGATGCCCGACAGTCCAGCCGCAAAGCCGCCCCTGAGTCCTCACTATTTTAACTTGCTATTACTCAAACTGACGCACTTCTAGTACCAGGAAAAGGGGAACACGGCTTCCTTGGTATCCGCAAAGAGGAACCGAAACAAACAACCTAACAATTCCATTCAAGAAAAAAGCAGACACAACCTAGGGAAATAAGGCGTGTGCCCGAGGTCAATCTGCTTTCTGAATGAGAATCAGGATGTGGCAGGGGACTCGAGGCTTTTAATAGACTGAAGGAGAACGGTGGAGGCCATCCGGGTTCTATGGCCCAGAGCTGGTCTCACTGGGTTTCTTGATGATCCCTAGAGCCTGGCTCAGTGGCTGAGCCTTGCAGCCACCCAGACCAGACATCTATGGTTGGCCTGCCTCTGTGTGACTTACAGAAGGCTGTGGCTATGTTGGGTGATGTCCTTCATGTTGGCCTACATTTCTGTTACCTGATTCTTCTGAACTGGGGTGCCATGTCCTGTGGGTATATCTTCAGTCAGGGTCTCTTCCACTCTGGCGCACAGGGCTCTCAGAGCAGAGGCTGGGCATTTTCCACACAGGATCCAGCTGTTCAGCCTCTGACACCGCGATTCGACATTGTCGTCTACAAAGTCCGTCTATGAAGTCCATCCTGAAGAATCATGAAACTGAGTTACAAAAATCCCCAACCAGCCAAACAAACAAACAAACAAAACAACGGGAAAAACCATCATGTTTTAAACAGTTTAGGATTTAATGTTGGGCTATAATCAAGTTGTACTCAGCTGCAGACTGGACATATCCATGCTGCTCCATGTGAGTGATAGGGTGTGTGTCTGTATGTGTATCTGTGTATGTGTGTGTCTGTGTCTGTATATGCGTGTCTCTGTGTGTGTATATATGTATGTGCGTGTGTATATGTATATGCATATGTGTGTCTGTGTGTGTGTATATATGTATGTGTGTGTCTGTATGTGTATCTGTGTGTCTGTATATGTGTGTCTCTGTGTGTGTATATATGTATATGTGTGTGTCTGTATATGTGTGTCTGTGTGTGTGTATATATGTATGTGTGTGTCTGTGTGTGTCTGTATATGTGTGTCTCTCTGTGTGTATATATGTATGTGTGTGTATATATATATATATATGTATGTGTGTGTCTGTGTGTGTATGTCAAAATAACATGGTACATGCTTTCCTTCACTCAAGCTGTTCTGCATCCCTTGGGAATGCCCGATGTGATGGTTTGAATATGCTTGGCCCAGGGAATGGCACTATTACTAAGTGTGTGGCCTTGTTGGAGTAGATGTGTCATTGTGAGGGTGAGCTTTGAGACCCTCATCTTAGTTGCCTGGAAGTGGTATTCTGTTTGCCTTCAGAACAAGAGGTAGAACTCTCAGCTCCTCGAGCCCTATGCCTGCCTGGATGCTGCTCTTCTCCCACCTTGATGATACTGGACTGAACCTCTGAACCCGTAAGCCAGCCCCAATTAAATGTTGTTCTTGTAAGAGTTGCCTTGGTCGTGGGGTCTGTTCACAGCGGTAAACCCTAACTACGACACCAGAGTTCCCTCATGGTTAGTGGGAAGGAGCCAGGTGTGGCGAGGAGAAGCAGGCAGCCTGCTGCACCTGTCAGGTGGGTCCCACCTCCTGCAGATCTGTCAGATCTGTTTTGTGGCTTCCGTGGCTCATGTCGGGACACAGAAACAGAGCATCTTTGCCAAAGACGCCGTCAGGCCACTGTCGTACTCACTGGTCTCCAGTGCCCCAATGTTCAGAAAGGGATTTAGGTGCCATGGCAACAGCGTGTGACCTTTAGGAGGTGGTTCTGCTGGGAGGGCTCCACCCTCGGTGATGGATTAATGCTCCCCAGGAAGTCTGTGGGTTATTTCAACAGTGGGCTGTCAGAACAGAGCTCCTTGGCTCACACCACTTCACCCTCCTGTACACTGTGGTGATCTGAACAAGACATGTCTCCCACAGGCTCATTGCCTGAACACTCAGTCCCCTGCAGGAGCCGCTGCCTGTGGAGATGATGGAACCTGGAGGAGAGGGAGCCTTCTGGAGGAAGTGTGTTACTGGGGCCAGGCTTCGATGGTTTATAGTCTCTCACCCCACTTCCTGTTCCCCTTTCTCTGTTTCCTTTGTATGGATGAAAAATGCAACCAGCTATCTTCCCGCTTGCTGACTGCCCTTCCCTGCCATGAGGATTCTGTCCTTCTGGAGCCATGAGCTAAAACAAGGCCTGCCTTCCTGAAGAGTTTTTGGCCACAGCCAAATACAGCAACAGAAGAATATTAAGTGTGCCTGCTGTTGGTCAGCTTTCGGCAGGATAACAAAGTTTCTCAAGCAATCAACTATAAAAGGCTTGTAGTTCATGTTGCTTGAGTCCTGTGGTTTGCAGGAAGTATCATGGTAGGTGTACATGGGAGGGATTGCATCCCTCAGGGCAGCTGGGAAGAGAGAGAGGTAAAATGAGCCAGGGTCCCCGTTCTCCTTTAAGACACACCCAGAGCCTTAACTTCTTATGCACCAGGAGCTTCCCAGTAGCATCATGTGGTAGGGACCAAGGCTTAATGGACAAGCCTTGGGGAAGGGCTGTGAGTTAGACACCATTACACGCAGTCTCTCTCCTTGGCACGCTATGAGAAGGCCTCCCTGAGGTCCCAGCACCTGTGCTGGACTTAAAGCCTCAAGGAACACAAACGTCAACGTCTGTGCCTGCACGAGCAGGTTTTGCTTTCTCAGAAAGTCTCACAGGCTTCCGTAACTCCTCCCGTTTGCTCTACACATTCAGGCCATTCTGGGAAGAAACCTCGTGTTGCTACACAGAAGACCAGGCAGGTAGACGGCTGCTTCACTTTCCTTTGGTTTCACCACTACACATGTCTGTCTTCTCATAGGAACTCCGGAGAGAGAGAGAGAGAGAGGATGAGGGACAGAGGGACTGAGAGAGCTGGCTCCTGTTTCACCTGTCCCACTTCACCCCCGCCCCCCATGCTTCCCAGTCTGAATGTTTACATTGTGCAACTGTGGCAGGGTCAGGGACTCGCTCAGCCAGCCCCCGGCCTGCGGTTGGAGAGAAGCAAAGTTGTAGATCTTGTTTGCTGTATTTGGTCAAAGGCCACACTTCAAATACCAGATCCTTCACTGGGGCTGAACTGTCGACCTGTGTTGGGTTTCTAATTTGCACTTTCTAGGGAGTCCATGGGGTTATGTGCAATGAGGGGATTAAACTGTTTCACTAGAATCTATTAGTTATGTATAATTACGGGCTCCATGGTGCCACACTGATGCATGTATATAACATATTCTGCTTATCTTGACCTCCATTACCACTCCCTCCTCCTCCTGACCCTCTCCTCTTCCCCACCCACTACGTTTCTGACTCTTCCTTGTTTGTTTTGGTGGCCCAGTGAGTTTTGTTAGGGTTGCTTGCCTACAGGAGCCTAGACGAGAGCTCATTCATCAGGCATGGGCCATGCAACTGAAGGAAACTTCTCCCTTCAGTGATGGGATACTTCTAGTTTTACTTTAAGAAAGTAACTGTTGTAAAATGATTCATGTCAGCTCACCTTAGAAAATATGGATTAATTAAAGGAAAAATATACTCAAGACTCCTAGCCACTCAAATGCACTGCTGATGGCTTGGGTAGGGAACCAACCTGCGTAGATGGTCTTATTATTTATTAGGGCACCTTGTCATGTTTGGTTTTTTATCCTATCATTATTTCAATACAACCTGCCTTTTCATTATATTAAAATTGTAGTGGAGTTAATGTTGACCTCCCATGGACGTGACACCTGGGCCAGAGCTGTCAGCCCTGGTTTACAGATCTGAAGCACAGTGGAGCAGACTTTCTGAGCCTGGGTTTCTGTCTGCGAAATGTACGCTTGATGCTTTTTACTTCTGTGTGTATTCTGCTCAGAAAATTAAATTAGCTACCTTTAAAAAAAAAAAAAAGCTAAAACCTGCTAATTTCTAACAAAAAATGTAGAGTATGCAGATCCAGTGACTACACATGTCCCACTGAGCCTCTTTCACACACACACACACACACACACACACACACACAAGAAACACACACATATAGACACACACACACATAGACACACACACATAGACACACACACATAGACACACACACACATAGACACACACACACATAGACACACACACATAGACACACAGAGACATACCCACTCCCACATACACACACACAGACAGACAGACACATAGACACACACATACACACACAGACACAAACAGACATACTCACCCCCCACATACACACACATATACATACACATACACACACACATACACACACACACACACACACACACACACACGCTCATTTTACTGGAGTTGCAGAGAGTTGTGAGCTCCCAGATGGGTGCTGGGAATTGAACAAGCACTCTTAACTGCTGAGTTCGTTCTCCAGCCTACAATCCCTTATTCTATCTACATGTGTGTGAGCACATGTATGTGCTGTACATGTGTCCCCATGTTTGTGTGTGTGCACATGGGCACATGTGTGCCTTTTGTGTTTTCCCTCAGTCACACGTCACCTTATTTCTTGAGACTCAGTCCCTCACTGATCCTGAGCTTATTGATTAGACTGGCTGGCCAGCAGGCTCTAGGGATTCTGGGATTGCAGATACATGCTGCGTGCTGCAGCTAGCACTTTTATATAGGTGTTGGGGATGTGAACTCGGGTCCTCATGCTTGGGCAGCAAGCACTTTGCCCACTGAGACCGTCTCAGTGATGTCACCACTGCAACCTTCTTTCTGGCCCTCAACCTTCAAAGAAAAACCTCTTGGGCAAGGTTAGGGGGTTCTGATCTCTCTTCTGGGCTCAGGGTAGAAAAAAAGGACGTGTTGAAGGCTTTGGATCCCCTGTGGGAGGGGAGTTCCCCTTATCCCTGGCCTCTGACCTAGCAGGCAGCCTTTGCTGCAGAGCAGTCTCCAGCTTCACCCTGGCTTGAATATTAGCTGAATGTGTGCACTGGGCAGGCCGATGAACTCCTTTTTAAAAGGCTTTATTGTTTTCATTACAAAAGGTCATAACAACGACATGCACAAAATTGGCACACGGACCAGGAACTGTACCATGTGAAGGAACCCAGTGCTCCAGTCTCAATGAGCCTTCGGTCTGGGGCTTAAGCATACTTTCTGTCTCATAGCCCTGCAGGCCAGAGACCATGGTCCAGGTGTGGCGGGGCTGGGTTCTCAAGGCGGGCTCTCCTTGCCTGCTAGGCTGCCTTTTCCTAATGAGGTCACCCCTGAGAGCCATATTCTTATTTTCCTGTAGCAACACCTGTCACAGTGGTTAGGAAATCTCTCCAATGGCTTCAATTCACCTTAACTCCAAATAACTTCACTATCTGAGGTGGCATGTTTAAGATGAGCATGTATGTGTTTTAGGGGACAGGACAGGTCAGCCTATGCCATCCAGAACAGTGTCAGGTTCAGAGTTAGTAATTCTGGCTTCTGTCCCCTGAATGACTTTCCTTCTTTGAGACAAGGTCTCATGGTTTTTAGGTTGGCTTTGAATTTGTTACACAACTGAGGGTGACTTTGAGCTCTTGGTCTTTGTGCCTCAGTCTCTTGAGTGCTGGGATTACAGGTGTGTGTCATCCCACCTGAGCTCATGGGATGCTCAGAGTCAAACGTAGGGATTTATGGGAGCTGGGTGAGCTCCAATGACCCACTGGTCCCCATCTCCAGCCCTAGTCACTGAATGCTGTAGTTATTCTTTATGGTGTTGTAACCAACACCTTTGTTACTACTTGAAAACAACATGAAAACAACCAGCTCATGGTTCAGTCCATGGTCACTTGGCTATGTCTCTGTGAGGCAGGACCCTAGGGGTAGGGGTGTGTGGTGAAGGTTATTTATCTTGTGGTACACAGGAAGCAGAGAAAGAGGAAGGACCTGGGGACCAGGTGTAACTTTCAAAGCCCACCCTAGTGACCTGCCTCCTCTACAAAGACCTCAGATTTGCACCGTTTTCTCATGTTGCATCGCTTGTCTGTCTGGCACCAGTGCTGGCGACTGCTTTCTTCTCCAAGGAGAACTTGGGGAGCGTCCTCATTGACGTGTTGGTGATTTTTCTCAGTTCTTCGACCAAAGCATCTTAAGGGAGGAAGGGATTATCCTGTTTGCAGTTTGACGGTTCTGTACATCATGGTAGGAAAGGCATGGCTGCCGGAGCCTGAGGCAGCTGGCCACACTGCATCCACAGTCAGGAAACGAGAGAGAGAGAGAGAGAGAGAGAGAGAGAGAGAGAGAGAGAGAGAGAGAGAGAGAGAAAGAGAGACAGAGAGAGAGAGAGAGACAGAGACACACACACACAGACACACACACACACACACAGAGAGAGAGAGAGAGAGACACACACACACACACACACACACACACACACACACAGAGAGAGAGAGAGAGAGAGAGAGAGAGAGAGAGAGAGAGATATGAATGCTGCTTTTCAGCTTGCTTCTCCTTTTTATTTTGCCTGAGACCTGAACCCACAGAGTGATTCTGCTGCCTATGCAGAGGGTGGGTCTTCCCACCTCAATTAACTTAACCTAGAAATTCATCATAGATATGTCCAGAAGTGCTTTCTAGGTGACTCCAGATCCTGAACTAGACAGTATCACACCAGGATGCACAGATCCAAGCACATTTATTCGACTGAGTATAAAACATAGCCAAGGCATACCCAGATAACCAGACAAAGGAGCCATTCTCACAGCGCTCAGCAGACTGTAGGAAAGCGGACACAGGCTTGGGCCCAGCAGCTACCCTGCCCATTTCACGAGGAGCCAGCCAGGTGTTATTTTCCAGTACCTTTAATTCTGGACCCTGCTCACATTCCTGACTGCACATCAAAAGCACATGGAGATCTTTTAAAAACATTTCCTAGCAGGGCACGCCACCCAGACCACCACGTCACAGTCTGCAAGACCCAGACGAGTATTTTATTATGTAGATGCTGGAGCACAGCCAGGAAGCGGATTGCAGAGGTTTGCAGAGTTCTAGAACCTTCCCTGCCCCAGTCACTCTGGCTTCTAGATGGGTCTCAGCGTTGGAGGCTTCATGTACCTGGAATTTTGGGCTTCCCTACTGATGTGTTTATAAAAAGATGGAGGATATGTTCTATGGAGGTGTAGTCAGGTATGGTGGGGGCAGGGGTGCTTCAGCATAGAATAGAGTTTATTAAGTGCATGGGGAGGGGGGTTAAGAGGATAGTAGAGGCAGAGAAAGGCAGAGAGAGGGAGGGAGGTAGGGAGGGAGGGAGAGAGAGAGAGAGAGAGAGAGAGAGAGAGAGAGAGAGGAGAGGAGAGGAGAGGAGAGGAGAGGAGAGGAGAGGAGAGGAGAGGAGAGGAGAGGAGAGAAGAGAAGAGAAGAGAAGAGAAGAGAAGAGAAGAGAAGAGAAGAGAAGAGAAGAGAAGAGAAGTAGAGGAGAAGAGGCGGCCATGAGCACGTGGAGAGAGGGGGAAAGGGGATGGGAAGGGGGGAAGTGAAGAGCAAGAGAAAGCAAGAGAGTGAAGAGGGGGCATGTAGCCTCTTTTATAGTGGGTCAGGCGCACCTAGTTGTTGCCAGGTAACTGTGGGGCGGAGCTTAGATAGAATGCTACTGCCTACAAGTCACCCGAGGTGTGGATTTACTCAGGCTCACCACCCAAAGCACCATGGACCAGGTGGTGCAGGACTCATAAATGTATTCTCTGGCAGTGTGGGAGGAACTGGCTCCAGCAGCCCTGGACAGCCATGTTCTCTGCCAGCTCCCACTGCCTCTCCCTGCATCTTCTTCCCATCTCTCAACATGACATGGGTCACTGGGCCCACGGCGGTGACCTCAGCTAGTGTTCCCAATCTCAATCCTTGTTCCAAACAAGGTGACATTCCAAGGTCCAGGGCAGATACATTTTGGGTGAGGGACACTCATTCCACTTTAAAATCTCGTGGGTCTGAGTGCCAGAGGCTTTCCACGGAGATCTCTGGCCAGGCCTGGTGTGAGGGTTCCGGCAATGGGAAGTAAGTGCGGGCAGGGAGGCGAAGTCTCTGCCGTGCTTTCTAGGTCACTCAGTAACTCCGAGCCACTCTGCACTGAGTTGGGTTGGGCTGGGCCAACGAAAGGCGACTATCCAGTGAGGAGTGCAGTGGAGCCTCCGGCCGTGCTTCTTCGGGAGAGGAGATCTCTTCCCAAGTGTTACAGCTCTTGGAACAAAACACTCAGACGACAACAATGGAGTAGTTCTCTCACACCTTTAACTCCCTGGATGGATTTATATAGAGTTTTGGGGGTGATTCAGGGTTCAACAGCAGGTACCTCTCATTGGCTTGGACTAAGAGCTGGGGGGGGGTCGGGACCTTATTCGCATGTGGCTTGGTGCTGCTCCTACGTGACTGATAGCCACACACCTCTCCTGCGGGCGCTGTGGGGGCAGTAGCTTTGATAGGAGTCAAGGACCCAGGAGACATGATTGGATACCTTCCATCGGCATCGGGTCCTCAGGGTTCCAGACCTTTGCTCGACTGGAGACCAGGCTGTCTGTGCACAGCCCACTGCCCCACAACATCTCATCCAGATAGTGGCACACACCTTTAGTCCCAGCACTCAGAGGCAGGTGGATCTCTGTGAGGTAGAGGCCAGCCTGGTCTACAAAGTAGGTCCAGGTTAGCCAGGGCTACACACACAGAAAAAGAAAAAAAATATCTGCACCCAGGTGAGAATCTGTGGGGTTCTGGTCCTGGTGTGTGGAGCTTGCAAAGTCTTAGGTGATTCTAATTTATGACCTGCTTGTGACCTCAGGAGGATTCTGTCAGTTGCCTCCATGTGACTACACAAGGAAACCCAAGAAGGCCCAGTTCCATCAGAGGAAGGCGTCCATGGTCCATGACCAGCTTCCAGGTCTGGTCTGGTCCTAGTAGATGACGTGCGGTGTGCATTTCTTTCAGTAAACAAAACCTAGAAGAGCGCTATTTTGGCTTGCTTGAGCTCTGGCTTCGAAGCTGATGTGTTATTTCTGGCTTTCCCACATCTGGACAGCTGTGGGCTCAACTGGCCATGCTTGTCACCCCTTGGTAACCTAAGTCTCTGGGGCTCACAGGTCTGGAACAAAAGTCTTCAGTCCTTGGGGTAGTGAAGGCTTTCTCCAGAGAAGTTGTGAAGCCAGTTTTGTGGGGTTATTTGGCTGGGTTTCCAGTGGAGAATTTTTGATCCACAAAGGGCTCATTCAGAGATTCCCCTTTAGTCTTAATGAATTGCAGGCCCTGGGGCCAGAAAGCCCCTCTCTGGTTTCCATTCAGCTGCAGGCTGGACCCCTTGCAGTGGATCCGCCTGGCAGAGATTCCCGGTGGCAGATCTACCTTTGTGACCGCGGCTTTGGCTCTTTCTCACTTGTGGTGGATGAGAATCGGCACAGAAAAGGTTCAGGTGGATGTCCTCTTGGAGCTGAGTTCCCAAGGCCACAGTTTGGAATCTGGGTTGCTTTTAGGGCAAGGGGATAGATTGAGGCCAGAATGAAGCCCTGTACCAAGTTGGCAATTCCATTTTTTGCTTGTGACTTGGGGGATATATATGTTTGAGAATGAGAAAGGTTATATATAGAAGATATATATCTTCTTGTTTTTTCCTTTTCCCTTCCTTTAGATCTTTTTGAGACAGGTATGCTATGGAGCCTATGTTGGCTTTGAACTTTTCAGTGTCTGGACTGCTGTGATTGGCCCATTTCACCACGATTCATTTCACAATGAGCACCTCCTCTTTGGAAACTCTTCTGCAGAGGACTCTGAGAGAGTGACAGTACAGCAGTGGGGATTCCTTAGAATCCCTGTAAAGTGTCCAGGTGTGGTGAGATTTGCTTGTAATCTTATCATTGGGGAGGCAGAGAAAGGAGGATTCCTGGGTGTCACTGGCTCGTCTACTTAGCTACTCAACCAGATAGGCCAGCCCTAGGTCGCAGTGAGAGACCCTGTCTCTAAGGAAGCAAAATGAATGGTGTTCAGGGTTGACATCAGAATCTGACTTGTTGCCTTCACACACACATGTGTACATGAACACCACACACACACACACACACACACACACACACACACACACGACGTATGGACGCATGCACACACATGCTTGCACACACACACGTATGGACACATGCACACACATGCTTGCATACACACACATGTATGGACACATGTACACACACATGCTTGCACACACACATATGGACACATGCACACACTCATAATGGACGCATGCACACACACACACATACACTGAATGCTGGCTCTGCCTTTACCCAGTTGACATTGTCACTGGGATTCTTAGTTAGGGTTTTATTGCTGTGAAGAGACACCATGTCCAATCAGCTCTTACAAAGGAAAACAACTTAATTGGGTGTGACTTACAGTTTCAGAGGTTCAGTCCATTACATCATGGCAACATGAAGACAGACATGGTGCTGTACGAGGAGCTGAGAGTTCTACATCTTGATTCGAAGGTGGCAGGAAGTGAGAGTGACACATTGGCCAGTGTTAAGCCTCGGAGACCTTAAAGCCCACCCCTAGTGACACACTTCCTCCGACAAAGCCACATCCACTGTAACAAGGCCACACCTCCTTATAGTGCTATGCCCTATGGGTCTATGGGGGTCTTTTTTATAGGAAGGCTCCAAGGGGTTGAGTATACGAGCTGTATATGGAGAGAGAGAGAGAGAGAGAGAGAGAGAGAGAGAGAGAGAGAGAGAGAGAGAGAGATTGAGAGAGCATGCCATAGGTCCAGAGGTGTACTATGGAGGATCTGTGTGACTAGGAGGAAGGACCTGGAAGGAAAGTGACAAAGGTGTGGGAGGCTCTTGAGTGTTGCATGACACATGGGAGTAGACAAGAAACACAAATGTTTAAGCCAACCTGAAGGGTACCTTCCAGGGGCCCCCGATTTTATTTTGAGCCACCATTAGAAGCAGTGACCTGTGTGTGTATGTGAGCCATGGGAAGTTTGTCTAAGTAAAAACACCATAAATTGAAAATACATTGAATGCCTTAATCCACCCCATGTCCTTAGCCACACAGCACATTCTTTCCAAATCCTAAAGCACCCGTGCTGAGCCATCATGAGAGGACTGGCTTCCATATTGCTAGTGTGGTAAGAGTGAACCCCAGCCATGGTTGGGGTTGAGGTAGGGTGAACAGTTTGGGAGACAGTGGTGGTAAAGAACACTTGCAGGTGCTGGGTACTCCTGGGGTTCAGGCTAAGTGCACAAGGCTCAGGGGGTGCAATAGCCCTAAGCTTGCTCTTCTGGACCCCCACATGCCAGAGGAGCTGTGCTCTGACCTGAATGGCTGTGGAGAGAGGACAGCTTGCCCTGGGCCAGGTGGATCCTCCTGGGCAGTGGGCAGTGGGCAGGGGACAATGGGTAGGGGCAGTGGGCAGGGGGCAGTAGGTAGGGGGCAGTGCACAGGGGATGGGGGCAGTGGGCAGGGGGCACTGGACAGGGAGCAGTGAGGAACTGTCCTCAAGTCTCGTTAGCCAAGTGTGCTGCCACCCCTGGTTTGGGACTACTCTTGGGAAGTCAGCCCAGATAGATCTGAATGGATGCAGAAGAATCTTGTGCCCTGGGTCTTTGGTGCACTTCAATATTTGAAAGCATGGGGCTATCTTTGGGGGTGCTTGTTGGCCCCTTACTGGGGAGCTGGGTTCTGATGGGCAGAGTCCTGAGCCTGTGTCTCTACCTAGCATCTTCGGTGATTCTAAGGCCGACATGCAGAGATGCCAGTCAGATGGTAGGTAGGGATGGAAGTCCTTTTCATGGAGGAAGCTTCTGTTTGCTCTTTAGCCTGGTTGGTCTCACCTCGCACATTCAGGCAGACATACAGCTGCTTAACTGGCACAGTAGGAGCCAACTGCCTAGTGTGTGGGCATCCAACGATTTGTCCAGGTCATTGGGTGTTGTTGTCACCCGTGGCAACACCCAACATTTACCAGGAAAGTTTGTTTTATTTTAGCTGTGTTCATTAAAACTTTATTTATAAAAACTGGTAGTCAGTTTCACCCCAATTTGATGTGATTTTAATACAAAGCAATTAGGTTGTCTTACTGCACTTTTAGATACACGATGAAACCTTCTCCCCACTGAAAAATGGATACTAAAAACGTGGCAGGTACACACAACGGGGTTTTATTCAACTGTAAAGAAAAAAAAATGATGAAAGCCACAGGAAAATGGATGGAACTAGAGGTTGTTATATTAAGCTTGGTAAGCCAGGCTCAGAAAAGCAAGCACCACACTGTGGCTCTCACGTGCAGATCCTAGCTCCCAGTTGTTATATTTGTGTACCTCGTGGGAGTGTGCGTAGAGACCCGGACGCTGAGAGAGGGTAACAAAGAGACTTTAAGGGAAGGACGCTGGGAGGGAATGGAGCCACGTGACGTAAAGGCTTTGCTCAGGTCCTGCACCTCACAGTGACCTCCGCATCATTATTGTGCTAGATGATTTCATATCAACTTGACACAAGCTATAGTCATCTGAGATGAGGGAACCTAAGATCAGGGTGTAGGCAACCCTGCAGTGCATTTTCTTACTTAGTGATTGATGGGGGACGGCCCAGCCCATTGTGGGCGGGGCCATCTCTGGGCCAGTGGTTCTGGATTCCACAGGAAAGCAGGCTGAGAGAGCTACTAGGAGCAAGCCAGTGAACAGCACTCCTCCATGGCCTCTGCATCAGCTCCTGCCTTCAGGTTCCTGTCCTGCTTGAGTTCCTGCTTTGGATTCCCTCAGTGGACTGAGACCCTGGATATGGAAGCTGATGCTTTTCGTCATGGCATTTCACCACCGCAGTAGTAACCCTCGCTAAGACACCGATTTTAGCTGCAGTCAGCTCCGCGCTCGGAGACTCAGCCTGTTGGCAGCATTTTCAGTCCCTACCACCCGACTTCCAAGAGAATGGAGATGGTAGCAGAGGTCTGATGACATACAGTTTTCTTGGTTCTTGCTCATCCGTCATGCATAGCACCAGGCTCATGCAAGTCGTGACTCAGTCTTGCCACCCACACAGGCCCCACCTGCTCAGGAGATTGAAGGAAACAGAGGACTTGCAACACGGACTCTGCAGCGTAGACAGACCTAGCATCCTAAGGAAAATACCTCAGCTCCCAGCCCTGCAATACTGTGCTGGTCATTCCCAGGAACTAGAGAGAGATTTAGGAGGCCAGACGACAGGGAAAGGGAGATAAGTTTTTACTTCAAGGTCCCTTTGGATACATTCATGTCTGGAGGACACAGCGGGATATCCTGAGTCAGCCAGAAAGTGACGGCTGTGTGCTTTCTGCCCCTCATGCGGCCTCTTGATCTTGGATGCACCCACTCAACTATCACAGAGACTCGTGGAGTTCATTTTAGGTTCTATAGGACATATAAGCACCCCCAGGGGCATCTAAAGCTGGCTCGCTCCGGGAGGATTACCAGCTCAGGCCACCAGTCTAGCTTTCCTCCATCTTGGAGAAGACAGCTAAATTCGGTCTCCCTGGGCGTTATTTTGGAAGGGACCAAGTGAGGCAGGACTCTCAGGCCAGCGGTGGGCGGGTCAGGCCATGGCCCCTTGCTGATCCTCCATGACGATGGGCCTACAGCCAATCAGCATAGGGCCTCACAGGCGCCCCCCCCCCCTTCACCCTGAGCCAGAATGCCTGGGCAGAGGCGGGACTGTGGAAGGCGGGGAATGCCTAGGTAGGGCTGCTAGGCCACACGCCCTGGAATTTAACAGCTTGGGGAGTTGTCCTGCTCTCCAAAGATGGGAGCTACTCTGCCCAAGGCATTCATTTTCTTGAGTTTCTGCATTTCACTAAGGATGGCACAAGCTGGTCCACCCTGCAGCTAGGGCTTGAATGCTATTTGTACACTGCAATGTGAGATGAAGACGTGTTTATGACAGCCATCTCTGCTTGAAGGAAGGCGTGGAGTCTATGTTCAATGTAGTTATGACAAAGTGCGGATGTGAAGAACGGGAGCACCCAGCTCCCCTCACCCTCCAGGTGTCTGCCCTCACTTGCTTGAGTGGGTGAGCAGTTGCCTCCTGTGTGCCTGAGAGCAGAGCCTCTGGTGGAGACAGAGAGGGTGGGGGTGGGGGTGAGTTCCCTTCCTTTGGATATCAGAGCTCTAGAGTGTTTACAAATGTGTCAAATTAAAGACTCTAGGTTACAAAGGAAATCTATTACACCAGTATAGTTATCTAACCTGTGTATTAAAATAGTAAAATGTGTGTGTGTGCCAGGACAGGGTTTTCCCATGTAACTCGGGCTAGCCTGGAACTTATTATGCTCCTGCCTCAGCCTCCAGAACGCCGGGAGTTACAGGTCCACGGCATGCTTAGGCTACTGTTTCTCATAGTTGGTTTCATTTCAACCAGTGATGGAAGAGACGTGCCTGAGACTTGGGGAACAGATGTCTATTAACTCTCAGATACCTATCACCTATCTATGTCATAGTTGAGGTCTCAAGCATGTTATAGAGGCCTTGTGTTGGTGGTCACGGCCCAGCCTGGGGTGTTACCCGGAGGTTGTGTAACCTGGAGGTGGTGGAATCTTTAGCATACTGGGCCGAGTTGGGAGAAGTCAGGTGACTCAGGGCATGCCCAGATTCCTCTCTCTGTGTCCCGGGTGGTGTGTGATGCAGACAGGCCTGTTTAGAGAATTTTCTCCTTAGGGTGTGCAGGGTGACTAGGCAATACCATTCCCTGTTTTTAAAATCCCAGTGACAAACCAAGGTACAATCCCACCGAAGTCCCTTTATTGGTCTTATTTCCAACATGGGGCATGGTTTCTTGCAGGAACGTGTGTGATCTTAAAGCCAGCCGTCCTGGAAAGTCTGCACCCAGCTGGGAAGATTTCTTTCCCATAGTCACATAGATGGGCAGCCTTACATAGCCTGTGCATTCTTGTTCCCCCTCAGGCTGCCCCACTCCAGGCCATGTGGAATTAGGATGAAACTGCTTCCAGCTGCTCAGAAGGAGTTGTCAGACTCTCAGGTGAGGGCCCAGTTGCTCGCCCCACCCCTCCTCCAATGCTGAATATCAGCAGTCACAAGCACAGCAGACGAAGCTGCTTCTGGGAAGATGGTGGTTGTTTAGCTTGGAGGACAGTGCTTTGCAAGAAAGCCTCCCCCACCACACACTGCTGCCTCCTCGTATGGTCCTGACCCAGGCCCCAAGCATCAGAGCTGACCAACCGAAGCCTCTGAGGGTGTGAGTCAAAATAAGCCCTCCTTCTTTGTGAGCTGGGTATTTATATATTTTTCCAATAATACAATATCTGTCTGTCTATCTGTCTATGTATCTAGCTTCTATCTATCTTCAAAGATTTATCTAAGTAATATGTTTAATGCATGCTTACCCATGATATCTTATTCTAGTTCACATGTGTGCTTCTGTGCACACACATGCATGTGTGCACAGGTTGAATCCCTCATATCCACAGTGCTTGGGACCAGAGTGTTCTGAACTTTAGAGTTTGGTTTTGCAGTAATCATATAAAAAACAGATGAATATCTTGATGGAGGGAAGGATGCAAATCTACCCATGAAGCTGTGTTTATATAAACCTAACACATACAGCTTGAGGGGAGATTTGTATAGTATTTTCCATGTTTTGTGCATGAAGCAAAATTTCACGGTATGGAATTCTCCACTTACGTTGTTGTACCTGTGCCCAGATAGTTTGGAATTTTAGGGTAGTTCATATTTCAGGTGCTGAATGAAATTGTGGCTATGAAGTCATAGAATGAAACAGAAGGGTCTCAGGGAGTAGTCAATGAGTTGGCTCAGCAGGTAAAGGTGACTGCTGCCAAGTCTGATGACTGAAGTTCAATTCCTGGGACCCATATGTCAGAAGGGAACTCTGCATGGATACACACGAGGCTGTCACTAAACTGTAATGAGATCTGTTTGTCCTTTGGTTTGATTATCCAAAACCAAGCTTCTTGTCAATGCTGTTGAATTATTACTATGAAAAGTTCTTAGGCAATCCTGTAAAATATCAGAACTAATGAATTCAGCCAATTTAGCATCTTATGGTCAGCTGCTATGACTTGCCTTTTGGGCAACAAGCTGGGCCACTGATTGTTGATAATTGGGCTTCTATGTTTCCCCTAAGTTGACCTTGATGATTAAGGAAAAAAAAATCAAAATCCCGAGGAGACAGGCAGATCTGGTTGCTCTGACTAGTCAGGCTCTCTTCCTTCAGAGGTCAAGAGCCTCGTTGGTACAGGCTTGGCTAGAGAGCCAACCAGACCTCTGACCCACAGGATTCCCACGGAGCCTGAGAGTAAACTGCTACCGTAGGAAACATAACTCATGGGAACGCTCCATTGCTATTGGGGAGGGGGTGCCACAGATCATCCCTTGGGATCTCCTTCCAGATGACGGTGATGGTATACTAAAGTCCTGAGGCTGGGGAACAATATGGCATAAAATGGCATGTCCCAGGCAGCTTACACACAGGCATTCGTTAACTTGGTCCTGGAGAGGGGGATGTCTGAGACCAGGGCAGGTCCCCTGAGCCCGGAGGGGGCGTCTGCTCAAGGTCCCTCCCCTTGTGTACAGATGCTCTTCTCTGTGTACGTATCTCTTATGACACCCAGTGACGTCATCAAATACCTATGGCCTCTGTAAGCACTCTGTCTTCAGACACAGTTACGGGCTGGTGTCCAGGACCACATCAGGATTCCCAAATATCTATTTTTTTTTTTCTGGAAGGGGGCACAGTTCAACTTGTCACACCTAGGAAGGTGAGTCTGCATGTCTTCAGAGGGTCCAGAGTATGTAGGCGACCTATCCTTTTTTGGCTGCTCTTCTTATGGCTCCCATGGGGGTAGAGCTTGGGCTACCAGTATGTGAGCTGATGTGATAGACAGATTTGACATATCTGACCTTCGTGTTTTGTCTTGGCTTCTCATGTCCCCACATTGACAAAAAGAGCATGACCAAGTGGCTGCTGACAGGTAGTCTTGGTCCCAAAATGTGGGTCTATAACTTCAGCATTTGGGGACAGGGGACAGAGACATGTAGATCCTGGGGGCTCAGTGGCCAGCCAGCCTACCTGAAAATGGCAAAAGCTCCAGGTTCAGGGAGCACACACGCAGATACACACAATACATACATAATGCATGCATACAAACATGCACACATACGTACACATGCACACATAAGCACACATATTCACACATGCATACATACACACATGCACACATACATATATGCACACATACACACAAATGCACACATATACATATGCACACATACACACATATGCATGTATATACACAATACACATATGCATACATACACACATATGCACATATATACACAATACACACATATGCACACATA
Source organism: Mus musculus (assembly GCF_000001635.26). NCBI lineage: Eukaryota > Metazoa > Chordata > Mammalia > Rodentia > Muridae > Mus > Mus musculus. Next base: position 95,914,474 of record NC_000082.6, on the reverse strand, counting down.
TACACATATGCACATATATACACATATATACATGCATATAAATGTAAAGAGAGAGAGAGTGAGTCAGACAGACATATGGATGGACAGATGGACACAGACAGGCAGAGACAGAGGAGTGGGGAGGAAGAAGGAGAGAAGAAAGAGGAGGAAAGCACAGGGAAGGATAAAGAATTGCAGGTTGGAGACTAAGTGAGCTCCTGGCAGAGAGACTGAGTGAGTCCACACCAACAAACTCAGTGTAGGAGCTGCTACTGTAGGAATCGACTAGGTCCAAATCTGCTGGCTCAGGGGGGCCTCTGGGAAAGTTCCCACCTGCCTTCCAGTTGCTCTGGGCACCAATCATCCCCCCCAAACCACGGGCCACAGTGCCAGAGACAGCAGATTTTTTCCTAGTTATTCCAAAGGCCAAGTTGGAAGAAGATGTAGACAACATCTTGGGCAGCACGCACAGAACAAAATCGATCTTTCGAGCCAGCCAACACTAATTCAGTCAAAGCAGAAGCTGGAAATGCCAGCCTGTGCTGGGAGGAGGTGTCAAGGCTGAAGACAGCTTGGAGTGAGCCCAGCAAAGAGCTGAGTGACAGCAAGAGGTCCATCAGTGATGGGCGGTGACAGTGTCTTCTAATGTAGCTTGTGCACCTGCGTGTGTGCACAGGTGTGTGTAGAGATGTGTGTGTGCACAGGTGTGTGTGTGTGTGTGTGTGTGTGTGTGTGTGTGTGTGTGTGTGTGTGTGTGTGTGTACCTGTCCTGGGGTAAGCTGTATCTATCATTTGTACTCTGTGAAAAGGGAAAATGCAAGGTCCCTGCTCAGCAAAGGCTAAAAATTCCACTACAACCATGTCAGAGTTCTGAATCAAAGCTGGGCCCTTCAGTGTGAGAGTCCCTGGGCCGTCCACATTGTTCTTTGAGACAGGGTCTCTCACCATGACATGGGGCTCACCAAGTAGCTGGCTGGCAATGGCTAGCAAGCCCCTGAGCTCTGCCTGCTTTACCTGCCGTCACTGTGATTGCACACTGCCTGTTTGCATGGGTACTGAGGACCGACTAGGGTCCTTATGTGCAAACATATTATGAAGTCATCTCTCCAGCTTCAATAAATCGCTTATCTACTTAGAAAATGTGAATTCAAGCTTTCTATTGGGGCCATGAAGTTTCTACTCCCCTGTATGTGTGGGAAGTGATTAGATGTTAGTTGATGAAGCAGGGTCTTAGCCAAGCCTCATGGAAGTTCTTCTAGGCTGTCTCGTGGTACCAAGTACGCACCTTTCTTAGGTTGCCAAGTAACACAGAAGATGCCCAGTTAAGGTGGAATTTTAGAACCACAACAACTAAATGTTTAGTACATGTGTGTCCCATTAATATCTGAGACACATTAAAAATATCTGTTGTGCATATGAGTGTTACTGCAACTTTAAAAGTGATAATTTTTCTTTATCCTGGCTAGCTCCAAATAAATGAGACAGAGGCGGTAAGATTTATTTAATCAAGCTTTATGGCACAATAACTGAGCAGTTATTAATCTATTCTAATCCTTTAAACTAATCCGGCTACCCCCCAGACAAAATCCCTGAGATACTTGTGTTTTTTTTTTTTTTTTTTTTTTTTTTTTGGAGCTCTCATTTCTTTTTTTTTTTTTTTTTAAAGACTACAGTCAGAAAGAAAAGGTTTGCTAGTGTGGTGATTGGCTATGCTTGTCCCAGGGAGTGGCACTATTTGGAGGTGTGGTTGTTTTAGAGTAAGTGTGGCCTTGTCGGACAAAGTGTGTCATTGTGGGTGTGGCCTTTAAGACCTTCATCCTAACAGCCTGAAAAACAGTCTTCTCCTACTTGCCTACAGAAAAAGAGGTGGAACTCTAATCTCCTCCAGTCCCATGTCTCCCTGGACATTGTCATGCTCCCTCATTGATGATAATGGACTGCACCTCTGAACCTGTAATCCAGCCCCAATTCAATGTTGTTCTTCATAGAAGTTGCCTTGGCAATGGTGTCTGTTCACAGCAGTAAAAGCCTGACTAAGACAGCAAGGATCCCTTCTCAACCAGTCAGAATGGCCATGGTTAAGAATATAAGTATGCCACCAAATCAACTAAGCAGGGCTCACACAGGCTCAGAGACTGGAAAAGGAACCATGGGGACCCCATTGGTCCTCACTAGGTCCTCCATGTATATGTTGTGACTGTTAGCTTTGTGTTTTTACCAGACTCCTAACAGTGGGAGCAGGTCTATTCTGACTCTTTTTTTTTTTTTCCATTTTTTATTAGGTATTTAGCTCATTTACATTTCCAATGCTATACCAAAAGTCCCCCTTACCCACCCACCCCCACTCCCCTACCCACCCACTCCCCCCCTTTGGCCCTGGCGTTCCCCTGTACCGGGGCACACAAAGTCTGCGTGTCCAATGGGCCTCTCTTTCCAGTGATGGCCGACTAGGCCATCTTTTGATACATATGCAGCTAGAGTCAAGAGCTCTGGGGTACTGGTTAGTTCATAATGTTGTTCCACCTATAGGGTTGCAGATCCCTTTAGCTCCTTGGCTACTTTCTTTAGCTCCTCCATTGGGATCCCTATGATCCATCCATTAGCTGACTGTGAGCATCCACTTCTGTGTTTGCTAGGCCCCGGCATAGTCTCACAAGAGACAGCTACATCTGGGTCCTTTCAATAAAATCTTGCTAGTGTATGCAATGGTGTCAGCGTTTGGATGCTGATTATGGGGTGGATCCCTGGATATGGCAGTCTCTACATGGTCCATCCTTTCATCTCAGCTCCAAACTTTGTCTCTGTAACTCCTTCCATGGGTGTTTTGTTCCCAAATCTAAGGAGGGGCATAGTGTCCACACTTCAGTCTTCATTCTTCTTGAGTTTCATGTGTTTAGCAAATTATATCTTATATCTTGGGTATCCTAGGTTTGGGGCTAATATCCACTTATCAGTGAGTACATATTGTGTGAGTTTCTTTGTGAATGTGTTACCTCACTCAGGATGATGCCCTCCAGGTCCATCCATTTGGCTAGGAATTTCATAAATTCATTCTTTTTAATAGCTGAGTAGTACTCCATTGTGTAGATGTACCACATTTTCTGTATCCATTCCTCTGTTGAGGGGCATCTAGGTTCTTTCCAGCTTCTGGCTATTATAAATAAGGCTGCTATGAACATAGTGGAGCATGTGTCCTTCTTACCAGTTGGGGCATCTTCTGGATATATGCCCAGGAGAGGTATTGCTGGATCCTCCGGTAGTACTATGTCCAATTTTCTGAGGAACCGCCAGACGGATTTCCAGAGTGGTTGTACAAGCCTGCACTCCCACCAACAATGGAGGAGTGTTCCTCTTTCTCCACATCCACGCCAGCATCTGCTGTCACCTGAATTTTTGATCTTAGCCATTCTGACTGGTGTGAGGTGGAATCTCAGGGTTGTTTTGATTTGCATTTCCCTGATGATTAAGGATGTTGAACATTTTTTCAGGTGTTTCTCTGCCATTCGGTATTCCTCAGGTGAGAATTCTTTGTTCAGTTCTGAGCCCCATTTTTTAATGGGGTTATTTGATTTTCTGAAGTCCACCTTCTTGAGTTCTTTATATATGTTGGATATTAGTCCCCTATCTGATTTAGGATAGGTAAAGATCCTTTCCCAATCTGTTGGTGGTCTTTTTGTCTTATTGACGGTGTCTTTTGCCTTGCAGAAACTTTGGAGTTTCATTAGGTCCCATTTGTCAATTCTCGATCTTACAGCACAAGCCATTGCTGTTCTGTTCAGGAATTTTTCCCCTGTGCCCATATCTTCAAGGCTTTTCCCCACTTTCTCCTCTATAATTTTCAGTGTCTCTGGTTTTATGTGAAGTTCCTTGATCCACTTAGATTTGACCTTAGTACAAGGAGATAAGTATGGATCGATTCGCATTCTTCTACACGATAACAACCAGTTGTGCCAGCACCAATTGTTGAAAATGCTGTCTTTCTTCCACTGGATGGTTTTAGCTCCCTTGTCGAAGATCAAGTGACCATAGGTGTGTGGGTTCATTTCTGGGTCTTCAATTCTATTCCATTGGTCTACTTGTCTGTCTCTATACCAGTACCATGCAGTTTTTATCACAATTGCTCTGTAGTAAAGCTTTAGGTCTGGCATGGTGATTCCGCCAGAAGTTCTTTTATCCTTGAGAAGACTTTTTGCTATCCTAGGTTTTTTGTTATTCCAGACAAATTTGCAAATTGCTCCTTCCAATTCGTTGAAGAATTGAGTTGGAATTTTGATGGGGATTGCATTGAATCTGTAGATTGCTTTTGGCAAGATAGCCATTTTTACAATGTTGATCCTGCCAATCCATGAGCATGGGAGATCTTTCCATCTTCTGAGATCTTCCTTAATTTCTTTCTTCAGAGATTTGAAGTTTTTGTCATACAGATCTTTCACTTCCTTAGTTAGAGTCACGCCAAGATATTTTATATTATTTGTGACTATTGAGAAGGGTGTTGTTTCCCTAATTTCTTTCTCAGCCTGTTTATTCTTTGTATAGAGAAAGGCCATTGACTTGTTTGAGTTTATTTTATATCCAGCTACTTCACCGAAGCTGTTTATCAGGTTTAGGAGTTCTCTGGTAGAATTTTTAGGGTCACTTATATATACTATCATATCATCTGCAAAAAGTGATATTTTGACTTCCTCTTTTCCAATTTGTATCCCCTTGATCTCCTTTTGTTGTCGAATTGCTCTGGCTAATACTTCAAGTACTATGTTGAAAAGGTAGGGAGAAAGTGGGCAGCCTTGTCTAGTCCCTGATTTTAGTGGGATTGCTTCCAGCTTCTCTCCATTTACTTTGATGTTGGCTACTGGTTTGCTGTAGATTGCTTTTATCATGTTTAGGTATGGGCCTTGAATTCCTGATCTTTCCAACACTTTTATCATGAATGGGTGTTGGATCTTGTCAAATGCTTTTTCTGCATCTAACGAGATGATCATGTGGTTTTTGTCTTTGAGTTTGTTTATATAATGGATTACATTGATGGATTTTCGTATATTAAACCATCCCTGCATCCCTGGAATAAAACCTACTTGGTCAGGATGGATGATTGCTTTAATGTGTTCTTGGATTCGGTTAGCGAGAATTTTATTGAGGATTTTTGCATCGATATTCATAAGAGAAATTGGTCTGAAGTTCTCTATCTTTGTTGGGTCTTTCTGTGGTTTAGGTATCAGAGTAATAGTGGCTTCATAAAATGAGTTGGGTAGAGTACCTTCTACTTCTATTTTGTGAAATAGTTTGTGCAGAACTGGAATTAGATCTTCTTTGAAGGTCTGATAGAACTCTGCACTAAACCCATCTGGTCCTGGGCTTTTTTTGGTTGGGAGACTATTAATAACTGCTTCTATTTCTTTAGGTGATATGGGACTGTTTAGATGGTCAACTTGATCCTGATTCAACTTTGGTACCTGGTATCTGTCCAGAAATTTGTCCATTTCATCCAGGTTTTCCAGTTTTGTTGAGTATAGCCTTTTGTAGAAGGATCTGATGGTGTTTTGGATTTCTTCAGGATCTGTTGTTATGTCTCCCTTTTCATTTCTGATTTTGTTAATTAGGATTTTGTCCCTGTGCCCTCCAGTGAGTCTAGCTAAGGGTTTATCTATCTTGTTGATTTTCTCAAAGAACCAACTCCTCGTTTGGTTAATTCTTTGAATAGTTCTTCTTGTTTCCACTTGGTTGATTTCACCCCTGAGTTTGATTATTTCCTGCCGTCTACTCCTCTTGGGTGAATTTGCTTCCTTTTTTTCTAGGGCTTTTAGATGTGTTTTCAAGCTGCTAGTATGTGCTGTCTCCCGTTTCTTCTTGGAGGCACTCAGAGCTATGAGTTTCCCTCTTAGAAATGCTTTCATTGTGTCCCATAGGTTTGGGTACGTTGTGGCTTCATTTTCATTAAACTCTAAAAAGTCTTTAATTTCTTTCTTTATTCCTTCCTTGACCAAGATATCATTGAGAAGAGTGTTATTCAGTTTCCACGTGAATGTTGGCTTTCCATTATTTATGTTGTTATTGAAGATCAGTCTTAGGCCATGGTGGTCTGATAGGATACATGGGACAATTTCAATATTTTTGTATCTATTGAGGCCTGTTTTGTGACCAATTATATGGTCAATTTTGGAGAAGGTCCCGTGAGGTGCTGAGAAGAAGGTATATCCTTTTGTTTTAGGATAAAATGTTCTGTAGATATCTGTCAGGTCCATTTGTTTCATAACTTCTGTTAGTTTCACTGTGTCCCTGTTTAGTTTCTGTTTCCACGATCTGTCCTTTGAAGAAAGTGGTGTGTTGAAGTCTCCCACTATTATTGTGTGAGGTGCAATGTATGCTTTGAGCTTTACTAAAGTGTCTCTAATGAATGTGGCTGCCCTTGCATTTGGTGCGTAGATATTCAGAATTGAGAGTTCCTCTTGGAGGATTTTACCTTTGATGAGTATGAAGTGTCCCTCCTTGTCTTTTTTGATAACTTTGGGTTGGAAGTCGATTTTATCCGATATTAAAATGGCTACTCCAGCTTGTTTCTTCAGTCCATTTGCTTGGAAAATTGTTTTCCAGCCTTTCACTCTGAGGTAGTGTCTGTCTTTTTCCCTGAGATGGGTTTCCTGTAAGCAGCAGAATGTTGGGTCTGTTTGTGTAGCCAGTCTATGTCTTTTTATTGGGGAATTGAGTCCATTGATATTAAGAGATATTAAGGAAAAGTAATTGTAGCTTCCTTTTATTTTTGTTGTTAGAGTTGGCATTCTGTTCTTGTGGCTGTCTTCTTTTTGGTTTGTTGAATGATTACTTTCTTGGTTGTTCTAGGGCGTGATTTCCGTCCTTGTATTGCTTCTTTTCTGTTATTATCCTTTGAAGGGCTGGATTCGTGGAAAGATATTGTGTGAATTTGTTTTTGTCGTGGAATACTTTGGTTTCTCCATCTATGGTAATTGAGAGTTTGGCCGGGTATAGTAGCCTGGGCTGGCATTTGTGTTCTCTTAGTGTCTGTATAACATCTGTCCAGGCTCTTCTGGCTTTCATAGTCTCTGGTGAAAAGTCTGGTGTAATTCTGATAGGCCTTCCTTTATATGTTACTTGACCTTTCTCCCTTACTGCTTTTAATATTCTATCTTTATTTAGTGCATTTGTTGTTCTGATTATTATGTGTCGGGAGGAATTTCTTTTCTGGTCCAGTCTATTTGGAGTTCTGTAGGCTTCTTGTATGATCATGGGCATCTCTTTTTTTTATGTTTGGGAAGTTTTCTTCTATTATTTTGTTGAAGATATTAGCTGGCCCTTTAAGTTGAAAATCTTCATTCTCATCAATTCCTATTATCCGTAGGTTTGGTCTTCTCATTGTGTCCTGGATTACTTGGATGTTTTGAGTTAGGATCCTTTTGCATTTTGTATTTTCTTTGACTGTTGTGTCGATGTTCTCTATGGAATCTTCTGCACCTGAGATTCTCTCTTCCATTTCTTGTATTCTGTTGCTGATGCTCGCATCTATGGTTCCAGATCTCTTTCCTAGGGTTTCTATCTCCAGCGTTGCCTCGCTTTGGGTTTTCTTTATTGTGTCTACTTCCCCTTTTAGTTCTAGTATGGTTTTGTTCATTTCCATCACCTGTTTGGATGTGTTTTCCTGTTTTTCTTTAATGATTTCTACCTGTTTGGCTGTGTTTTCCTGCTTTTCTTTAAGGGCCTGTAACTCTTTAGCAGTGCTCTCCTGTAATTCTTTAAGTGACTTATGAAAGTCCTTCTTGATGTCCTCTATCATCATCATGAGAAATGTTTTAAAATCTGGGTCTAGATTTTCGGTTGTGTTGGGGTGCCCAGGACTAGGTGGGGTGGGAGTGCTGCGTTCTGATGATGGTGAGTGGTCTTGATTTTTGTTAGTAGGATTCTTACGTTTGCCTTTTGCTATCTGGTAATCTCTGAAGCTAGCTGTTTTAGTTGTCACTGTTAAGAGCTTGTTCTTCAGGTGACTCTGTTAGCCTCTATAAGCAGACCTGGAGGGTAGCACTCTCCTTAGTTTCAGTGGGCAGAGTATTCTCTGCAGGCAAGCTCTCTTCTTGCAGGGCAGGTACCCAGATATCTGGTGTTCGAACCAGACTCCTGGCAGAAGTTGTGTTCCACTCACTAGAGGTCTTAGGATCTCCTGTGGAATCCTGTGTGGGCCCTTGCGGGTGTCAGGCGACTCCGCTGGCAAGGTAGCCCGGGGCTCGAGTGGAGCGGAAGGGGTTTGTGCCCCAGATCAAGCCCGGGTAGCCTGCTTCCCTATGTACAGCAGTCTCAGGTTCCGCGTGATTGGATTGGGGCAGGCGCTATGTTCCACTCACCAGAGGTCTTAGGATCACGTGGGGAGTCCCGTGTGGGCCCTTGCGGGTGTTGGGCAAGACTCTGCTGGCAAGGTAGCCCGGGGCTGGAGTCGAGCGGAAGGGACTTGTGCCCCAGATCAGGCCCGGGTAGCCTGCTTCCCTATGTACCGCAGTCTCAGGTTGAGATACTTGTGTTTTAGTGTTGATCTGGTTCTCTCTGCACCAGGGGTGTTCCTGTGGTGTCTCCTCAACCCTTTTCTGGTGATGAGTCCTCTCTTCTCTTCTGCTCAGCCATTGGCTGATCGGTTTTTATTGACAAATCAGAGAATAAATGGGGAGCAATGTTTACACAACATCAAAATCCAACATTCTTAGAATAAACACTACGATGCCCTGTTCGGATTGCAACCAGATTGGGGGAGGGGGTAGGGAAGAAATCAGTATTTGAAGAATTCAAAGATAATCTTTACGCAGTGCAGAAGAGCATTATACCTACATATGAGACTCAGAGTGGACTAGGTGGCCGTGGTGCTTGTTACCATGGCAACCTGGTATTGATCAAGCTCTTCAGACTCCATAACTCTAAGGGGTCACTGACAAAGCACTGACAGGGTTTGGAAGGTCAAGCTGGGCTGGCATTTGAGGGTGGTGGGCACAAACAAGTCAGAGGAATGGTCACAGTTCAGTCTGAATGAGTGGCCTGGGACTGTTGTAACAGTGTTCCAGCAGTTTTGTGGCTTAGGAATGGGGAGGTTGTCTCCCAGCTACTGTGAAGTCTGAATTCAAGGCTGAGCCTCAGGAGAGGCTGGGGAGCAGTCATGGTCTCCTAACTTCAGGTTCTCAAACCCCAGGCCTAAAGGGATTTTTCCTCCTAGCCTCTTAGAACCCTTTTCTTGTCTGGGAAATCACACTCATCAAATGGGCTCGGCCTGGCCCACTCTGTGAAAGGGTCTCATTTTACTTGGTTAGTTCAGAGATCCCTATCTTGAAATCAGGCCACATTCTGAGGTATTTAGACTTGGACACGTCTCTTCATATCTTTCCCAGCTCTCTGTTTGTTTTGCCATACAGGGCTAACAGCGAAGGCATGTTCACCCAGGTATGTAGGTTCGCTGTGCCTATTGATCCACACCCCACTCTCCTCTCTTTCTCCCTGGGCCTCCCGCTGATCTGCTTTGCTCCCCAAGCAGTTGTGGCTGCACTTTCATGCCCGTGTCACATCTGTACACATGTGACTGATGTATCTAGGGCTCACAAATGAGAAAACAGGATATCTGTCTCCTGCAGAGGGCTGGCCCACCTTTCTGCTTGTTTCACAGTTTGCCATTTTCCCTGCAAATGGAAATGCCATCTTATAAAAGTCACTTGACCTGGGTTGACATGTTGTAAACAACTTATTCTCTTGCTGCTCCTGGAAGATGTGCCTGTGATTGAGAAATGGAGAGCTGGCAAATAATCCTTCTACCTTGCCAATGTAAGCAACCATAGCAAACTTATACACACACAGACAGACACACACATAGAGAGACACACACACACAAAGACACACATACACACATACACAAAGACACACATGTACATACATGCACACACACAAACACATACATACAAATACACACATACACGCACATACACACAGACACACACATACACACATGCACACATACAAACACACACAAATATACACACACAAACACATACACACAGACACAAAGACACACACACAGACACACACACACATGCACACATACATACACACACTTACACAATACAAACACATACAGACACAAAGACACACATACACAAAGACACACTCACACACACATGCACACATACATACACACACATATAAACACACAGACACACAGACACAAAGACACACTCACATGCACACACATGCACACATACATACACACACTTAAACATATACAAACACATACACACAGACACATACATACACACATACACAAAGACACACAGAGACACACACAAAGACATACACATATATACATATACACACATATACATACACACATATAAACACATGTACACATGTACACGTGTATACACACACACACACACACACACACACACACACACAAGCATGCATGTTTTCCCACACCCCTGGAAAGGGAAGAGAAATGGGATATGAATATGGTTGAATATGTTATATACATGTGTGTAATTGTTAAAAAAAAACCTATCCCATGAACAATAGATAGAGGAATAAAAAGTAAGATGTAAGAGGAGAGAGGAAAGATGGAGAGGAGTCTGGGGGACAAGGCAGGCAGAAGAGGGAAGGGAAGAGCAGAAGGATGTTAGGCACATGTATGTGTTTCTCCTCAGACTCAGGAGCAGGCTGTGCAGGCAGTGAATGTGGTCACCGCCTTGGTAAGGACAGCCAGTCCTGGATGGAGTTGGGGGTACAGGCAGGGCAGCCAATTTCTTGGCAAGCCCTCTTGGGGTCTCTATTTACCAAGTAATAAACCGGATCTCCCAGCCCCAGAGGGTGGTTTGTGGTGATCAGTAAAGACATTTGAGAGCCACTGGGGAGGAGAGGAAGGAGATAAGTCCAGGAGCCGCATATGTGCAGATGTGATATGGAGATGCTAGGGTGGCAATCTCCATGCAGGAAATCCAAGAAATTCCCCAGTTAAGATTTTACCAAAAGGTCAACTCTCCTCAGGCAAAAGAGGAAAAACAAAACAGAGCAAAACCAAGAGGCAATCTTAGAAATGGAGAAAAAGACCTAGCCAGACATTCCTGGAGTATAGGTGCTTCAGGGGAGCAGAGCAGAATGATGGCGCTTACGTTTCCAGCCCTTCTGGAACTTTCTAGGGTGGTGTGCAACATAAAACCTGCCCACATCTTTATACATGCTACATTTGGGAGATTTCGATTTGGAAGAAAGTCCCATAAGGAGGTACTGGTGGCATGCGGAGCACCCAGCCCGGTCACCGTGCCCCAGGATCGCACCTACATTCTTGAGTGGATGAAACCTCCAGATGATATCTTTTACCAAGGCCAAAGAGGGAAATGAACACGCCATCTCAGGCAAAAAAGGCTTCCTGAACGAGTAGCTACTAATAGTCATTGGCCAGCCTCTGTTCCTTCTCGGGCACTGGGGAACCATATGTATGCAGTTATTGGACCTTCTCATTAAAGCAAAGCCAAACTCTGGTGGGAGAAATGAACAAATCTTTCCTTGAATGGTATGGAGCCTCACAATGATAATGGAAGACACTCTTATCTCAGGTTGGAGGCGAGTTTTAAGTGTGAGGGGCACAGGGGATGAGCTAGCAGTTTGTTCACTTGTGCAGTGTGTGCATGTGTGTGTGCATGTGTGTGTGCATGTGTATGTGCATGTGTGTACTTGTGAGTGTGTGCAAGTGTGTGTGTACTTGTGAGTGTGTGCATGCCTGTGTGTGCTTGTGTATGTGTACACACGTTTTTGTGTAGGTGTGAATACACACCTGGAGGCCACAGATCAACATCAGGTGCCTTCTGTACTTTTGAGACCAGTCTCATTGAGCCTGTAGCTCACTGATTGGCCATGCTGGCTGGCCAGTGAGATCCAAGGATGCTCCTGTCTCTTAGCTGCCCACCTTTTCAGAACCAGGGTTATAAGTGTGTGCTATTAGGCCTGGCTACGTGGGTGCTGTGAAACTGAACAGGTCTTCATGTTTGCATGGTAAGTACTTTACTGACTGCCCCCTCATTTCCTCTTAAAAGTAGGAATAAAGTGGCCCTGAGTTGTCTAAGTTAGGTATGCAAATTTCAGAAAGTTGGGGAATCCCAGCAGAGGAAGGAATGAATTCCCTTAGAGCCACACTGACTGTGAACATGTGACATAGAGCTTCCTGGTTTGTCTCTTACATCATTGATATTTCCCTAACCCCCCTTATATTTATTCTTTTCATTGTAAGCATTTTCCATGCCACTGAAAAGTATTTGAAAAGAAATTGATTAAAAAAAAAAAAGGAAAAGAAAAGAAAAGAAAAGAAAAGAAAAGAAAAGAAAAGAAAAGAAACCATGTTCAGGCTGGAGAGATGGCTCGGCAATTAAGAACTGGCTGCTCTTCCAGAAGACCCAGGCTCACTTCTCAGTACCCACATGGCAGCCCACAACTGTCTGAAACTCCTGCTGCTCCAGGGATCCAACTCTCTTACACATGCAGGTAATACACCAATGTACATAAAATAATAAAAAATAAATTATTAAGAAACATTTTCTTATGGACACATGAAAACATGTACAAGCTAAAGATGATGGACTTAGCATACTGACCACCCGGCCTGCTCGGTCATCACCTGACCTGCCTGCTGCCTCCCTCCAAGTCTTTCTCCCTTCCAGCAGTTTCCTGGAATCAAATTTTATCTCTAGATTCGTTAGTATGCACGAACTGAAAGATAAAGACAAAAAGCAATCACAAGCCATTTTCTCATATAAAAAGAATGCTTCAAATACCACGGAGTATTTTGCCAGCACGTGTATTTCCTGGGTTATCACATCAATTTTATTTTTCAACAGTTTGTTTATGTTGGGATCCAAACAAACCTGCCTTGTTCCTTTGAGGGAGCCAATGCACTGGCTCTGTGGTTTTGTACGTGGGGGTAGAAGATGTGGTATTGTTGCTGACGTCGCCACGAAATTGTCTCTAGCATGCTTGGATGCCATTTGGTTTTTCTGTATGCTTGTAACACAGTTAGAGCTAGAGGTTTGGGCAGGTTCATGTTCGAATGTTAGGGAACATCAAGACAATACCCTTGGTGTTGCCTCCACAGGAATGGTGTTTTCTTGGGATCACCTGGGCTTGAGTCCTCAATCCATCAGGAGCTTCAGAGTGTCACACCAGGTCATTCTTCGTTGCTTATTAATTGCAATCAGTTTTTCCACTCGATCCTTCGGTGACTCTGCTGTTACTACTGTGAAGACAAAGCATAGATTATGCTTTTCAACCAGGGTCTGGAGAGATGGCCGAGGGGTTAAGATCATTTGTTACTCTTACAGAGAACCCCAGTTCGGTTTTCAGCACCCACATGGTGGCTCCACATAGAACTCCAGTTATAAGGGATCTGGCTCCTTCTGCCCTTCACAGGCACTGAACACCTATGGTACACATATGTTATACAAGCAAAACACTCATATACATAAAATAAATATTAAAAAAAACCCTAAAATATTTCTTAAAAACATTCCTTAGTGTTCTTGACTCCTTAGGCTTAATCTATCACAGTATCTCCACCTCCTCCTCTCCTTCCTCCTCCTCCTCTTCCTCCTCCTCTCCCTCCTCCTCTCCTTCCTCCTCTTCTTCACAGTACCTCCTCCTCTTTTTTTTTTTTTGAGACAGGGTTTCTCTGTGTAGCCTTGGCTGTTCTGGGACTAGCTCTGTAGATCAGGCTGGCCTTGAACTAACAGAGATCCACCTGCCTCTGTTTCCTGAGTGCTGGGATCAAAGGTGTGCTCCAGCACTGCCTGGCTCAGTTATTATTTTCAATGATAACTCTAATTGCACTTTCTTAGCAAGCAATAATATATCGAGGTAGACTCACGGTTTCTCCTGTGATTATGTCCCCAGGAGGCTTTGGAAGTTGCCTCGCTTTCTGGATGATCTGAGCTTAGACTTGTGCCGATTCTGAGAACTTCCTGTTCTGATCGGGACTCAGCCCTCTAAGCGGCCAGGTTCTGTGAGGTGGGAATTGGTGTCAGAGAGCACTGCAAGGCTCCGTGTGGGTGACGACTGCTGCCTGGTTGATTACGTATCTCTGTGCTTGTGTGCATTTCCCTTCATCCTGTATCTGTTCCTTTGTATAAAGCAGACCAGGAGCTCATACTGACAGGTGATTTCGAGTTAGCACATCTGGTGGGGAGGGGCTGCTTGGGGGTGATTCTTTGGTCTTTGAAGTCAGAGTGAGATCTCAGATCAAAGGCTCTAGCAGCTTCTGTCTCATGCCTGGTAACTTGAGGCAGAGGCTGGAAACCCGGGCTTAGGCAGTGCAGAGTGGATGGACACATGGACTCACATGTGGTACCTTGGGCTCCCAGACAGCACACATAAGGCAGACACCATGTGGCTTACCCCTTGGTTCTACATCAAAAGTGTGTAAACGAAAGTCACAGATGGAGGATGAATATGAAATGTTCTAGAAAATTCGAGATGTTCCTGTGAGCTATGGCTTAGTTTGCTTCTTACATTGACTGAGCATAACACATAGTCACTGTAATAGTCACCCCCTCTGTACTGGAGGAATGGAGTACTGGATGGCCAATTAGCTGTTTAGGAGGAGTGGAGGAGTACTGGATGGCCAATCAGCTGTGTAGGAGGGATGGAGGAGTCCTGGATGGCCAATCAGCTGTGTAGGAGGAATGGAGGCGTCCTGGATGGCCAATCAGCTACATAGGTTGAGGGTTGGAGGGAGGGGGACTGGATGGTCAATCAGTTCACATACTGGTCTTAGATTTGATACCAGTGAGTCTCACCTACTTCAGCAGATCTGTTGGGCTCTCTAAACCTAAGTTTCTTTATCCATACATCAGGACAAGCAGCCCTTGACCCCTTCCTGGTGATGTGAGCAATAGGGCAGGATAGAGTCGTTGAGAAATACTCTATAGAATGCAAAACTCAAGTCAGTGTGCAAGGCACACATAAATGGTTAGAGCCTGGGCACTCTCCTGGGTGTAGGGGAGGGGAGGTCATGTAACACATACCAGTAAGCACCCCTTCCATCCATCCCTCCCTCCCTCCCTCCCTCCCTCCCTCCCTCCCTCCCTCCCTCTCCCTTCATTCGTTCCCTCTTCTTTGCTTCCTCTCTTTTTCTATTCCCCTTTCCCTCCCTCTGTCCCTCTCTCCCTCCCTCTTCCTTCCCTTCCTCCCTCCTTCCTTCCCTCCCTCCCTCCTTCCTTCCCTCCATCTTTGCTTCCTCCTTCCCTCCCTCCCTTCTTTCCTCCCTCCATCTGTCCCTCCCTCCCTCCTTCCTTCTTTCCATCTTCCCTCCCTCTCTTCTTCCTCCCCTTCCCCCTTCTCCCCTCTTCTCTCTTTTCTCCCTGTCTCCCTCACTTCCGTCTTTCTTTCACAGTGCTGCACATGAGAGTCAGCCTGCACCACTGAACTTCACCTTGCGGTTTGGGCTGCAATACATTTTAGTAATGTAGTTTTAGAATGTCCCTTGAATACTTCAGGTCAGAAAAGGAGTTAGAAACCATGCATTGGCGGTCCTTTTTCCACGCATGAAAAGTTTCTTAGGGGGCTGGAGACACAGCTCAGCTGTTAAGAGCATTGGCTGCTCTTCCACAGGACCAGGTTTGAGTCCCAGCACTCATGTGGTAGCTCACAACCATCTGTAACTCCAGCCCTAGAAGATATGCCCTCTTCTACCCTCTAAGGGCGTGGCATGCATATAATACACAGACATATATGCAGGCAGAAGACATGAAACAGACAATTTGCAAAGTTGTCTTAGGCCATAGAGTTTTGCCTGAACTTGCTTGCGCTTGCCCTCCTTGCCACGGGAGCTGCCTGCCCTGGCTCCTCATGGACAAAGAGGGAAGAATCTGTTTTGTCACAGCTGGAGGAATGTGCCCTGCGCTCCTGGGACCACAGAAACCCGAACAAGGTGTCCAGGAGCCACCAGGAGCACCTCACCTTGCTCCTCTGCACCAACACCTGTTGATATTTTCCACCAGCTACAGCAGCCACGCACACAGCTTCCAAATGTCAGTGATGTGCTAAAAATAACGATTGTAAAACTCAAATGTGATAGCTTCTCAGCATCTAAGAAGAGCCCTTAGGGCTCAAAGGGAGACTAGGGAGATGGTGGGGTGTGAGAGAGAAGGCTCTGTAGTGGCCTTCTAGCTCAGTAGCTCTGCATGTTCTTTTTTCCTTTCCCCTCCCCTTCCCTTCCTCTTCCTCTCCTTCCCTCTCCTCTTCTGTCCCTCCTCTCTTCTCCTTTTCTCCCCTACTCCTCTCTCTACACACAAGTTTTGCCTTATTCCCAGTTTCACGTTCTGTAATTTCAGCTACCCAAACTCCACAGCGGTGTAAAAATGTGACATGGGAAATTCCAGAAACGAGCAAGCCATACGTTGTAAGGCATGTGCTGTTCTGAAGAAGGTGATGAAATCCTGTGTCACCCTGTTCAGCCTGTCAGGGCTCTGAGTCATCCTCTGATTGCCACATGGTATCCACATGGTAAGTGCCATCAATCCAGCTATCGATTGGCAGCCATCTTGGTGGACACACCTAGTATGGCGTGTGTCAAGGGGCGTGTGTTCAGGAAAAGTCTTATTCCATGTTGTAATGATCTCAAGGCACAACAGCAGCAACTGGCAATGCCAAACACCATGCTGAAGCTGCAGGCACTTTACTCCCTTTAAGTGGAAAGGAGAATCTTGATTTAGAAGGAAAAAAACTCCATATGTTGAAGTTGATGAGACCCACAGTACAGCAGGTGTTGAAGGGAGAAGCGATTATATAATGCAGAACAGCACGACACTTGCTTTATTTTATTGTTCAGTATTGTTAACTTCTTTTTAAAAGTTTATTTCTAGTTTATGTATATGAGTGTTTTGCTAGTACATATGCATGTACACCACATGTATGCAGAGGACTTTGGAGCCCCTGGAACTGGAGTCACAGACTGTGAGCTGCCATGTGGGTGCTGGGTACTGTGTATAGGTTCTCTGCAAGCCACCATGTGGGTGCTGGGAACTGCATATAGGTCCTCTGCAAGCCACCATGTGGGTGCTGGGAACTGAGTCTAGGTTGTCTGCAAGCCACCATGTGGGTGCTGGGAACTGAGTCTAGGTTCTCTGCAAGCCACCATGTGGGTACTGAGTACTAAGTCTAGGTCCTCTGTAAGAGCAGTTAGCGTTCTTAACACCTGAGCCATTATTCTAGCCCATAATATTTTAGACTTATTTATGTGAATATTGTTTTCACGTGTATGTCTGTGTCCATGTGTATGTTGGTCAGATCCTCTGGAACTGGAGCTATAGATGGTTGTGGGCTGCCATGTGGGTGCTAGGAATTACACCTGGGTTCTCTGAAAGAGTAGCCAGTGCTCTTAATCCCTGAGCCATTTCTCTGCCTTAGTACTGTTAACATCTCCTGCCTAATTTATAAATTAAAAGTTGTCATAGATATGTAGAGAAAATAAGCACAATACATATACTATGCAGTACTGCCCAAGGTTTAAAGCACCCACTGGGGTGGGTGTGTTGTGGATTTGGTTTAATGACACTTGTATTATGTTAATCTGGTCCCCAAAATTGCATGAGAATCATACATCCACATGTAAGAAACTGAGGGAACCCTGCCCTGTCCCCCCAGTTGGTCTTGATTGGTAAATAAAGTTGCCAGAGGCTAATGGCTGGGCAGAGAGACAGAGGTAGGACTTTTAGGATTCCCAGACAAGGGACCAAGGAGAGAGGGGGAGGGGGAGGGGGAGGGGGAGAGAAGAGAAGAGAAGAGAAGAGAAGAGAAGAGAAGAGAAGAGAAGAGAAGAGAAGAGAGAACACAGACATCAGGTAGATACTGGGGATCATGGCCCAAGAGGGATGCATGCCTGAGTCTAGGGCAGCACAGATGGAATATAGATTTTTGTAAGTAATAACTTGGAGATATTGGAGGGGGCTGGATCAGCCATTTGGAGCTTAGGAAGTGGCCCAGCCTTTGAGCTGTTTAAGACATATTAAAATATAAGGCTGTGGTGTGTGTGTGTGTGTGTGTCTTTCACTTGGGAATTCGGAACATTTCGACGGGTAGTGAGGACCGACTCCACTGCCACCCAGATTGAATTGAGTAGTGTTGTGTTCAACTACATGGGTGGGTGTATCTTCTGCCAATAGGGGGCGCTCCTATATGCAAGCAAGACACTGCATTGGTCCATACAGGTTGACCACTGGAACACTGAACCCCAGTCTGTCAGGGACTTAGTACAGAAGAATTTTCTTCTCATTTACATCTGCTCCGTGGTGGCAGAAGCTCTAGGAACAGGGAAGGAGTCTGCTCACAGCACCATTCAGGGACCTCTAACCTGAGATGTGCATGAGTCAGCTTCCTGTTGCTGTGACAAAACACCAGAGACTGAACAGGAGAAAAGGCTTAATTGGGTCTGTTCCAGACGTCTCAGCCCTTGGCTGCTCGGGCCTGTGATAGAGCAGTGTATCATGGCTGGTATGCAGGAAGATGCAGGGTAGGAGAACACCTGTAAGGCCAGCCCTGAGGCAGGAGAGTTGAGATTTACAGGTCAGAAACTCAAGCATTCATGCATGTGGGCACACGAGTAAGCAGTTCTCCTGAGTGCCAGCCCATCCTGCCACGATTTTGTTGCTGCTGCATGAAAGTAGAGGGTGCGTCACCAGAACAGACAGGCTCTAGAAAGCCGGGATAGTTCTCCCTGGAGCGGCCAGGAGTCTGCCTTGCTGATCCTCACATCTAGCTCAGTGGTATGCATGTTTCACCTTTGCAAGATATCAGTGGTTTTCCTATCACCTCAGATCAGTGTGTTAGAATCCAGGAAGTTTGAACTAACCCATCTTTCCTGGCCATATGTAGCTCTTTTCTCTTTATTTCTTTTCCCTTCTCCCCCATCCCTTCCTCCTCACTCCAGTCCTCCCCCCCGCCACTACCTGCCCCCCGTCCTTTCTTCCATCTTCATTTGTAGCCCAGAACTGGCCTTGAACTTATGATCTTCCAGCTCAGATCATATCAGTGTGAGTTTCCTTGCCCCACCTCTGCTTCTTTCTCTCTCTCTCTCTCTCTCTCTCTCTCTCTCTCTCTCTCTCTCTCTCTCTCTCCCTTCCTTCCTTCCTTCCTTCCTTCCTTCCTTCCTTCCTTCCTTGGATATTTTCTTTATTTACATTTCAAATGTTTTCCTCTTTCCAGGTCTTCCCTTCAGGAACCCCTATCCCATCCCCCCTCCCCTGCCTCTATGAGGGTGCTCCCCCAACCACCCACTCCCGACCTCCTGCTCTGGCATTCTCCTACACTGGGGCATCGAACACCCTCAGGCCCAAGGGGCTCTCCTCCCACTGATGTCCAACAAGGCCATCCTCTGCCACATATGTGGCCAGAGCCATGGGTCCCTCCATGTGTACTCTTTGGTTGGTGGTCCAGTCCCTGGGAGCTCTTGGGGGGGGGGTCTGGCCTGTTGACACTGTTGCTCCTTCCATGGGGCTGCAAACCCCCTCAGCTCCTTCAGTCCCTTCTCCATCAGGGACCTCCGAGCTTAGTCCAATGGTTGGTTTCGAGCTTCTGCCTCTATATTTGTTAAGTTCTGGCAGAGCCTCTCAGGAGACTGCCATATCAGGCTTCCATCAGCAAACACTTCCTGGCATCAACTATAACTTTCGGGTTTGGTGGCTGTGCATGGGATGGACCCCCAGGTGGGGCAGTCTCTGGGTGGCCTTTCCTTCAGTCTCTGCTCCACACTTTGTCTCCATATTTCCTCCTGTGAGTATTTTGTTTACCCTTCTAAAAAGCACTGAAACACCCACATTTTGACCTTCCTTCTTGCTAGGCTTCATATGGTCTGTGAATTGAATCTTGGGTATTCCGAACTTTTGGGCTAAGATCCACTTATCAGTAAGTACATATCCTATTTGTTCCTTTGTGACTGAGTCACCTCACTCAGGATTGTCCTCTTTTCTCCTTCATGTTCACTGTCCAATGGCACCTGGAACTCAGTGGGAGAGAAACTGAGTTGCAGACAAGACTTCAAAAGTGAAGGTGGTAAATTTCTAGAAGCAACTATGGGAGGAGAGTGTTGAGGCAGCATCGAGAAGGGAGGGAGGGCAGGAAAAATAAATATGAAATTGGAAATAGGTATCTTCAGAGCTGGAAGTCAAGGGATGACTGTGAAATGCCTTGAAGTAAAGCAGACACCCTGCGGCCTGAAGGGGGGGGGGGATGGGCAGAAGTCAGGTTGCAGAAGGGAAGTTCTCCCCGAGGGTTTCCCACAAATACTGGCCTCAGAAGGGATGCATGGTCCATAAACACACAGATGTGGTTCACCTCCCCTCTGTCACAGAAGAACAAAGTGCTGTGCTGCTACACACCTCCTCACACTCCCTGGGTAGTGTTTCTATTGTCTTAGGGTAGTGTTAACTGTCAACAGGACAGAATCTAGAATTGACTGGGGGACAGGCCTCTGGCCATGCCTTGGGGATTATCTTAATGAAGTTAATATCTTGAATGTGGGCAGGATCTTCCCTGGGCTGGGGATCCTAGTCTGTGTAAATAGAGAAAGAGCAATGCTCTTTGCAATTTGAGCAGCTGTATTAAGCAACACCTGCCTGGACTTCCTCATCTCAATCTACTGTACCTTGAGCTGTGAGCTGAAGTAGACCTTACGTTGCTTCTGTTAGGTATGTTATTGAAGCAACAGGAAACGAAACTAAGACATTTAAGTTGTAGAGTCAAAGGGCAGATGGCATTTTCCCATAGTGTGACGTCCTGTGCTGTCTCATCCTTTGTACACATGTGTAGTGTGGCATCCTGTGCTGTCTCATCCTTTGTACACATGTGTAGTGTGGCATCCTGTGCTGTCTCATCCTTTGCACACATGGAGAGTGTGACATCCTGTGCTGTGTCACCCTTTGCACATGTGCACAGTGTGACATCCTGCGCTGTGTCATCCTTTGCACATGTGCACAGTGTGACATCCTGAACTGTGTCATCCTTTGCACATGTGTAGAGTGTGATGCCCTGTGTTGTTTCATACTTTGAACATGTGTACATGTTTCCTTTCATGTGGCTCCTGGTTGAGACACCGCTGGAGGTTTTGCACATGTATCTGTGTACATACGGGTTCACGTCACACATCTTGGAAGTTGCAGATACGTGTCCAGTGGCTTTGGGGACCAAGCAGTCACCACTCTCTCTGGGACTCTGAGAACCAGTGAGGAGTGTTTGGATTCTAGTCATCAGCATGGGCTTCTGAGCTGACCAGAGGTCTCCATGAAGGGCGCTTCCAGGCACTCTGTGTAGACGTGTTCTCTGGCACCATCCGGACTCGCCCATCAGGGGCCTCTCAATCACTTGTCAGTCATATTTGTTAGGCTGTGTGGATTTGTTATGGTTTGTATTTCTGTAGTATGTAATCATCACAATTTAATAAAAGGCAATCACTTATGGGTGCCGGCAGATGGTGAAGGCCCATGGAGGTGCCAGAGAAAGAAGGAAATTTACAGATCACCCCACAGCATTCTTGTCTTTAAAGCCTTTTCCCATTCCTCCTGCAAAGTCCTCAGGCATATTCGTGTGCCGTGTGTGTGTGTGTGTGTGTGTGTGTGTGTGTGTGTGTGTGTGTGCCTTGCCGATATGAGCCTTTGAAGTAATCTTTCTCCAGGGAGTTTCTGTGATGCGACTCTCTATGACAACCCTGAAGACACACTGAAGTATTCTCTTTAGGAAAAAAAAAACCAAAACAATAATAATAAAAAAAAATTACTGGAAGCCTGTGGAGAAAACTGCCAAGGTAATTAACATGTTCCTGCGTAGTGGATCAGTCACTTCTGGCACAGAAATTCTAGTCATGCTGGAAAGTGTCATTGTCTTGAGTAGCTTTGATGAGAAATCCCTCCATGTCCTCCTTTTTAACTCCTGGGGCAGGAGTTTCTTGGAAAAACTAGAGTTGTCTGGTTTCCCCTGGGGAGGGGAGCAGAATAATTTTATTCTTGGCAGCCTGTGATTTTTGTCAGATTCTCTTGTGGGAAGCTTTGGAGTAGATGGCGACCAGACTGATACACAGTCTTGTGGCTCGCATGTGGGACATTCCAGAAGGTTCTCCTGGGTGGGCTGGACCATGGGGGTTGCCTTATTTCTCAGAGAAACGGCTTCAATGTGGACTTGCTCTTCTGAGGATGTGGATGAGCTTGGATGGGGTGGCCAGCATCTCCTTCAGAGATCTGTGGTCATGTCAGTGTGGCTTTGTGCCCCAGGTAGGGCTTCAGGGTGCTGACTGACACCTCAAATTCTCCATGGGACTCGCGTCTCTGGCTGGCCCTGACTACTTTTAACCTGGAGCGCAGAGCCTCTGAGGATATACAGTGTTATGTGGGAAGATAACCAACTCACAAGGCCTCTGGTGACCAAGTCCCAGTAACACCAGGGTCTTGACCCCTCACTGCGGGGGCTTGGGTGTCTGAAAATGAGAGAAAGCAGTCTGGTTCTGTCTTGAGTGTGGATGTTTGATTTTGAATGGCTCCCATTGGCACATATGTTTGAATATGGTCTCCAGTTTGTAGAGCCATTTGGAAAGGATTAGGAGGAATGGTCTTGTTGGAAGAGATGTGTCACTTGGGATGTGTTTTGGACATTCGAAATGCCATTCTCAGCTCTCTCTGTCTGCCTCATGGTTGTGAGTCAACATGTAGACTCTTAGCGATTGCTCTAGTGCTCTGACTGCCTGCTGCTACCATGCTTCCCCCATGGTGCCTATGGACTCCAATTCTCCAAAACGTAATCCTCAGACAAGCTCATTTCTAAATTGCCTTGGTCCCATTGCTTCACTACAGCAATAGAAAGGCAACCAAGACACTGAAGGAGTGAACCACTGTGTCCTAGCCACAGCCTTCAGTAGCTGCACTCCACAGTAGGCATATTTCCCAGCTCCTGTGACAGGTTCCTCAGGGTCTCAAAATCCCCTAAGAGAAATCTCCTGCGCATGGCATTCCCTTTCCTCTGGTTTTCTTGTGACCCCAGAGGCTGGAAAGACAGTCATACTCCATTCAGGCTTGTAGAAACTTTAGGAATGATCTCCTAGCTGACACTCTGGCCAGAGTCCTTAGAAAGTTCTGGAACCTTCTCCAGAAGCCAGGGAGGAGGTTGTTTTGTGGGAAGTCCTTGAAGACTCATTGCTAGCCAGTCACTCTGCTTTTTGTTGTGTAAAATCAGGGGGCTGTGCTTCTGTCTTTTGTTAGGCTACTGTGGGGGTCAGCAACCCCTTTCTATACAAAGCCACACAGTAAGTATTTTAGGATTTGAAGCTTGCCCTGCTGCCTGCTGGCATCTTTATCCTCATAACACATAAATTTCACACAGGTATTTGTGGAACTCTATTTAATGGACATTTAATTTTAATAGAATTATGAAATTATAATCTGTATACTGTTGTAACATCTGCATGTGCACTGGAGGTTAGGTGTCTCTGATAGGGTTGTGGCAGACCATAAAGGTAAAACTGGGATCCAGTTGTGATGATAAAGTCCATTAAAAAAGAGAATGCTTCAGGGATCAGAGGTGAGGAGGACACAGCATCTGTTCCAACACTGGGAGTAACTGGGACCAGTAGGACCCAGGCACACAGGAACTCCACCAGACCGGTGGCACAAGTTCCTTCTGATCTGTCTGAGTTGGTACCCTGAGCAGACCTTGGGCACTAACTTCACAGCCAGTCCCACAACATCCAGAGGAAGCTCCACTCCCAGGTACTTTAACATGCCCAGGATCCCAGGATCTCAGGAGCTTGGTCACACCAGGATCTCAAGGTCCCAGAGGCAGCTCCTCTCCCAGGAGCTCAGACACACCCAAGATCTCAGGATTGCAGGATCCCAGAATCACAGGATCACAGAGACAGCTTGACTCTGGGAGTTCTGACACAACCAGAATCACAGGAAGGATGAGCTCCAGTCAGATATAGAAAGGGCAGGTAGCATTAGAGATAACCAGATGGTAGGAAGCAAGCTTAAGAACATAAGCAACAGAAATCAAGGTTACCTGGCATCATCAAAACCCAATTCTCCCACCATAGCAAGTCCTGGATACACCATCACACCAGAAAAGCAAGATTCAGATGTAAAATCACTTCTCATGATGATGATAGAGGACTTTAAGAAGGACATAAATAACTCCCTTAAAGAAATTCAGGAGAACAAAGGTAAACAACTAGAAGCCCTTAAAAAGGAAACAAAAAAAAATCCCTTAAACAATTACAGGAAAACACAATCAAACAGGAGATGGAAATGAACAAAACTATCCAGGATCTAAAAATGGAACTAGAAACAATAAATCACAAAGGGAGACAACCCTGGAGTTAGAAAACCTAAGAAAGAGATCAGAAGTCATAGATGCAAGCATCACCAATAATACAAGAGATAGAAGAGAGAATCTCAGGTGCAGAAGATACCATAGAAAACATTGACACAACAGTGAAAGAAAATGCAAAAAGCAAAAAGCTCCTAACTCAAAACATTCGGGAAATCCAGGACACAATGAGAAGACCAAAACTAAGGATAATAGGTATAGAAGAGAGTGAAGATTCCCAATTTAAAGGGCCAGTAAATAACTTCAACAAAATTATAGAAGGAAACTTCCCTAACCTAAAGAAAGACATGCCTATGAACATAAAAGAAGCCTATAGAACTCCAAATAGATTGGATTAGAAAAGAAATTCCTCCAATCACATAATAATCAAAACACCAAATACACTAAACAAAGAAAGAATTATAATAGCAGTAAGTAAAAAGGTCAAGTAACATACAAAGGCAGACCTGTCAGAATTATACCTGACTTCTCACCAGAGACTATGAAACTATGATCCTGGGCAGATGTCATACCGACCCTAAGAGAACACAAATGCCAGCTCAGGCTACTATACCCAGCAAAACTCTCAATTACCATAGACAGAGAAAACAAGATATTCCATGACAAAACCAAATTTACACAAAATCTTTCCACAAATCTAGCCCTACAAAGGATAACAGATGGAAAACACCAACACAAGGAGTGAAACTACACCCTAGAAAAAGCAAGAAAGTAATCTTTCAACAAACCCACACAAACATAATTCTACCTCTAACAAGAAAATTAATAGGAAGTAACAATCACTTTTCCTTAATATCTCTTAATATGAAAATTATTATTACCAACATATCCTAATTGATTGAAATTCAAAATTATGAGGAATTAGAAATCTGTTGGGTGTCATCCAGTGGTCTCTCTAATTTGGTAATTGCAGAAATAGGTCCAATATTGTACAATCCATATACAGTTTCTGCTTGTTTGTATGTGACAGTGTGTTGCTGTGTGCCACATAATGGCCTTGAAATCATGCTTCTCCTATCTCAGCCTCTCTATTAGTAGGATTATTTATTTGATTTTTTTACACTATACTATGGTTTTCAGAACAGCTTACATATTTCAAAGTTATTTATACAGCCAAAAGAAACATAGACAATTAATTTGGGAGGTGGCTTATAAGAGAACAACAAAGAGTGAGACTGAATGTTTTGCTTGATATTTATAATTACTGTATCAATTTTGAAGAAGAGGACCTTCTATTACTCTTATTTTCAGATGAAGGCTTTTCAAAATCATCACAACCAATAAAACAAAATCTTACCCTTACCTAATGTCTGTGCCACCTTTCAAGCAGAACCATTGTTCATTGAAACAGTTGATGAGTGACTTCATGGATAGAGCATCTTAATACACACACCACTTCTTAAATGAATGTAACCTGTTCCCCATGGGCTGAGAATGACAACAATCACTCAAGACAAGCAGCTTTGATCATAGCAGGAAATCTGTATCCAAATAATTGTGCCTACAATTCATCCCTTGGCGCAGCAGAACTGTCAACTCTTAGCTTAGCTACTATGGAGGTAAAATCCTTTGGTGATGTGAGGGACATTGAAGTACAGCCTTACTACAATGAACTCCAATGTCTAAAAATTGTTCTTTTATGTTTGTACCACAGTAAGAGCCAAGATTTTAAAGCTCTACAAAACAAACAAACAAACAAACAAACAAACAAAAAAGACTTTATTTATGTTCATTTAATATGTCCACCATTTTTATGATTGGTATAAAATATATATTATGTTGAATATAATAAAAAAAGAAAGAAAGGGCATGCTTGGTGATATATTTTCCATGGTGGGATAGACTAAGCATCCTTGAATGGAGAATCCAGATTATTCTTAGTCCAGTTTTCTGCCTCTGACCAAGGAAGGGGTCATTATGAGACACTGAGATTTCTATTAATCTATACTTTGGCAGGTGGAGGGAAGTTGGACTGATGCCTCTCCCCAGCCAGTTTTCTAGTCCAGCTTTGGGCAGAGGGTCTTAAGTATGACTCCTGGGAATGAATCAAGGCTGTCCATGACACTATAGGTGCTTGCTTAATCCCACATCTGCAAACAAGACTGCTTATGGCTTGTCATCTCTTTAGGAGAACACTCTGTGGTAAATTTAGGCATTATTCACACTTGCTAATGAACAAGTCATCTTCTGGAGATGACAGAGCTGTTCTTGGGGAAGTGATTTCACGGGTCAGGAGAGAGTGATGAGCCATGCTGCTTCTGAGCCTTCGTGTCACTCACCAGGATGGCTCTTAGGCTAGGTACCACACAGGGTAGTCCTGTCACTCAGCAGTTCTACGGACTAACCTCAGTACCAGCTTGTAGGAACATGGTCTGACAAGCATTCTTTTCAGATACCGCAGGTAGAATCTTCTGGGAAATTCAGCCCACAGCCTGTGGCAGGAGGAGAGTTTCTGGAAGCTTGGGTGGCAATTGGTAGGGAGAATGGTTGGCTTGGCTTGGGAAAGAGGCCTTCAAAGTCACCATGCTGTCAGAGTTCAGAATTTTTAGAAGAGAGAAAGTAGGAGGTGATGGGGAGGAGTGTGGGGTGCAATGATTTGTTGCTTTTGCCTGCTTGTTCCTTGCTAGTAAATGCATCCACTCTGCGGTTGCTACCACTGCAGCTGCCACCATCATCCTTCACCAACACCAGGTGAAGTAGTGTCTCTGGGAACTGGGTTCCCCAAGCTCAGCCATCAGTTCCGTCATCTCTCATTAATTTCCCTTCCCAGAAGCTTCTCTGACTGCTAGGGCAGAGCACAGACCAGCCATCTTTCCCACTGGTGTTTGGTTCTCCTCTCTTCCCTTGCTGGCTCCTTTCCAACTTACACCCATGTCCAGGGAGTTACCGAGGACTGAGGAGATGTTTAGACCTCACTTTCCCAGTACAACCCAGCATGGGCCTTGGAGGTGTTGACTTGAATTTTCAGCTAGGCACAGATTCTTGAGAAGTTTTGTGCTCTGCTGCCTGTTGCAACTGTTGCTTTGTTCTTAAGTGGTACCCATGGATGGAGAGTTAAGCACTTGACTTCACTCCTAGGTTTTCAGATTCTCAAATCTGATCTGTTCTGGGATCGTGTAGCTCTGCCATCCCAGCTCTGCCCTATGAGTGAGGGAGACCCACTTAGGGGAACATCAAGTTCAAGACTGGGAAGTGGGGTACTTGGAGGGATGATCTTTCAGTCTGGGGACCCAGGCTTGGAGGACTTATGACATCAGGACCAGGAAGTTATAGGACAATAATACTGGGGACTGATCTACAGTACACCATAGGTCCTTTCCCCAGGGACACACATGTGCACATACACAGGACACACACACACACACACACACACACACACACCCTTTCCCATGCATACTCACATGCACACACACGTGTGTACATATATACATCTCTATACACACACATGCGTGTACACATACACACACCTCCCACCCCCACCTCCCACAACTTCTAATCTGTATTTGCACTGCTTAGAGCTTGCTTCACTTTCTAGGAAAAACTTCTGTGCCATTTTTATGGGGGCCATTTTTATTCAAACTGCCAGAGCTATAGATCAGACAGTAATGACAAAAATCTTTCAAAAAGTCTAACCAGCAGAGTACTGTGGGATGGTGACTTCAAGATGTGACATGGCCATTGCACACAACAAGGTTGACTAGACATTTCAGTGTTTCTTGAGATGTAATGTGTCACTCAGTGCTCTCAACAGAAGCCAGCCCATAAACCTTCACCAGCTGTGTCTCACACTTCCTGCATGGTTTCCACATAGGCTTCAGTGAGGGCTGACATAACCAAGTCTCTTCATGCTCACAGTAGACCTCAGGAGGCAGCTGGCACTCACCATCAGGATATCAACACATCTCAGATACGAATTGGATAAAATCCCTCTACCATGCTTGATTCACTGAGTTAGTTTTCTTAGAAACTCTATACTCCAGCACTTCTAATACAGGGTGTTTAGTGGAACTTGTCTTGGTGAATGAACTTGAGACGATCTCCTGAGAGGTCTGAGTGAAACAGTACTATTAAAAATATCACCGGGAGCGCTTTCCCTCAGCATCAGGAGCCATCTTGGTTCTGGGACTCCGCCGAAAGTAGTCTGCACAGGTGAGAGTGTGCACTACAGAAGCTAACAGCTTCTGGGACAGGCAGGAGCCACAGAGCTTCTGAGGCAGCGCCCTTTTTGGGCTCCAGATATTCGGCCACCTTTCCAGCCAGAGGACAGGTGTCTGCCCGGCCCGGGAGGGCTTTCCCTCAGCATTGGTGGGAGCCATCTTGGTTCTGGGACTCCACTGAAAGTAGTCTGCACAGGTGAGAGTGTGGACTACAGAAGCTAACAGCTTCTGTGACAGGCCAAAGCAACACAGCCTCTGGGAAAGGTCCTGTTTTGGGCCTTCATCTTCGGCCAGGAGGGAGGTCCGAACGCCAGATATCTGTGTACCCTCCCTGTAAGAGGAGAGCTTGCCTGCAGAGAATGCTCTGACCACTGAAACTCAGAGGAGAGAGCTAGTCTCCCAGGTCTGCTGATAGAGGGTAACAGAATCACCAGAGGAACAATCTCTAAACAGAGACAACTATAACAACTAACTCCAGAGATTACCAGATGGCGAGAGGTAAACGTAAGAATCTTACTAACAGAAACCAAGACCACTCACCATCGTCAGAACCCAGCACTCCCATTTCACCCAGTCTAGGACACCCCAACACAGCTGAAAAGCTAGACCTGGATTTAAAAGCATATCTCATGATGATGGTAGAGGACATCAAGAAGGACTTTAATAACTCACTTAAAGAAATACAGGAGAACACTGCTAAACAGGTAGAAGACCTTAAAGAGGAAGCACAAAACTCCCTTAAAGAATTGCAGGAAAACACAACCAAACAGGTGATGGAATTGAATAAAACCATCCAAGACCTAAAAAGGGAAGTAGACACAATAAAGAAAACCCAAAGTGAGGCAAAGCTGGAGATAGAAACCCTAGGAAAGAAATCTGGAACCATAGATGCGAGCATCAGCAACAGAATACAAGAGATGGAAGTGAGAATCTCAGGTGCAGAAGACTCCTTAGAGAACATCGCCACAACAATCAAAGAAAATGGAAAATGCAAAAAGACCCCAACCAAAACATCCAGGAAATCCAGGACACAATGAGAAGACCAAACCTACGGATAATAGGAGTAGATGAGAATGAAAATTTTCAACTCAAAGGACCGGCAAATATCTTCAACAAAATTATAGAAGAAAACTTCTCAAACCTAAAGAAAGAGATGCCCATGAACATACAAGAAGCCTACAGAACTCCAAATAGACTGGACCAGAAATTCCTCCTGACACATAATAATCAGAACAACAAATGCACTAAATAAAGATAGAATATTAAAAGCAGTAAGGGAGAAAGGTCAAGTAACATATAAAGGCAAGCCTATCAGAATTACACCAGATTTTTCACCAGAGACTACGAAAGGCAGAAGAGCCTGGACAGATGTTATACAGACACTAAGAGAACACAAATGCCAACCCAGGCTACTATACCCAGCCAAACTCTCAATTACCATAGATGGAGAAACCAAAGTATTCCACGACAAAACCAAATTCACACATTATCTTTCCACGAATCCAGCCCTTCAAAGGATAATAACAGAAAAAAACCAATACAAGGATGGAAACCACGTCTTAGAAAAAGCAAGAAGGTAATCCCTCAACAAACCTAAAAGAAGACAGCCACAAGAACAGAATGCCAACTTTAGCAACAAAAATAATAGGAAGCAACAATTACTTTTCCTTAATATCTCTTAATATGAATGAACTCAACTCCCCAATAAAAAGACATAGACTAACAGACTGGCTACACAAACAGAACCGAACTTTTTGCTGCTTACAGGAAACTCATCTCAGAAAAAAAGACACTACCTCAGAATGAAAGGCTGGAAAACAATTTTCCAAGCAAATGGTCTGAAGAAACAAGTTGGAGTAGCCATTCTAATATCTAATAAAATCGACTTCCAACCCAAAGTCATCAAAAAAGACAAGGAGGGGCACTTCATACTCATCAAAGGTAAAATCCTCCAAGAGGAAAAATCAATTCTGAATATCTATGCTCCAAATACAAGGGCAGCCACATTCATTAAAGAAACTTTAGTAAAGCTGAAAGCACACATTGCACCTCACACAATAATAG
This sequence comes from Mus musculus, assembly GCF_000001635.26. Taxonomy (NCBI): domain Eukaryota; kingdom Metazoa; phylum Chordata; class Mammalia; order Rodentia; family Muridae; genus Mus; species Mus musculus. The sequence continues at coordinate 95,883,905 of NC_000082.6, read as the reverse complement.
TGGGAAACTTCAACACACCACTTTCACCAATGGACAGATCGTGGAAACAGAAACTAAACAGGGACACAGTGAAACTAACATAAGTTATGAAACAAATGGATCTAACAGATATCTACAGAACATTTTATCCTAAAACAGAAGGATATACCTTCTTCTCAGCACCTAATGGTACCTTCTCCAAAATTGACCACATAACTGGTCACAAAACAAGCCTCAACATATATAAAAATATTGAAATTGTCCCATGCATCCTATCAGTTCACCATGGACTAAGGCTGATCTTCAACAACAAAATAAATAATAGAAAGCCAACATTCACATGGAAACTGAACAACACTCTTCTCAATGATACCTTGGTCAAGGAAGGAATAAAGAAAGAAATTAAGGACTTTGTGGAGTTTAATGAAAACGAAGCCACAACATACCCAAACTTATGGGACACAATGAAAGCATTTCTAAGAGGAAAACTCATAGCTCTGAGTGCCTCTAAAAAGAAACTAGAGAGAGCACACATTAACAGCTTGACAACACACCTAAAAGCTCTAGAACAAAAGTAAGCAAATTCACCCAAGAGGAGTAGAAGGCAGGAAATAATCAAACTCGGGTGAAATCAACCAAAGTGGAAACAAGAAGAACTATTCAAAGAATCAACCAAACGAGGAGGTGGTTCTTTGAGAAAATAAAAAAGATAGATAAACCCTTAGCCCGACTCACTAGAGGGCACAGGGAAAGCATCCTAATTAACAAAATCAGAAATGAAAAGGGAGACATAACAACAGATCCTGAAGAAATCCAAAACACCATCAGATCCTTCTACAAAAGGCTATACTGAACAAAACTGGAGAACCTGGATGAAATGGACAAGTTTCTAGACAGATACCAGGTACCAAAGTTAAATCAAGATCAGGTTAATGATCTAAACAGTCCTATATCCCCTAAAGAATAGAAGCAGTCATTAATAGTCTCCCAACCAAAAAAAGCCCAGGACCAGATGGGTTTAGTGCAGAGTTCTATCAGGCCTTCAAAGAAGATCTAATCCCAGTTCTTCACAAACTATTCCACAAAATAGAAACAGAAGGTACTCTACCCAACTCATTCTATGAAGCCACAATTACTCTGATACCTAAACCACAAAAAGACCCAACAAAGATAGAGAACTTCAGACCAATTTCCCTTATGGATATTGATGCAAAAATCCTCAATAAAGTTCTCACTAACTGAATCCAAGAACACATCAAAACAGTCATCCATCCTGACCAAGTAGGTTTCATCCCAGGGATTCAGGGATGGTTCAATATACGGAAATCCATCAAGGTAATCCAGTACATAAACAAACTCAAAGACAAAAACATGATCATCTTGTTAGATGTGGAGAAAGCATTTGACAAAATCCAACATCCATTCATGATAAAAGTCTTGGAAAGATCAGGAAAATTCAAGGCCCATACCTAAATATGATAAAAGCAATCTACAGCAAACCAGTAGCCAACATCAAAGTAAATGGTGAGAAGCAGGAAGCAATCCCACTAAAATCAGGGACTAGACAAGGCTGTCCACTATCTCCCTACCCATTCAACATGACTAGTACTTGAAGTCCTAGTCAGAGCAATTAGACAACAAAAGGAGATCAAGGGGATACAAATTGGAAAGGAAGAAGTCAAAATATCACTATTTGCAGATGATATGATAGTATATATAAGTGACCCTAAAAATTCCACCAGAGAACTCCTAAACCTGATAAACAGCTTCAATGAAGTAGCTGGATATAAAATTAACTCAAACAAGTCAATGGCCTTTCTGTACACAAAGGATAAACAGGCTGAGAAAGAAATTAGGGAATCAACACCCTTCTCAATAGTCATAAATAATATAAAATACCTTGGCGTGACTCTAACTAAGGAAGTGAAAGATCTGTATGATAAGAACTTCAAGTCTCTGAAGAAAGAAATTAAAGAAGATCTCAGAAGATGGAAAGATCTCCCATGCTCATGGATTGGCAGGATCAATATAGTAAAAATGGCTATCTTGCCAAAAGCAATCTACAGATTCAATGCAATCCCCATCAAAATTCCAACTCAATTCTTCAACGAATTAGAAAGGGCAATTGGCAGATTCATCTGGAATAACAAAAAACCTAGGATAGCAAAAACTCTTCTCAAGGATGAAAGAACCTCTGGTGGAATCATCATGCCTGACCTAAAGCTGTATTATAGAGCAATTGTGATAAAAACTGCATGGTACTGGTATAGTGACAGACAAGTAGACCAATGGAACAGAACTGAAGACCCAGAGATGAACCCACACACCTATGGTCACTTGATTTTTGACAAGGGAGCTAAAACCATCCAGTGGAAAAACGATAGCATTTTCAACAAATGGTGCTGGCACAACTGGCGGTTATCATGTAGAAGAATGTGAAATGATCCATTCCTATCTCCTTGTACTAAGGTCAAATCTAAGTGGATTAAGGAACTCCACATAAAACCAGAGACACTGAAACTTATAGAGGAGAATGTAGGGAAAAGCCTCAAAGATATGTACAGGGGGAAAATTCCTGAATAGAGCAGCAATGGCTTGTGCTGTAAGATCGAGAATCGATAAATGGGACCTCATAAGGTTGCAAAGCTTCTGCAAGGCAAAAGACTCTCAATAAGACAAAAAGACCACCAACAGATTGGGAAAGGATCTTTACCTATCCTAAATCAGATAGGGGACTAATATCCAACATATATAAAGAACTCAAGAAGGTGGACTCCAGAAAATCAAATAACCCCATTAAAAATGGGGCTCAGAGCTGAACAAAGAATTCTCACCTGAGGAATACCGAATGGCAGAGAAGCACCTGAAAAAATGTTCAACATCCTTAATCATCAGGGAAATGCAAATCATAACAACCCTGAGATTCCACCTCACACCAGTCAGAATGGCTAAGATCAAAAATTCATGTGACAGCAGATGCTGGCAAGGATGTGGAGAAAGAGGAACACTCCTCCATTGTTGGTGGGATTGCAAGCTTGTACAACCACTCTGGAAATCAGTTTGGCGGTTCCTCAGAAAATTGGACATAGTACTACCGGAGGATCCCGCAATACCTCTCCTGGGCATATATCCAGAAGATGTCCCAACCGGTAAGAAGAACACATGCTCCACTATGTTCATAGCAGCCTAATTTATAATAGCCAGAAGCTGGAAAGAACCCAGATGCCCCTCAACAGAGGAATGGATACAGAAAATGTGGTACATTTACACAATGGAATACTACTCAGCTATTAAAAAGAATGAATTTATGAAATTCCTAGGCAAATGGATGGACCTGGAGGGCATCATCCTGAGTGAGGTAACCCAATCACAAAGGAACTCACACAATATGTACTCACTGATAAGTGGATATTAGCCCAGAAACTTAGGATACCCAAGATATAAGATACAATTTGCTAAACACATGAAACTCAAGAAGAACGAAGACCAAAGTGTGGACACTTTGCCCCTTCTTAGAATTGGGAACAAAACACCCATGGAAGGAGTTACAGAGACAAAGTTTGGAGCTATGACAAAAGGATGGATTATCTAGAGACTGCCATATCCAGGGATCCATCCCATAATCAGCTTCCAAATGCTGACACCATTGCATACACTAGCAAGATTTTGCTGAAAGGACCCAGACATAGCTGTCTCTTGTGAGATTATGCCGGGGCCTAGCAAACACAGAAGTGGATGCTCACAGTCAGCTATTGGATGGATCACAGGGCTCCAAATGGAGGAGCTAGAGAAAGTACCCAAGGAGCTAAAGAGATCTGCAACCCTATAGGTGGAACAACATTATGTGCTAACCAGTACCCCAGAACTCTTGACTCTAGCTGCATATGTATCAAAAAATGGCCTAGTCGGCCATCACTGGAAAGAGAGGCCCATTGGACTTGCAAACTTTATATGTCCCAGTACAGGGGAACACCAGGGCCAAAACGTGGGAGTGGGTGGGTCGGGGAGTAGGGGGGAGGGTATGGGGGACTTTTGGGATCGCATTGGAAATGTAAATGAGGAAAATACCTAATTAAAAAAATTATATAAAAAGACATAATAAAAAAAAATCATCGCTGGTGATATCAGCCACAAGAGTCTGAATATATCTGCTGTATACCAGGGGCTTAGGGAGTCCAGTTATGTCTGAAACATGGAATGCATGTAACATTATACGCACATGTAACATTATACACACATATGACATGCCCTGTAGATAAAGAAACTCATTGTAATAACTTGGCTCACAAGGTACTGAGAAGCCCTAAGATCTGCAGTTGGCAGACAGAGATTCAGGGGAGTGAATGATATGTCAAAGTTCAGGAGCGAGTGATATGTCAAAGTTCAAATCTGAAGGCGACAGGCAGCCAGCAGCTCAGGCTGGGAAAGTCACAGAGAACCTTCTGCTTTATTCTTGGACAATCACCTCTCAGTTCAGCTCACACCTTGGGCCGACGATATGAGACACCTTTGGGAGGGGATGATTTGCTTTAGTCAACCCACAAGTTCAAAGGCTATTACTGTCTGGTCAAGTTGACATTTAAAATTAGCACAAAAAGCAAATATAGGACTGGTGACTGGTAAGAGGCACATTTCAAAACGTGAGGCAAACAGCCCAGCTCATCCTTGAGGCAGCACACGGTGAAAACCTACAAGTCTTATTTTGATCAATGACATGGGTTTTGAAGAGTCTGTGATACACTTCTGCTTTCTCAAGTATGGCTGCTGGGCCTCAGAATCCACCCAGCCATTGACTGAAGCTAAATCACAAGAGGCAAGCCAAGGCTCTCTCTCTCAGCCTGCACTGCATCCTGGATGCACTTCCATATCTAAGGACCCTGTCCTCAGCAGGACACGGCACGACATTTTCATAGACTTGATAATATTTATTACTGGAGAGTTTGCATCAGGTCCCAAACTATATAGCTGCTCCAAATTTACCTCGTAGTGGTGTGGTCAGAATTATATTAGATTTTTTTTTCTCTTTTTAAATAAGTTAAGCCTACCAAGTTAGAGGGGATTTCAAATAGAAGCCTGCTGCTCCTGAATGGTATTTTGTTTCCAAAGCACCCTGTGGCTCGTCTTCTGGAAAGGTGGTTTATGTATATGCTGAGAGGCGTGGGGCTTCATAAACCACCCACATGACTGGCTTGTTATCTCCTAGAATAAGCTCTTGGCTTTGGAGTCAGCCCCACACAAGAGAGACCCTCTTGGCAAGCTCAAATTCTGTGGTTTTGTATAAGGGCTGTATATAAGGAAGGTGGTGGAGTCTGCACTGAAGCTGGACCCACATGGCGCTCTATGGAGCTCCTAGGGAGAGAGCCCATTATTCCTGGGGAAACCTTAGCTCTCAAAGGACACTTTGGCAAGCCCCTACTCCATAGTTGGCAGTTTTGGAAGCACAGTGCTTTGTTCACAAGATTACCTGGGTTTAGCTGAAGATGGATCAATATTCAAGTGTGTCTCATGGGCAGACAAGAAGCCAAGCACAGGGAAGGGTGTGGCCTGAGGACTATCTGGGCTCAGGCTTTGAACTTTGTTGGGGGCAGTCAGGAACAACTCAGCTGATGGATTTAGGGTATACCTCAAGCCTTCAACCATTTTCCCCCCGTCTTGAAATTTAGCATATTTTGCTTTGTTTATTACATATTTTTGCTGGACCTCTCAGGATGTGTTTGAAGGTGAATAGACTCTGTGTGTGCCAGCTTTGACCATTGCAGTCTAGATTTCCAAAGCAGTGTCCCCTGAAGGGCCATGCTCAGTGTGGGCTCTGAATTCAGCAGGAGACATTGCTTTTTTAACAAATGCCTCAGTGTTGCATGAATTCTGAATAATTGGGGTAGGTTTTACGGTGGTGGGTTCTATGGTGCTGTACTATATGGATGTATTGAAATGAATAGCTCTATTTATTTTATAGCAAGGTTTCAAAAATCGAATTATGGTGGGCTTTATGGTACTGTCGTCTATGAAGATATTTAAATGAATAGCTTTATTTATAGCAAGGTTTCAAAAATATTGAATTAAAAGTAGAATTCCCCAGTCTGGAGAGATGGCCCAGTGGTTAGGAGAGCTTGAGTCCCAGAGTCGAGTTGGATTTCCCACAATGCCCATAGATCCAGCTTCAGGGGATTCAATGCCCTCTTCCTGCCTATACAAGGAAGGAAAATGGAATCTTAGACCCTTTCTACGCCATCATCTTGCAGGAATATGTGCGCATTTCTAATGTCATCAGGGTGATTTATCTGCCCATGTTACCTCTGACTGACGCCTCCCCCAGTTGACATTGGAGTTTGCCCTTTGTGTCTGTAGGTTCTGTTGGTTGACTCACTGTTCTAAGAGTGAGTGGGATGAAGTCACTGCCTTCAAACTTCTCTGTCTCTCTAGTCACCTCCTTTCCCTTTATTCCTGTTTCATAAATCTGTAGTGAGCACTGATGGTTCCTGGGCCCTCTTCACAGCTCCAGGATGTTACATGGTTAGAATCTCACCCTGGGAAGGGTTTTGGATTAGCCTCTTACCTCCCACTGTGCGTGTAAGCATCCTTCTCTTCTCATGGTTGAAAGTGTGTTTTAGAAAAAGGCTGTATCATATCCATTGTCTATGTGTACCTTGGTTTATCCACTTACCTGTTGAGGACCACGTCAAGTATTTCCAAATTTGATACATATGAATAGAGCTGACATATACATATGAACACCCAGGTTTTTCTGGCTATAGCCTTTTTAAAAACTCACTTGGGCTTATGTTTATATATTCCTTTTGAATAGTGTTCTAAGAGACAACATGTAGGTATTGTTTAAAGTATGATTTCTGGATCACAGGTGGGCTGCATTGCAGTGAGGATATAAGTCGAGAATGAACGCATTGCATGTAAAGTGTTCTGGTTTGGGCATGTGGAAGGGGAAGACGTGACTAAGCATCTGTGTGGAGGCCTCCCTGGGTCTAGCACTGTCTTTGTAGCCACAGAGGGCACCATCAGGATCACACACTAGGTTAGCTCACTGGCTTCCAGTCTAAGGCTGCCCACCATCCTTTCGACTACCCTGTAGTAGGAACTGGAGCTTCACATCCTCTTGTTCTACATTTCTACCAATCTTGGAAGAGTTGAGAGATATTCTAGACTGCAACTGGGACAGAAGTTGCACACTCTGCTTGGTTAGGGTTGCTGTCACCGCAGGGGCTGGTCTTCCAGCCAACGTGTGATCTGTGTTGCAATCTTCACCCCTTCTACCTGGAAGGTGGCCTGGCCTGGGCTCTCTCTCCCGGCTCTGCCATCTTTCTTTCTGCTCACACTCTTGTGACTCCATAAGCAGAGCTGGTGGGATCTACTCTTGCTCTCTACTGATGGGACCCATGCTTCCTCCTGGCTCACCTTTTACTTTCTTTCTACATGGCTCACGCTGTTTCATGGTGACACTGACCATGCCTTTCTTGTGTAGTTTTGGGATTACCAAACATCTCTTTATGCTAAAACTTTAGTGCTTCTTAGGTTAACAAAATCACTGTCTTTGAATTAGCATACAAGCATCATAGGACAAATGTGTATGCACATGTGTGTATGCTCATGTAGGGTCATATGTGCACACGTGCATATGGAGGTTGGAGTCAAGCCTGGGTGCCATCTAAACGTGTCATCCATAGGTGTCATCCATCTTGTTTTGGGGACAACATTTCTCATTGGCCTGGAACTCACCAAGTTGTCCTAACTGACTGGCCAGAGTCCCTGCCTCTCCAATGCTGGGATTCCAAGCCTGTACTACACACCTGATGGTTTTACGTGTGTTGTGGCGATTGAAGTCAGGATGTGTGCCACACCTTTGTGTGGCAAGAAGTTCACCAACTGAGCCTTCTTCCCAGTCCCTTTGAGTAGTTAAACATTGATTTCCATAGAGACAAAGGTATCTATGTCTTCCTCCCGATATCCATATCCAGAATGCAGGGAGAGCTCTGAGCAAAGCAGTCACTGCTCAATGTCCCAAGGGCATTGGATTATTTGTAAGCACACAGCCGAAAGAATATCCTCAACATCTAGGCTGTGCCCAGAGGACAACAAACAAATAAACTAATATACAATGGGGGCTCCATCTGGAAGGATTTCTACAGTCACAACACTGTATTTCAATCATCATCGTAGATATTAGTTTAAAAAAGAGATGGGCACTTTTGTGTGTGTACTCATATGTGTATGTGTGCGTATATATGTGTATGCATACATATGTGTATGTGTGCATGTATGTATATGCATGTATGTATAGTTATGTATATATCTATGTGTGTACATGTATGTATATGTATGTGTGTATGCATATATGTGTGTATGTGCACATATGTGTATGTGCATGTATGTATGTATGTGTATACATGTATGTATGTATGTATGTATGTATGTATGTATGTAAGGACCAGGGTATTTAACCTTATTCATTTGGTGACTGTCAGACAGGGAGAAACCAGCAAGCTGGGTAAGGCCTCTATTGCATGGTCAGAGTGTATGTCTGGGCTGAAGACAGATGGGCCTGGAGGTCTCTGGGTGTGACAGCCCAGGGAGGTTACAATGTTCTCTGAAGTATCCAGCTGGGCTGCCTGAATGATTCTATACAGGACACATCACTCAGGCCCAGATGGAGGGACCTTTTTTTCCCCCCCAAAAAAATGCTCCACATTCCATAAAACACCAGCAAAGGCAGGAGAAGCAGAGCACTATTTTAGGGGAGATTGAAAGAGACTCAAGAAAGAAACAGCCAGATGTGATGCCTGGTTCTGAGCCAGATCCCAGGAAAGTGGGAAACCCTGATGGAGGATTCATGGGACTCACAGATGTGTGTGGAATACAGACTGCATAGAGGTTAGACAAGAGTTATAGTTTCTCAAAGTCTTCTAAATTTTGATATGTTTACTATGAACCTGCAGGGGACTATGTATGGTATTAGAAAATTACTATTGAAATAGTCAGGTGTAAAAGGTGCCACAATGCGTACCTCCTGCTTCCGAATGACACAGGAAAATTTTATAAAAATTTATAACGTGTGTGTGTGTGTGTGTGTGTGTGTTGTAAGCTGGTGAGACTGCTCAGCAGTTACTGATCTTACAAAGGACCTGAGTTCAGTTCCCAGCACCTACTAGTTCTCAAACACCTGTAACTCCTGGGAATTTGAACTCTCTTCTGGTGTTTATGGGCACTGTGCTTGCATGTGTGTGTGTGTGTGTGTGTGTGTGTGTGTGTGTGTGTGTGTGTGTATAAAACCCAGTGGTTCCGTGACTCTGGGATGCTCGGAGGTACACACTCAATAACCAAGAGAATAAATGGAGTGGAACAGCCACAGAGAAGGGAGAAATGAGGTGACATCTGAGATGAGACCTAATATAGAGAGGGAATCATGGGAAGTCCCACAGACACTTCTCACAAAGACCTGACACATGGCAAGGTCCTGGGGGCAGTATTGGAAGGAGCTCAGCATGACTGTAGAGCCATAGCCACGGGTGGTGGCCACGGGTGGTGTGTATGTATGTATGTATGTATGTATGTATGTATGTGCATATGAAGTCTATTTGCAGAGAACACTAGGGCTTGGGATGAGGGCATTGCCAGGGACTGACAGATTACAAGCTAAATGATGTCCCAGTATAACACGGACTTAAAAGCCACTATCTAGTTCTGGAACATTCTCAGCTCCTCAGAAGAAATTCCTTACCTGGGAATGGTCACCCCATCCACAAGCTAACTCTGTTTCTGTGGTTGTCTATGATGTGTATTTCATATAAACAAAATCATGCTACATGTAGGTTTTGTGACAGGTTTGTTTTGTTCATGTATGTGTACCTGTATTCCTATTTCATTTTTTTCTTTCTTTCTTTCTTTTTTTTTTTTTTTTTTTTGGCCACAAGTAACAGTTCACTGTCTGGGGAAATGTCACATTCATCAATGAGGGTCCTGATTCACCCAGTCAAGGGATCCTCTAAGCCTCTTGTGGACAGCAACAACAGTGAACAGAAAGGGGGGCTGCCTGAGTCTCATGGGCAGGGGTGAGGTAGAGGTAAGATAGCAGGCAGTTTAGTGTGTGTGTGTGTGTGTGTGTGTGTGTGTGTGTGTGTAGTCTATATGATGTGTAAGTATGGTGTGTATGTATGTATGTGCATATGTAGTCTATATGATGTGTGTGTGCACATGCATGCTTGTGTGAGAGTACATGTGTAGTGTGTATGGTGTGTGTGTAGTATATATATGGTGTGTGTATGGTGTGTATGGTATGTGCATATGTGTAGTGTATATGGTGTGTGTGTGTATGCTTATACATGTGCACTGTGTGTGTGTATGTGCATGTGTAGTGTGTATGGTGTGTATGTGTTCGCACATGTGCACTCTAATGTATGGGTGTAGTGTGTATGATATGTAAGTACATGTAGTGTGTACAAGTGTGTGTGGTTGCACGTGCATGCTGTATGTGTATGTGCATGTGTGGTGTGTGTGGTGTGTGTATATAGTGTGTATGGTGTATGTGTGTACTCACACATATGAGTTTGCATGTGTGTGTGTGTACATGTATTCGTGCATGTGTAGTGTGTATGGTGTGTGTATGATACGTGTATGAAATGTATATGGTGTGTTTGTGTGCTCAACATTTGCACATGTGTGTGTGTTTGTGCATGTGTAGTGTGTATAGTGTATGTGTATGGTATGTGTATTATGTGTGTGCATGCTCGAACATGAACAATTGCATGTGTGCATGTGTGTGTGTATGGTATGGTATGTTTGTGCATGCATGTGTGTAGTGTGTATTGTGGTATTGTGTTTATATAGTGTGTATGGTATGTGTGGGTATATGGTATATGTGTGTGTATGGTGTGTATGGTATGTGTGTATATATGTATATGTATGTGTGTGTATATATATATATATATATATATATATATATATATATATATATATATACATATATATGGTGTTTATATGTGTGTCCTTTTTGCTGTAGGTCTTTCTGGGTCACCACTGAGTGTGAACTCAAGAACTGCATGAGGGTCATTGTGGGTAAGCCCTATGGGGTGTCCCTGTCCCCGGGGCTTCCACCTGGTATGTTTTCTTTGCAGCAAGAGAGGGGTAGATGTCTGCAGAGGTGAGGGTGTCCTGCACGCACCAGGATAGGGGTGTGAATGTAATTTTCCTCTGTGGGTTGTGGCCTTTGGCCTCAAAAAGGCATGACAATGGGCCCAGCCAGGAAATGAGCACAAATGGCCACTTCTGCCAAGAAGGGCTCCTCAGGGGAACTGCTATTTGTATCCTGCTGAGAAAACTGCACAGAACCATGTGCTAAATAGAGTTGGAGAGTCAACACCCCCCCCCCCCCCCCATGAGGAGCAGAGCAGAACTGACTCTGGTGTAGACAGAGCACTCTGACGGTACCTTCCTCCCAGCAAAGCACTTCTAGGTCTGACTCACCAGGGTCTGGGATTTGGTGAAGAAGAAAATGTCCCCTTATTAGAGAGATGGTTCAGCCCTGTGCTTTGCCTTGAAGTGCTTTGTCTTTCCATCTGGAAGACCACCCTGTTGACATCACACATGTGTGTGTGTATATATATATATATATATATATATATATATATACACACACACACAAATATAAATACATGAGAGACTATCAGCATATATATCCATGGACTTGGTTGTGTCTGATTCCTTGCAGCTCAGAAGCTATTGTCCAAGTGAACAAATGGGTCTCTTTTGATGAAGGGACCAAGTCAGAGATGGGGGGGGGGCTTTCCAGCCCCACACCCAGCAATCCAGGGAGATTGTACCAGTGGCACACAGCTCTTTTGAGTTCTTGGAGACACTGAGGGTATGAGGTTGGGCCCCTTTCAGGAAGTCAGGTAATGCTGAATACAACTTCTGGAAGTTTCTGTTATGGCACCAACGTCCACAACATGAACTCATGTCTATTCCATGTGTTTCAGACGTGCTTGTTCCTCATCTCCCTCAGACATCTAAAAGCACAATGACAACCAGCCTTGTCCTCAAATGTTCATTCCTGACACTTGGTCACCTCCAGGGACCTCCTATTCTTGGGCTGTCTCAGCCCTGCAAGCCCCCAATGACCCAGAATGTAGGTTGGCTTGATAACCTCAAACCTCAGAGTGGGTGACTGGTAGAGAAGATAGAAACAATCTCCATTTCCTTTTGTTTTAACTTAAAAGTACATTAAAATGAGCTGCAAGGACCATGTTCACCTCTGCCTCGACCTTACTATTCTGTGATGTGGATCCTTACCCAGCAGCTGTTGGTAATTTAGCATTGTTGGAAGAATTTTGTCTTCTCATCAATAGTTTCCCTGTACTCTTTTCTTTAAAAGTAGTGTCTCATGTAGCCCAGGCTGGCCTCAAATTTGCTAAGTAGCCAAAGATGGCCTTGAGCTCCTGCTCTTCTTGCCTCTACCTCCCAAGTGCTAAGATTACTATGGAATTGGCCAATAACGGGGATCAAGCCAGGCATGTGCTCTACCAACTGGACTCTACCCCCAACTCCTATTGTTATTTATTACAGCTGTTTAATAGTTTAACAGAAAAGTCTCACATGGTGTATTTCAAGTTGTTTACATGTCTATTTTGAGTAATAATGTATTTATTAGAAACATTTTTTTGTGCTATGGAGTTTTCTGTCTTTGGGCATCAGTGTTAATATTCTGTTTAGTGTTGAATTGTGCCCCCAAAAGATAAGACCAAATTCTATCCCCTGGAACCTGTGACCTGGAGTTTGTTTGGAAATAAGGTCTTTGCAGATGCTATTGAATTAAGCATACATCATGAGGGTGTGCCTTATCAAAATAACCAAGGTCCTTATTAGAGCTAAACTCCTGCCCAGCAGGATCAACATGATTTTCTAAGGAGTGGGTTTCTGGAAAATTCAGGGTCCTTCCATGTCTGTGTAGTGAAGGATATCCAGAATATCACCTGGGAACCATGCTGGGGGCTGGTGGGGGTTTTGGGAGAAGTCCTCCGGGAGGTTATTGTGTTGGGAGACAGGTGAGTGGTATAGGTGAAGATCAGAGCCATCTTGGAGTCTTGGAGGAAGTGAGGGCTAAGGGACTGGGGTAGCCCACAGGAGGCTCAGAGCATAGCTTGTGCTTCACAAATGGTAGCCACCACAGCCACTGTCAGGTTCCACTCTACCACCCTGCCACCTTTGCTTTCTCTCCAGATGTAAGAGGCTTCCAATGGGGTTGCAGGTGTGCAGAAGGTATTTTCTCCCCCCTCCTTGCCCCCAGACAAGAAGGTAGTAGAGGAGAAATGCTTAGTAGAGGCTTAGGGGTGGCGGGGAGTTTTGTGGGTAGGTCTGGTGCAGCTTAGGGGTGCAGCCCCTCTGGATTCTCAGGCCTAGCTCCTTTCCTGTCAGATCAGCTCTCTGCAGGTGGCCTCTGGCCTGTTTTCCCCCCTACTCTCTTTGTAACTTACTTCCTGAGCACCTGGCTTTGAGGGTGGGGTGTTCCTGTGAGAACTCTGGCTTCCTGGAGGCTGTTGAGGGATCACAACCTCTCCCCTGGGTGGGTTCATTGGGGCTGTCACCACTTTGCTCTATTCCCATTAGCCCACCCTCTCTTTGTCCGCAGCTCCCTTGCACATCTTGGGAGAGCTTCCCTCCCCACTACAGTTAAAGGATAGCCTTGAAGTCAAGCCTTCTGTGTGTGAGGCTTTTTGTAATCCAGGCCGTAGCTCTGTAAATCCAGGAATGAGGACAAGTTAGGGCTGAGACTCCCATATCTACAGGGTACATTGGACTCATCTGGATTTCCCTGTGGAGGCGAAAGCTCAAAACAAATCAAAGCAAATCATCTTGGAAAATACACCTCATAGGACCCCCACTACACCCCAGCCTAGCTGTATTCCCCAGAGGGCTGTTAAAAGTCAGCCTGCACTTGGAGGGGTTGTGTCATGCGGGGCTGGCTGTTCAGCTCCCTGACGATGGCCTGAACATCTGTGGGCTGACCCAAAGCTGATCAGAGGGGGTGCGTCTTCTTTGTGGGACGATGAGTGGGTTTTGTTGGTGGAAAAATGCCCTTCCATATTGTCTGTGAGGGGCTTCCTTTGGCCCCACATCTGGTTGGCTCTATTGCTGTGTTGATGTTATAGAGTGAGCAGGAGGCTCGTTTGCAGGAAGGTGCGAACCTTCAGTCTGCAGCTGGAGGCAGGAGGAGGGAGGGTAGCTGTCTGCAGGGTGAAAGTCTGGGTGACACCTCAAGCTATCAAGGCAGGATGTCACTAGGGCAATGTGATGCCTTTGATGTTGGGGCTCCCCCTTCCCTCTCACTGCCTCCAGATGGCCAGGTGGGCTGAGAGGGAGGTATTTGGCACACAGCACATGTCACAGAGGGCATGCAACACATGCAGGACACGTACTCCACACAGGACATGAATTCCACATATTAAGATCTTGTGTGTGCATGTGTGTGTATATGTACTGCATACAGGACACACACTGAGCACACAGCATACCATACTCAGGGCACACATTACACACAGGGCACATTTGCATATAGGAAAAATGCCATATACAGGACACACTTCACATAGGACACATTATATATAGCATATGTGTTATACAGGGCATGCACCACATATAGGATACACACTACATATAAGAAAGATACTGTGTGTCTGTATGTATGTGTACTGCACATAGGACACACTACACAGCATATACAGGGCACACTGCACATGCTGGACACACTGCACAGCATACATGGGACATACTGCACATGCTGGACATATTGCACACACTAGACACTCCGCACACACTGGTCACACTGCACACACTGGGCACAATGCACATGTTGGACACACTGCACAGCATATACAGGACACACTGCATACACTAGACATACTGCACACACTGAACACACTGCACACACTGGACATACTGCACAGTATATATAGGACACACTGCACAGCATACACAGGACACACTCCACACTCTGGACATACTGCATACATTGGACACACTGCATACATAGGACATGCTGCACACACAGGACATATTGCCTATACTGGACACACTGCACACACAGAGGACATACTGCATATACAGGACATACCGCACACATTAGACACAGTACATGACATACACAGGACACACTGCACACACAGGACATACTGGCTACACAGGATACACTACACACACTGGACATAGTGCACAGCACACATAAGACACACTGCACACAGGAGGAGATAGACCATATACCCAATACTTATCACATAAAGGATACATATTGAACATAGGTCACATGTTACATATATAAAGAGCACAAACTATGTGACACACACATTGCACATAAGACAAACTACACATTTCTTGATTGACAGTGGCTCTGTAGGGCATTCTCTGGACTCTGAGCACTTAAGCTCTGCCCTGCATTGCCTGCTCTGAGAGCTGGATTCAGCCTAACACTGAAAGTTCATGATGACAGGACAGTGTTTTCCAGGTGAACTGTAGCCAGGTGGCATCCTAGGGAGAGCCACACCCTGAGGTCACCTTGTCACTTCACTAGGAACAACCGCAGGTAGTTGGGTACTCAGAAAGCAGAGGGTTGAAAAGCAAACACCCTACTGGGCAAATAAAGGCCAAAGAAAAGTGGGGGCTAGGAAAGATGGTTAATAATATTTATTCTTAAAATTACAGATACCTTTATCATAAATGTATTTTAACATACATATAAATTAAATATTGCTTGTAGAAAAATCTAGAAGTGGCAGAGAATACAGAGAAAACAAGGATCCTCTTGAAGACTTCCAGAAATCAATAACTCCTAAAAAGTCAATGGCATTGAGCTAGACGCACAGACACGCCATGACAGACACGGAGATCACGTCTACACACCTCAAAGACCACCCTGCAGGCAGGCAGTATGTGTCTCTCTTGTTCTCATGTAAAATCCCATGGCAGACGTTTGCCCATGTCGCTGGAAACAGGGAGCCGTAGCTGCTCACCATCCCTTTGGAGAGCTGAGCCGTCTATGGAAGACAGGCAGGTCCGTCTTAGGACACAGAACACACGTGTGCAATCTCTGTGCTGCAGATTTCCTCATCTGTGAATCAGGAGGCCCCGTCTTTGCTCAGGCGGCCAGTGGGTGCGCCCTTTAATTAATATTTAGGCAAGGCTTTGCAGTTCAGCGTGAAGGATTGCTACCTAAGTCAAAAGGCTTTGTGAAACTGAGCTTAATTATTATAATTTTTTCATTTGGGGGTAATTAGCACCCTGTGAATAACTTATCTGGGAGCCCGTTTGCGTCTTTGGCACACATGAGCAGGACCCTGGGGTCCAAAGACAGGCCAAGGGGCTGCAGTTATCAGTCATGGCTGCTGGCTGATCTTGTGGGCAGAAGGGGAGACCCCTGAACTGGGAAGGTGGGAGGGACCTTTCCTCTGTCATCTCCCTGTTTTCCTTTCTCTTCCTGATTCTAATCTAGCATAAATAGACAGTTCACCAAGATTCTCATCTGAACCTTTCAGAGGACAAAGAGAGATTGGTTCATTGGGAGTTTCTATAATAGGTATGGCACCTGCCTCATGCTCTTGGGACAATTTTTAGATGAGATTAATCAGGCCCTTAACCCTGTAGGGTAGGAGGAAGAGGCAGCCCAGGTGTGTGACAGATGAACAGCACACATGTGCTGTGGTTTGGACAGATGTTCTGTCATGTCTGTGTACAAAGGGACCATGACCCCCTTTCTGTCTTCTAGTGCTGGGTTTCACAGCTCTGAATTGGCCTATGGGGACAGTTACATAAAAGGTAAAGGAATAGTTTGTTTGCTGTGGGTTTGATCATGGGAAATCCAGGTCATAGTGTCACTGTGCATGAAGGACTGAGGGAGGTCTTCTGCTCTGGTCCTTCACAGGAACGCTCAAGGCTTTATGCTGTTATCTGGAACATTTAGCTCCTTGCCTGGTAGAAGCATCAGAAATACAAGAGCTTGAAGAGGAGGCCATGCTGGTTAAATGGCCTCTTCCTAACAGTCTTGTCCTCTGGGCATCAATGGACCTACCCTGCTCTATGGCTCTGTGTGGTGGGAGAGGGACAAGGAGCTGATGGGGGAGGGGTTTTGCGTCAATTTCTAACTCTGAGTTTGTCTTGGGATGAAATTTAAATCTATGTGAGTTGGGGCAACGGATGGTTGACTAATCCAGCTGTAGACTGGGACTCAGGGACAATGGAAGACAGGGAAGAGCATGTCCTATGCAGTTGGTCTCCTCTGTGTCTACAGCTCATTGAGTTTACTGTTAGACTTTGGGGAAAAATTAGGACCATTTCAAGCATTCAGGTAATGTTTCACCGTCTGTCCCCACAGCACAGGTTTAACTAAGAATGAGCAAACCAAAGTGTGTCTTTCAGCTGAGCTATGCAAGTAGAGTCTTATACCTCACCCCCATGTGTGTATGTGTGTGTGTGTGCGTGTGTGCGTGTGTGTGTGTGTGTGTGTGTGTGTGTGCGCGCACGCGCGCGTGTGTGCATCTGCATGCATGCCTGGTGTGCATGTTCATATGTGGAGATCAGAGGTCGACATTGCATGCCATCCTCTATTTCTCTTCCCCTTATCTTTTGGACAGGGTCTCTCACTGAACCCTGAGCTTACCAATAGACTAGAGCTGGACAGAGAGAACCTGAGACCCACTGTCTCCACCCCACACCCCCAGGACTAGGATTACAGATATGTGAGACAGTGCCTGGCTCTTATGTGATGCTGAGGATCCAAATGCAGCTCTTCATGTATGCAAGGCAAGCACTTCACCAACTGACCTCTCTCCCAGCCCCTACTCAGATCTGGAATCTCGGACTTCCAGTTCATGCTAGGCTTTGACTTTAGACGCTGGTCCTCACTTTACCTGATTGTCTCAGGCTGAGACCTCAGATGCTCCAGGGTGGACTGCATTCTTAAGAACTAGAAAACCCATTGGAGAGGTTCAGCTAGATTGTTCTAGAAAGTCCATTTATGTATTTCAAAACTTAATCTTACTAGGGTATCTAGTCCATTATGATGATAGGAGCATGAGGCTGGCTGATCACACGTGGTTGCCAGGAAGCAGAGAGAAAGGAAGTAGGGCCCAGCTTTGAACCCTCAAGGCCCACCTCCAGTGACTACTTCCTCTGGCAAAATTCCTTCAGTAAAGCTCCATCTCTGAGAGGTTCCATAACTGCTGCAAACAGTGCCACAAGTTGGGGATCCTCTGTTGAAACACATGCACCTTGTTCAAACCACACATGAAGCTTGCACCTCCACACCCTGGTTAAGTCCCTAACTCTCAAGACGCCACTTCACGATCTGAGCAGCGTTTATTAGATTTTGGAAGATGGACACCCATTCTGGTGTCAGATAGCTTGATTGCCACGGGGGGGGGGGGAATCACAGACCCCCTTGTTGTAATTCTGTGCTTCAAGTAGGGAACCACTGAAATCACCCAGTGAGATGTGTCAATGTCAGATAGCTTGATTGCCACGGGGGGGGGTGTTTAACAGAACCCCTTTGTTGTAATTCTGTGCTTCAAGTAGGGAACCACTGAAATCACCCAGTGAGATGTGTCAATGATAAGTCTTGTCTCCCCTTCAATTTACAGGGTATCTTGTGAGGATAAGGGTACCCTTGGACTGGGGCTCAATTCTGTATGATAGCACATTGTCATCAAACGAAGACACCAAGGCAGTGGCAGAGACAAGGCTGGTTGTTCAAACGTGTTTTCCATTGGGGAAAATGGGGAAAACATATTTGACCAAGACCATGGTAGAATCACATAATCTCCTCCCAGTGTGTGGGGAAAGGGATAGTGATACATGTTAGAAGATTCCAGAACAAATTGGATAAAAAGATATTTAGTAGGGGGTGGCAGACAGTACCACACAGATGCCAGGAAAGAAAGAAGAAAAGGAATAAGGATTTTAACTGGGACAACCTGATATCCAGGCCCTGTAGGAGACAGGCGCTGGCTGGGGTTGAGTGTGGTGAGCCTGAGATGTCCTGCGGGGACTGATGGCTTTCCTGGATGGGGTGGGTGGACGGGACCAGCTGGGACCAGTTGCTTCCTGCTGCTCTTGCTGCCCCTGGGGAGTGTGCTGAACTCAACATGGATGGAAGTCCTGTGCTTTTTATGTCACATGAGTTCAGGCCTCTAGTTCTCAAGCGGAGAACTGAGAAGGCTTCTGGGGTAGAAAGAGGGTTATGGTCCCCTCCCTCAAACCTCATTCCCTCCTCCTGCCTCCACAACCTGTGGCTGTGCCTACTTCCTCTCATCCTTAGTGTCCTGTGTGTGAGGTGAAGGAATGACTCTGCGCTGCCCATGTGTCCCTTGTACTGTCTGTGGCAATCTTATGCAGCCACTGTCCCAGGGAAAGGACACAGAGAATGAAAGCCTGTCTCTAAGCCAGCTCTAACAAGTTTGTAGCTTTGCTCAAATCACCTCACGTCCCTGGGCTTCAATTTTGTGTGACAGGAAGGTACACAGCAGGGGCTTTGGCTTGCTGGTTATTTTCAATCTCAGAGTCATCTGGGAGGATGAGGGCTTACCGAATGACGAATGACGTCAGCTCTAGGGACAGCCTTTACGACATCACACAAGAGCAACTGCAGGCCTGTAGCCACCATCTGACTGGTCGGAGGAACCCACTGCAGGGTGAAACGTGTGCGGGAATGTTGTAGGTTCATAGAACTATGTGTGGCATGACGCAGTTTACTGGGTTCCAGTGTGACCAGCTGAAGCTCAGGCCGCAACAGGGAGCGCGGCCTCAGTTGTCACGGAACTGTAGCTGCTTCTAGTGTCTGCCTTGGGAAGCCTGGACAAGGGCCAGGAGCTTGTGATGGGTGCCTGGGGAGACTGACATGGCTGGGCAGCCTCAGGGTTAGAGCCCAGCACTGTCCTCCTCTAAGTCTGAATGAGGCGAGGATCAGACTTAAAGGGTGAAGACGATGGGTGTGTTCTCATGTCTAAAACCCTAAATTAGATGTTGTGTATATGTGCATATGTGTGGAGGGCAGAGATCATCTGGGGTGTCTGTCCGTGGCTCATCCACTTCATCTTTTTGAAACTAGGGACCTGGGCTTGTGGATTAGGCTAGGCTAGCCAGTTAGCCAGAGAACCCCAGGGGTCTGCTTATCTCCACTCTTAGTACCAAGATTATGAACAGGCTCCACCATGCCCAGTGCTTTGCACAGATACTAAGGACCAAACTCAGGTTCTTAAGCTTGATCGTTAAGCACACAACTGAGGGGTCACCCCTCCCCCCCCCAGGATATGCTTATTCTATGGAACTATGAACTGGAAGTACATTAATTTTTATAGCTATGCTGTCGCTGAAGTGAAATTATAAAAGTGACAACAGCTCCCCGTAACCAGAAAATGCCCAGCTATAGAAGCACAGCCAATCTAAGAAACAGTACTCTAATGTGCAGATCTAAGAAACATTAATTAATATGCAGATGCTTCTTAATTTCATATTCTAGACCCTGAGGGATTATGAGGAGGTAACTCTGTGATTGGGGAGCCACACACGCAGGGTGCCCAACACCAGGCTCTCAGTGGTTGTCTTCTGCTATGGGTGAAAGGGTACTCATGGAGGAGTGGGCTGGCAGGCCTCTCTGGGGCAGGGGAAGGTGGGAGTGAGACGGGATGGGGTGGGAGGCTTGGGTAAGCTTTCCTTTCATTCTATTCTGTTGGCCAGGACCTAAATTTAGTGCCAGCTAAATAAAGGAATATTTTCAGGGCAAAAGGAGGTGATGGGGAGAGCACACTGCTTGCCTTGGCTCAGAATTCTTTATTCTTTGGGTGTCATTTTGCTGAGGGATCCCTGGAAACTGGGGGTGCGGTGGGGTGGGGGAGCCTAGAATGAGAAAGGAAGCAAAACTCATGGCCAAGGGTGTGAGTTGGAGAGAGGGGGCTGCTGTTTGACTAGAGGAAGTAGAGAATGGGGGATGGGTGGGGTCTTCTGTACCTCACACTCAGCAAGTCCAGAGCAAGGTAGTGGACTCTTTCCAGGCACCTGCTGCCCTTTCTGTGGGTGGGGCTTCCTGCCTGGTGGCTGATATCTACCCTCACACCATTTCCTGCCTGAGGCAGGGCTCTGGGGAAGCAGGTCAGCTGGCAAGCACGGCTGGAGTGTGGCTGAGAAGAGCTTTTTACCATATTGCCCACAAACTGTAGGCAATATCTCCCTTCTATGTTCCCAGTGACCGGTGGCCTTGCTCCATGTGTCAAAAATCTAGAGGCCCAGCCAGGATCCCCCACTCCCTACCCCGGACTTCCTGCGCCTCTGCATTGTCATGTGACTGTAAGAAAACTAGCTGCTAGTCAATCTTCAAGAAGGGAATTCCTCTGGGTTGAGGGAGTGTGCGCTGGGGATTACAGGAATATGTCTCCAGTAGACCTCAGCAGGCAAGCATCATGGGCTGCCCTGTAGGTATAGACAAAAATCAGACATGGAGTGTCCCATGCCACCCTGGCCTACCTCTGCCTCATAGCTTTGGGGCACTGGGTTACATTTGTATGTATGGAAATGTGCTCAGGTTATCTGTGGCAAGCCACCGTGAGACTTCTGTGGCTATGGAAGGTGGTGATCTTCTTCTGTATGAATGGAGGAGTCTTAGCTCTTGGTCTATGGAGGGATGAGAGGTTTTCACGGAAAGGAAGGGGCAGGAAGAGGCATGGGAAGCCAGGCTCAGCTCCCTCAAGCCTTCCTGACAGATGGTCAATGGCCTCTTCTTGGATTCTGGAGGCTGCCTCTGCCCTTTGAGATGTGTATTCACCTACTTGTTTTGAGGTTTCATGTTCAGGGGAGATGGGCATAGAAGCCTCTAGATGGGTTGAATAATGTACACTCAAACTCCTCTGACTGTGACCCTGCCTGGAAGATGAAGTCATGTTGAATTATTAGAATGGTACCTCATTGGTTAAATGACTGGTGTTCTTAGGAAAACAGAACACAGGAGAAGCCATGTTGGGGAAGGATTCAGAGGGCAAGGCTGTGTGGCTGCAAGTCAGCATCCTAGAGGTGACCAGAATCTGGGAGGGCCAGGAAGGGCCCTTCTGATTTTTTTTGCCCTGTGAACATCCTGATTCTAGACTTCCTTCCTCCACAACTAGGAGGGAATGGATTTTTGTTGTTGTTGTTGTTTTGTTTTGTTTTGTTTTTGTTTGTAGGTTAAGGACAACAGAAACATTACATGGATCATAGTGGCCCTAGGAAACGAATCCAACTGGGAAGCCCTTTCTTCAGGCACCCTGTCAGAACGCACAGGAGATGTGTTCTAGCATCTGGTAGGGAAGTGGCCCCAGGCGCCCAGCCTTTCCCGTTATCTTCCTCCGTGCTGGCTTCCGCTGTGGGGCCAAGGCAGCTGAAGGCAAGGCCTCCTTAGGACAGGAACGTGAGAGGAAGCCTAGCGTTGGCTCACGTTCCAAGTCAGATGGGAATCTTGGCTGTGGTGAAGACCCTTTTCCTTTGCGCTCAGGCTGTGTTCCAGAGATAAGGGAGAGGGGAGGAGCAGAGAGCTGGCTCCAGCAGAGAGGAAGCCATGGGAAGTCCTAGAGGATCAGTTTCCGGCTGATGACCCAGGCTTTGCAAAGGGGAGCTGGAGTCAGAGACCTGCTTTGCCAGAGCTCAGCCCCGACCAACTATGCAACTCAAGCAGGACACACTTCCCGGCTGCCTTAGTTTCTTGAGCAGAGGGGATGCCAAGCAGTGGTTACAGAGACCAAATGTGTGTCCTTGGCCAGGTTATGGGAGGCTCTGGTACATGGGATTGTGGGAAGAACACAGCCTCACATGTGATGACAGTTACTAGAGCACACAGTGAGGATGTGGTTGTCTTGGTGACGAATGCTGCTGTTTGGGCAATCCCTCTAGCCGAGATTGTCGAGATTGTGGTATTTAATGTTGACGTCCTTGGTTGGTTCTCATCTCTCCAAGGACTGGTTGCACTAGACTCTTGTCACCGTGACAAGAACCTGAGAGAAACGACGTGAAAGTAGAAAGAACTCTGGTCCCACAGCTTCTGCCCACAGTTCCCTCACACACTAAGATGGGCGGGCAATGACCGGGACATTGTGGTGACAGGAGTGAGGGTGGGGCTCCCCATGTGGTGGCCAGGAAGTAGAGAGGATGTCTTTCACATCTTCAATAATCCACCTCTTCCAGGTAGTCCTCCTAAACTTCCACTACCTCCCCAAATTACACCACCAGCCAGAGACTGAGCTCCCAAGGCATGATACTCCATATTTAGACCATGACAGGAGGGTCAGATTGTACCGTGGATAGATCAAGCTGCCCACACCTCCTCCCTGAATCATAACCGTTGTGCCACATGCTACTCTGACTTGAAGACGGAAGACAAACCATGTAACCAGCCATGTGACTCACACTGGCCTTGAACCCCAACTTGAAGGTGCCAAATGTTTCTGGGGCATGGAGGTCTCAGAAAACAACTTCTTTCTATAAGGCATTTCATATCACGGAGGCAGGGCCCTGTCCCCAACTCAGCTTCCAGGGAACAAGCCCTCCCAGAACAAAACCATAAATGGAGAAGGGCTTCAGAGGCAGCAACAGGGGTCATGGTCACGCCATTTCCTCACCAGCCTATTGTCTTTCCGTGTTACCTTGTTTGGGAATGGCCTTGGGACGGCTCAAACACCTGCTCTAGCACTCGAAGCAAACAGTGTCCCTTTGTCTACTTAGGTGATGTCAGTGGACCTTGGATCCAGTTCCTCACAGCCTTTCCCTCTCCCATTCTCTCACAAGGGACCTTCAAAGTGTGAGTTCTGCTGTCCCTGGGTAGGGAAGTTTTATTTTGGACCTGGCTGGTACTGCCTGCCGCTGTAATCAGCTCAGGCTGAAGGATGACTCCATCCATCTCTGGCCCTCTCTTGAACCCTGTTTCTCCCTCCCAAACACGGCAGCCTAGTTAACATGTTATAAACAGATTTCTGAGCTGTATGTTTGAGTGTTAGGACTTATCATAGCCTTGACCCTAAAAATAATCCAGAAATGGACCAGTTTGGTTAAAAGTTGGACTTTCTTGAATGTTAAACACTTTTGGCAAGAGCCAAAAGGTCTCTGCTTCTTTAGGAATGTTCTTTCTTAGAAGATATATACATATTTTACATACATACACACATATACATACATATGTACACATACATATGTACACACATATATATGGTACATATATACACATATGTATAACAACAACAACAATTATAAAAGTATAACAACAGCAACAATCACAATGGAAAATGATAGATTAAAGGATCTCATTGTAGCTCAGGCTGGCCTCATGTAGCTCAGGCTGGCCTCAAACTCACTGCATAGTTGAGGATGACACAGAACTCCTGATCCTCCTGACTCCACCTCCCAAAAGGTTACAGGCCTGTATCCCTGTACATAGTTTATGTGTGTTAGGAATTGAACCTGGGCCTTGAGTGTGCCGAGCAAGCAAGCACACCACCCAGCAGAGCCTTGTCTCCATTCCAGACAGTGGTTCATTGACCACGTCACTGACTCTATGATGGCTGGCATACCAACTCCTCAGGACAGCTGCAGACCAGTGTCTATCTGTGTTGAACATAGATGTAGAAATTCTCAACAAAACACTTGCAAACTGAATATAGGCACACATCCAAGAGATCACTCACAATGGTTAAGTTTGTTTATCTTAGAGCTGCAGGTATAGGTCAACATATGGAATCCATGAATAGAACATAATGTATATAAGTGGGCTTAAAGAAAAAAAAATCATACGATCTCAATAGATACAAGAAAGGCCTTTGACCAAATATAACATTCTTTCATGATTGAAAAATCCTAGGGATACTAAGGTCAGAGGCAACATACTTACCATAGCAAAAGTCACACAAGACAACCCCACAGCCAACATTATGCTAACCAGAGAAAAACTCAAAGCAGATACATTAAGATCAGACGCAAGATAGGGATGCCTGCTCTCTCCATTCCAATCTTAGCTAGAGAGGTAGGAAAGGGAGATAAGAGAGCCATAAGTGGAAACCAGGTAAAAAAAATAAACCTGTTGGTGGATGTGACGCTTGAGGTGAGACCCTAAGGGCTCGACCAGAAAACTAGAAAAGTGGTCAGCACTGTCATCTGAGTGGCAGGATCCAAAATTAACATAGCAAGATCAGTGGCCTTGCTATACACCAACAGACACACCGAGAAAGAGACCAGGGAGGCGGTTCTGTTTATAATAGCCTCAAAAGAGAAATAGAATACTGGCCCCTAAACCAAAAACTTTAAAACTCCAAGGAAAGAAATTGAAGAAGACACTAGATGCTGAAAGATCTTCTCAGCCCATGGATTGGTAGAATTGTTAGGGTAAAAGTAACCCTCCCACTAAAAGCAATTTACAGATTCAGTGCAAACCCTTATTGCTGCCATGTTTCTCAGAAAGCAAAACCAACCTTAAAAGTTACATAGAAACACAAAGACCCTGGATAGCCAAAACAATCCCTAGCAAAAATAATAATGGTGGAGGTATTACATTATTCATCTCCAGTTACACCACAGAGACATGTCAATAAATATAGCCCAGCTTTGGTACAATACACACACATAGATGAACGGACTAGAATACACAGCCCGGATTCGAACCCATAAAGCCACTCGATATTTGACAGACCCCCGAAATGCACACGAAGGAATGAGCGTTTTCAAGAATGGTGTTGGGAAAACTGGATGTCTACACGTAGAAGAATGAAGCTAGACCCTTGTCTCCTACTCCTACCTTTACCACAGCTGAAGCTACACTGCCTGGGTGGTGGCCCTGGTATGGAGGAATAGCAACAGCACCCACTCGGGGCATACCACTGCCCCCACGTGTCATGTGAGCTCTGACCTAAGCTAACCTACATAACCTTTGACCCTGAATGGCTTCCTTAACACCTTGCAAGATGAGACATTTTCTTCTATACCCTAGCAGATGCTTAACCTGCTGCTGGAAAGATTAATCACCCAATGTATATGAATGCCTGAGAGACTCTGTTCTCCTCTCTCTCCTGAGAAGGCAATCCATGGCCCACGTTATGACTCATGAGCCTGGCCCAGGGGCAACCATACCCAGTACCTGTGAAGAACATGGAGGTTGCCTAAGAATGTGCCACACAGTGTTGTCATCCTCCAAGGGAAACAACCCACCCATTTTATCTTATCACCCTCGCCCCATCAGCAGAGTGTTTCTGTATTTTATCGCTTCTTTGTGACCCAGGGTCCAAGGCAGTCAGCTGACAGTGCCATTAGAACCTCAGTGTACTCATATACCTGCCCCAGCTGGTTTGGGCTGGGCGTCAGAAGCAGTATCAGTGATTAGCTATGGAGATTCAGCAGCAAGCCTGGCTTCTGGGCCACCAGCTGGGACCAGTATTTCCCTGGGCATACCCTATTTTTTCCAGCCTAACTGCTTTGGGTGGCTTCTGTACCTGTGTGGGCCTTTCCATCCCCTGGTTCCCAGGCAGCATGAGGAAAGTCGTGCTGGGCCTTCTGCATCTCCCGCACCTTCCTCTTAGCCTTAGTTAGCTTTGCTTATCTTCAGGGAGTGGGTCGGAGTACTCAGGCTTTTCGCCAAAAGGCAGCCTCAGAACTCCACCTAGAAGCAGCAAGAAGGGTGTCTTGGGATTTCACTATCAAATGAAATAATTACAGGCCGGAGCCTCTCCTTAATTATTTATTTATTTGTGTGGTATTTTTGAGATGAGGTCTGGTGTTATATCCCTCGCTAGCCTGACACAGCCTAGGTTGGCTTCATATCATGGCGACGCTCATGTAAACTCTTCTTTTGATGTCCAACTTACTCTGACACTCCTGGCAGATGGCTTCTTCCTCCCCATTCTGACCTTTCTTGTACAGCGTGTGAAGCTCAAGGCTCATGTGATCAACCTGGAACCACCTGGAGAGTACCTAACACCACTTCCACGTCTCCAACTTGAGGTGAAGGTTCTGTGCCGTGTAAAGTAACACAGTCACAGGTCTCAGGAGTTAGGGTGTGGTCATATTGGGGTGTTTTCTCTCACTACCACAAATGCGATATACTACTAGTATTTCATATAGTTGCAATATGGTATAAAGTTAAGTGCATATGTCTATGAACAGGATGGGAAATGATGGAATACAGACTGGCCATTCTGAACTGATCAGGGTACACACCTGGGATGTGGGGAGTTGGGGGGAGGGGCGACATAGAAGTTAACTGTCGAAAGTATAGATTGAAATGATGATAAAGGATGGGCTAAGACTACTTAATAACACCCATTTATGTATCTGTCATCTGTCAATCACCTATCTATCTATCTATCTATCTATCTATCTATCTATCATCGATCTCTTTTTCATTGACCTATATGTCTACCATCTATCTTTTAATTTTGTTATTTTGAGACAGGACCTAGGCTAACCTAGGAACTATGACACCTGTCCTGTCTCATGCTTGAGAGTATGGGATCAGTCTGTGCTATTGTACCCTGACCTCGTGTGTTTTTCAAATGTTACAATGTTACTCAAGATGCTAAGTATGGCTGTGCATACCTGAAGTCCTAGAGCCTAGGAGGCAGAGGCTGACTTTGACTACATAGTAATACAAAGACAGATCAATGACAATGGGTGTGTATCTCCTTTCTGGTCACCTGTGGATGGACTGTTGAGTTGTTTACACCATTAGCTGTTGTGAACAATGAACACAGGTGTGTAAATGCCATAAGAGCCTTTACTTTCGCTTCCCTTGTGGGTGGGGTTGTGGATTATGTGGCAATTCCATGATTAACTTCTTGAGTGATGACCAAGCTGTCTTGGAGTCTGACAAATCTCTCTGTATTTTCCCCAGCATAGCAGGAGTTCTGATGTCTTTCTTTCGATCCCCAACCAACCACACTAGTTATTTTCTGTTTGGTTTGGATTGTAGTCCTCCTGATGAGGGAAGAGCATGTTGCACTGCAGTTTCTATTTTAATTTCCATAATGATGGATAATCCTGATGGGTCTTTTCATAGTCTTACTGGCTTTCTGTAGGTTTTCCTTGGAGACAAGTCTCTTAAAGTCCTCAGCTTATTATTGGAGCTGGCCTCTGATTTCAGCATCAGTTAGAAGAAGGGCAGGTTAAACTGTTACATCTTGACTACCTTTTAGAATGCCTTTTACTTTGAGTATTTATTTTGTTTCATATGCACAAGAGTTATGCCTGAATGTATGCCCATGTACCATGTGCACACATGCCTACAGAGTCCAGAAGAGAGTGTTGTATCCCCTGGAACTGGGACTACAGATGGTTGTAGGCCACCATGTGGGTGCTAGATGTTGAGCTAGGGTCCTGGAAGAGCAGCCAGTGAATGCTCTTGACACTGAGCCAGCTCTCTGCCCTTGAGAGTGCTTTTGTTTGCACAGTGCTGTTTGAGGTGCAGCCAAGTGCTCCTGTAGATGGCTGGCCAAGGCCATGAGTAAACAGGTGTTTCTGCAATGTGGGCAAGCAGCAGTCTATCTCAGCTGTCTCCATGGGAACACAGGGCATTCAGTTTGTTGTTGCCTCCCAGGTACACCCACGGAGACTGGGTTTGCTTAAGCCAGTGTTCCCTAGCAAACGAAAAGCAAGATTTCTATCAGACCTGGGAAGCAAATGGCAGAAACTGCTGACATCTACTGCTGTAGTTGCCAGGCCAGAGTGGCCAATACTCTGGTCTCTGGGGAGTTGAGGACAGAAGGAATCAGAGAAATAAGAAAAAGTCCCTCAAAGCCTGAGGCACTTCAAGGAGGAAGGTCTGGTCCATGCTGAGGGCCGCAGAGGGTATGAATTTGATGAAAGGTTACAGACCTAGGGAAGCTTGGACCTGGTCAGCTTACACATGTGGAACACGTGGAACCATGGTGGGCAGGATGCTTGTCAAAGCACAGACAACTCTTCAAGGAGATGTGGGTGAATTAGAAAATATGACAACTGCCATATCATAGCCTATGTATGTCCAATGAGTCTGAGACCTTGAAGCTCTTAGAACATCCCATTTCTGTGTGTATGTGTGTGTCTGTGTGCCTGTATGTATATAAGAGAGAGTGGAGGGAGGGAGTGGGAGGGAGGGAGGGAGGGAGAGAGAGAGAGCACATGTCAAAAATGAATGTTACCCTATCCTATCTTAACGCACAGAGTTGGCAAAATTAGTGAAAAGTTTAAATGGAAAAATCCCATAAAATGTAAGTGCCTGCCTACCTGGCCCATGGGCCCTATCTGAGATTTGCTGACTGCTGTGTAGTTGAGGCTGTGGCTGTTTAGACATGTTTTGGGAACAAGTGGAATCCAAGAGAATGGCACAGAAAAGGAACATGTGGCCAGGGGTCACAGTACACAGGACTACCTTGCTTCATTTGTTTACAACATCAGAAAAGGAAAGAAGAGGAAGGAAATGCAGACTGTGTTGTATCTCAGAGCTCAGGTTGTCAAGGAAACTTTGAATTCATTATTATTCATTCACACTCATTGGTATAGATCGTACCAGTCCTAGCCCCTGACTCACCCATGTGTTCATCCATTATCCATTCATCATCCACCCATCTACCCATCCATTCACCTACCCAAAACATCCATCCCCCTACCTAACCAAACATCCATCCATCTACCCAACCATCCATCCACTCATCCATCTATCCATCCAACCATCCATCTAACCATCCATCTATCTACCTAACCATCCATCCAACCATCCATCTATCCATCCAACCATCCATCTACCAACCTTTTTAAAAATATTGAAGAAGGGCTAAGTAGATGGTTCAGTTAATAAAATATTTGGCATGCATGCGTTTGAACCTGAGTTGAATTCCCAGAACCTAGGTGATAAAAACTGAAGATGATGGTTCATGCTTGTAATCCCAGAGACATGGGGATGGGAACAAGTAGATACCTGTGTTGTGGGAAATAATAATAATAAAAAAAATGGCACAATCCATGCTATACCCCGCTACTCTCTGCCCTGACAGTGTCACTGCCTCTAAGCTAGCCCAGTCAGCAGTCTTCCCAGCTCCAGTTTGCCTGCCTCAGAGTTGCTTATACCTTCTCAGCCATCTACCCCCTGTGGCTAGTTGTCATAAATCCCCTTAATCCAGTAAATCAAAACTCTATAAGAAGCTTATAATTAATCAGTCAGATTTATATATCAGTAAATTCTCAAATCACAAGATGCCCACACAATAATTTCAGAGCCAATGATAATGATACAAGATGCTTACCTAGATTAGACAAGTTATCCTAATTATTCTATCCTTTATGATATTCATAGCTACCTGTGGCTATTTAAAGTCACATGGAATCTGAATCATCTTCCTCTTGCTCCATTTTCCTTCCTCCTCCCTGTCCTCTCTGAAATTCTTAGCTCCGCCTCCCTTTTCCCTGTCCAATCACCAGCTTCTTGTATTAATATTTAAATTAATTGAGAGAAACTTCTGCTACATACCTAGACTTGCTGGCCATCCAGCCTAGCCTAGTTGGCAAGTTCCAGACTCCATCTTCCCAAAAGAAATACCTGTTCTGAACCTGATGACTAAAACCCAAAACAAGAGGACATCTTAACAAACGACACCCAAGCCGGATCTCTGATCTCCATGTGCACATGTCCTCACAGCAAGACACATTCACACATACACATACTCACAGCAACACAGACACACAATACACATGCACACATTCAGCAGCACAGACAAACACACACACACACACACAAACACACGCATGCACACATACTCAGAGCAACACAGACATACACACATGCACACATACAGCAACACACACATACACATGCACACATACTCACAGCAACACAGACAAACAATACACATGCACACATACAGCAACACAGACACACAATACACATGCACACATACAGCAACACAGACAAACACACACACACACACACACACACACACACATGCACACATACTCAGAGCAATACAGACATACACACATACACATGCACACATACAGCAACACAGACAAACACACACACACACACATGCACACATACTCAGAGCAACACAGACATACACACATAAACATGCACACATACAGCAACACAGACACACACATATACACATGCACATGTATACATAGTGACACACACACATGCACACATATAGCAACAGACACACACACATACAGCTACACAGACACACACACATACACATGCATACATACAGCTACATAGACACAGACACACACACATATTAAACACATGCATATGTACTCACAGCAACACAGACATATACACACATATACACATGCACACATATAGCAACAGACACACACACACATACACACACATGCACACATACAGCTACACAGACACACACACATACACATGCATACATACAGCTACATAGACACAGACACACACATATTAAACACATGCATATGTACTCACAGCAACACAGACATATACACACATATGCACATGCACACACACATGTACAAAATATCTGATGCCTGTGATCACATAATCATAGTCCATCAACAGATGAGAGCATTAGCTGACAGAATACACAGACCTGTGTGGATATGACTATACTGTTAAATTGCCTTAACACCCTAGGACAACAACAACAAAATCTTTTAAAAAAATAACAACTAAAAATAAAACAAAATCCAAAGTGTTTATTTATGTGGAAATACGCTGCGGATAGAAGTCTAAGACTTGGGCCCCTGAGGGGTGATCCAGCCTGAGGTCCGTACAAATGCAGGGACAGGAAAAGATGCGTGCTCAGGAGTAGCGTGGGGACCATTGTTTCCTTTTCTGTTATCTGAGTTTCCCAGCCTCAATCTTGGCTTCTTTCTCCTTTTGTTTGGAGGTTCCACAGCTGTGTTGGTCTCTGGAATGAATTTCCTCTGTCTCTGGGCTGCTTATTGCAACCAAGGACACCCCAGAAACATAATGTTTTCCTTCTGCAGAGCTATGCAGATTTTTTGGGGGAACTTTAATTGACACATAACCCTTGTGTCAATTCACGGACACAGCATGGTGTTAGAACACATGTGTACGGTTCCAGTGAGATGGCCCTGTGAGCCCCATGACCTGAGTTTGATCCCTAGGACACATATGGTGGAAGGAGTGAACCGATAGCTGTAGATTGTCCTCTGACCTCCACGTGTGCTTCATTGCAGGGTCCCCTCCCCTCCTACCCTGCTCCCCTCATAAATGGACATAATAAAAACATATACACATACAAAAACATAGG
This sequence comes from Mus musculus, assembly GCF_000001635.26. Classification (NCBI taxonomy): domain Eukaryota; kingdom Metazoa; phylum Chordata; class Mammalia; order Rodentia; family Muridae; genus Mus; species Mus musculus. The sequence goes on along the minus strand of NC_000082.6, from coordinate 95,851,665 downwards.
ATTGCACAGAGTTGGAATGGGTCTATCAGCATGTCTACCATCTCTCTCAGCTGCCCTTTCTTCGTACTGGGAATATTCGGGATCCTCTCTACTAACAATTGAAGCACATGTTTAATTGCTGTTAGCCCTCGTTATCCTACTGTACCATAGAACCTTCCATCCATCCATCCATCCATCCATCCATCTATCCATCCATCCATATATACATACATTAGAATCCGAGATGCTTGTTCTCTGTGCCTGGCTTCTTTCATTTAACATAGGGTCCTCCAGGCTCACCTGCGTGGCTGCAGATTGCAGGACTGACCCCTTCCTTCTTCAAGGCTGAATAGTACTGACCTGACTGTACATGCTGCATTTTCTTCAGCCACTCACCTGCTCATGGCCACGTGATGAGTCCACATCTGACTGTTGTGAGCGGTGCCAGCGACACGGGCAGGTCAGGTCATTTCTATCTCTTTGTGGGGAGAATGTCCACACATTTTCCTTCTAGATGTTTCAGACCCAGTGGGTTTAGGCTGTGCAGGGACTTTTCATCTTTTCTGTGAGCTGCAGGCTGGGGCTGAGGCAGGGAGCTCCTAATGCTGATAGAGAACTTCAGCAAAGTGGCTGGATATAAAATGAACTCAAGCAAATCAGTAGCTTTCCTCTACTCAAAGGATAAACAGGCCAAGAAAGAAATTAGGGAAATGATACCCTTCACATTAGGTACAATTATTATAAAAATACCTTGGTGTGACTCTAACCAAGCAAGTGAAAGATCTGTAAGACAAGAACAAGTTTCTGAAGAAAGAAATTGAAGAAGATCTCAGAAGATGGAAAGATCTCCCATGCTCATGGATTGGCAGGATTAAGATAGTAAAAATGGCCATCTTGCTGAAAGCAATCCACAGATTCAATGCAATCCCCATCAAAATTCCAAATCAATTCTTCATAGAGCTAGAAAGGGCAATTTGCAAACTCATTTGGAATAACAAAAAAAACCCAGGATAGCAAAAACTATTCTCAACAATAAAAGAACGTCTTGGGGAATCACCATCCCTACCTTTCATTTTCAAGGCAGAGTTTCTCTGTGTGGCCCTGGCTGTCCTGGAACTCACTCTGTAGACCAGACTGGCCTTGAACCCAGAGATCCTCCTGCCTCTCTGCCTCTGAGGGCTGGGATTAAAGGTGTGCACTGCCACCTTCCTGCTAATCTCAGTGTATTTTCATATGGCTTTTCTTCTGGGGTCTTTGTGTTCATATTTCTTTTCCCATGATCATCAAACAGAGTGGATCAGCATCTAACCTAAGGGCCTCATTTTAAAAGTTTGTTCTTTGAGAATTTCATACATATATACAAGGTATTTTAACTGTATCAAACCCTCATTTTGTTTCAGCTCTCCAAACCCTGTTCCCCAATGTGTTTCCTTTGTGATTTTTTTTTTAAACCTGCTGAACCCAGTACTGTGCCTGGACACTCAGGTGTTCCATCCACTGGAGCATGGACAACCAGCCAGGTCCATTCCCTAAAGAAGACTGGCTTGCTCCACTCTAATAGCCATTCTGCTCAGAGCTCCTCAGCCAGGGATGTGGTTTTACATGCCCTTCTGCCATCTATGCTGAGAGGTTGATTGGCTTGGTTGTGTGTAGGCAAACACATCTTCCATGCCTTCACAAGTGCAACCACCACTGTGTCATGTTTAGAAGACACCAGTTCACCCCAGTCCTCCCTTGGGCTCATGAAATCTCCTTCCCCACCTCTTGTGATATTTGCTGAGCCATGTGGGGCGGGGCATGATTTGATATAGGTGTCTCATTTAGGGCTGAGCGCTTCATAGCTGCCTATTCAAGCTCTGTTCAGCTAGCTATGCATCTATATCAACTGTTAAGAGCATTATTTAATATCACTGTCTCTGTAATGTCCCTGACTTCAATGCAAGTTTTTTTTTCTTTGCACTTCAGTTTGTGGATTATGAGGGACACAATTCATACCATCAGAGCAGCTGAGGTGCAGGGTGTTTGTCCTGTTGCTACAATGTAATCAGCTCTGCTACAATGAAATCAGCTCTGTGCACAGCTTCCTCAGGTGTGGCTATCTCTAACCTTTCATTCTTCAGCTCTAACCCCAGCTTCCCTGGAAGAGCACCTAGCACAGGCCAGAGTCTCAGTGTGAGAGGACTCCATGAAGTCTGTCAGTACCAGGTCACAGGAACCCCACTGGGCCATGCTGTGTAGTAGCGTATGTAACTGGGACCTCACAGAATGTTCTGTTGCTTTGGATCATTTTTATTTTCCTGGAAGAGTTGCTGAGATCAGCATGAGTCCTTTGCCCACCAGCACTTCCCAGCTATATTCCTATAGCCTGAGGTGCCTTCACATGGAGCACACTGGCTTTGTGAGGAGGTCATTTTCTAGAACCCAAGGACTTTTTGTGTGTATGCTTTTCATTTCTGAGATAGTCTAGGCTGACTTCCAACTTGCTATATATCTGATCATGACCTTGAACTCACGATCCTCCCACATCTATCTCCCACATGCTGGGACTACAGGCATGTGCTGCCATTTCTGGTTGTGTGTTACTAGGGGTTGAGCCAGGGATTGAACCACGTGTGCTAAGCAAACACTTTACCAATTGAGCTGCACTCCCAACCCCACATCCTGAGATTTTTGAAGTGCTGAAGTCACAAGGCTACCTCCAGTCTTCCACATTAAGGAAGAGGGAAACACAGTGTGACGTGTGTGTGTGTGTGTGTGTGTGTGTTTTGTTCCTTATGGTCCTCCAGGGACTGACCCTCCAAGTTGACTGGAAGTGGCTCCCTTCACTTGAAAGTGCCCCTTGCCATCACTCTGGCTTTTGATTTGGCAAGCAGTGACATTTCTGAGGACCACATCAACTCACAGGCCCCTTTCCTATCCAGAACAAACAGTGCTTGTCTGGCTCTTCATCACCCTCTGTGACGCCTGGATGGAATCTGATAAAGAGACCTTTATGGCATTAATTACAACCCGGGCTCCTCGCTGCGTTTTATATGTGAGTCTTGTGTGCTCTGTTTAATGTCAAGGAGAAAGCTCATAACACACCAACATTTATATGGGCCCATTAATCTTCAAAGCCTTGCACTGACTTCAGCCAGCCTCAATGGCCCTCTTGTGCAGGTAATAATAAGGCTTTTTTGGTTTCATATTCTTCCCCCCTCTGCTTCTATTTCTTTGTAGATGAAAAGATACCTAGAAAAATGTGTTGTGATCTATAGGACCCCCTGTTTCAGGTCTGGGGCTGCTGGTTCCCCTCACAGCTCTGTGCATTGCATCAGGGAAGCTCAGATCCACGTGTGATACCCCAAGCCTTTGACTTGAGCCAAGCAAGCTGCTTTTCATTAAACACACACTTCAGTTGGCATGCACTTCTCTCAAATTAGCAAAGGAGTTTCTGTGTGCAGAGCTGGGACCGGAAGGAGTGGGGATCTCTGGAGAGCCATGCCAGTTTACTGGTGTTTGTAGGCTGCTGGGCCCTGGCTGTGCTCATCAGTGGAAGGAACTGGACAGGCTAGCCCCTTACCCTGGAAGTCCCAGCTCTGATGTTTCATGAGGTCTGTGTTAGGCTGGGTTAGCAATTCCTAGACCCCATTTCAGAAAGCACAAGTCCCACACATATGTTTGCAAATTAATAGCAGGCAGAACTATGTTCTGGGGAAGGCGTGGGACCACTCAGTGTCCTTGTGGGTGTGTGTAGCAGCCTCTCTCCACTGTGACACATTCCAGCTGCTTTTGGACTTTGCTAAATTTATTTTTACATAAAGGATCTGAAAAGGCCATTGAAATAGTTTTAGTTTAATTTTAAATTAATTAAATCTGGTGGATTTGGATCTAAAATTAGAGAAGTTAAGAATAAAGTCTCCAGATACAGCTAAATGCAGCATGTGAATGTGTACACATATGCACACATAGGCGTGTGCGCATGCACACACACACACACACACACACACACACACACACAGAGCTGATCTTGGAGATGTGAGTTGAACGGTGGTTACCAGAGGCTGGGTGAGGATAGAGGAGGGCGAGGATAGAGGAAGGAGCAGGAGCGACTGCTGAGTTACAATTACAAAGGAACAAAATCCTCTGGTGTGCCTTGTAGAGTAACTGGGTAACAGTGACCATAAATATGTATTTCAAAAGCCAGAAGAATAAACTTCAAACATTTGCATCTTGAAGAAAGGAGAGGAAGCAGCTGTTTATTGAGGCTCGACATGATACAAGTTCCTTTTAAACTGATACATTGAGGCTCGACACCACACAAGTTCATTTTAAACGGATACATAAACGGATACATAAATGCCCATGCTGAAAGGTACCATGAGATGTTGAAATACATGCTCCCTGCAGACAAGCTCCTCTTTTGAGTTCTCCATTCTGCACCACCCCCAGCCTGACCAGTGTATCCAAATCAGGTGACCAGCAGCACATGCTGCTATCGATGGAACAATCTAGACAGGCATGGAGGCTCACACCAAATCCCAGCACTTAGAAGGCAGGGGCAGGAGAATTACCATGAGTTTGAGGCCAATGTAACCTTCATTTCATCCAGAGCTACATAATGGGACCCTGTCTCTAAATAAGCAAGATAATGAATACATACATTCATATACACACATATACACTCAGTGGTTCAATAGATTTTTTTTGGGCCCAGGGTCAGGACAAGATGTCAGTAAAGACTTCAGTAGTAGGGGACTACTGGTGTGTGTGTGTGTGTGTGTGTGTGTGTGTGTTTTGCACCATCTGTTGAGTGTTCCTGCTATGGAACATTCTGAAGTGGGTCAATCTAAGGTTATCTTTGGGTTGTCATTATGAAGTCTGAAATTAAAGTAATTGCTTGAGATACTGTCATTATGGTCACATGGCCAAAGGATTCAGGTCTAATATCTAGGTAAGAGGATGTCTCCACCCTGCTAGAAATGGTAGTGGCAGTGTTAACACACAATCTTCCTGCTTGGCAAGTGTATTGTGTCCACTTTCCTTCAAGAACTAACTCCTTTGGCCTTCTATAGCATCAAACTATGAGGTCATTTTAGTGTGATGGATACACATATGTGCAGATGTTTATCAACACACACATGTATGCATGTGATGCTTTAGCTCTCTTGTAGACTACCAAGGATTTGCTCCATATCATTCGGTTCACCTCCAAAAAGTGGAGGTGATAGGTTGAGGTCAAGGTTCTCAAGCCAGGCAGCCGGTCAGCTCATGGCCTTCCACAGGCAAGTCCTAGATGCCACAGGCTCTGCTCACACGATGCCTTGGCCGTTCTGACTTGGTAGAGTGTCAATCCTCGATCATCTCAGTGCTTGAGGTTGGACGTTCTCCACCTCCTGTCGTCTCCCTTCCCACAAAGGACACAGTCTCTGCAGGAGACTGTTTTGTTTTGAGACAGGGTCTCCTGTATCCAATGCAGCCTTTGCTGTGCAGTTGAGATGATCTTGGATTTCGGATCTCCTTGCTTCTGAAGTGTGTATCTCCACCTAAGCTTATGTTGTACTAGCCATGGAACCCATGGCAAGGGAGAACTCTATCAACATGGCTGCATTTCTAGCCCCCTTCAGGAGACTCATCTGGACCCCAGATCTTCCTGCAGGTTTCAATCATGGATCCCCCTTTCTTTCACAGTTTCAATTCTATCCCTGCATTTTCTTAGCTTCTGTGGCCTCCACCCTCACTCTTCCTCAAATCACCCACGTTACCTCTTTAGGAACTTACCTCTCTGAGAAGTCTTCCTAGAGCCCAGCAGGGTGTGGCTTCCTTTGCCCACCTCCTCAGCAGTCCAGTGATCTATCCAACTCTGTCATAATTCCATTATAGTGACGTCTGCTTTGACTTGTTTGACTTTACCAGAAGCTGTCACAGCCTCTCTTTACAAGTACCTGATTTCACTCTAAACTCAGTGGCTTGCTTCTCCCTCTGGTTCTGGGCACAAAGGGCAGCCACTCCATACTCTTTGATCCAGTTGCACAGGATAGGAGTCTGCTCAAGCTTTTAATTAACCTTTATGACATGCATGTGAGTTACAGAGAAAATTAACGGAGGAAAAATGACACAGCCGTGCAGAGCAGCTTGCCGTTCCCCCTGTAATTAGATCGCACGTGATGCGGCACCGGCTAATTGCCTTGCCACCCAGCAGGGAACTCCAGCACGGTCTGCAACACCCAGGCCTTCCCCACCACGGGGCAGATGTTGGGTGAGGCCTACAAACATCTGCCCTGTTGTTTCTAGTCAGTCACAAGAGCCCACTAGTTTTTGCAAGCAAGAATGGATGCCTGGGTGAGGTGCTCAATCCTGCCAACTTTCTGGGCAGGATTTAGGCTTATTGAACATCTGATCTGTTCTTCCTGATTGATCAAAGCGTCTGTTCCTGCATTTCAGGACCAGAATTTGAATACAGGACTCCCTTTTGTTGAATTTTCTCAAATGAACCTGAATTTTGACGTTGACACAGGACTGCCTTTGCCTTGGCAACCATGGACAAAGCGAGAGTCTAACAGAGTTTGTGTGCACAGTATACACTCTCCCTATTCACAGGTGTTTAGTGTTACTAGCTCAGGGGTCTGGGGTTTGCCCCAAAAGCTCCTGGCCTCAGAACTTCACTCCGTGGCCTGGAAGAAGGCTGGCCCCTATGTGGGAATGATGGGGACAGCTGACTGTGGCAGCTGATTTCTTTCAAGTACTTGATAATTTGCAGATGTTGGCAGTTACCAGTGAAGCCAGGGCTAAGCTCCAAATGCCAAACCACAAAACATATCATTTCTCCCATCTGATTCCTGGAAGTTAGTCAGTGCTGCAGCGACGTGATTCACAGTGACAAATAGGCCTGTTCTTGTTGGCAGCCTGCAGGTGCCCACGCAGTGGGGGCCATGGCTATTCATCAACTGCACTGCTCCAGAGAGGGAAGAGGATTCTTATTGCCCCTGTTAGGACTCTGTGGAGATCATCTGTCATGCTCAGCTCACAGTGTATTTTTAAGAAGTCCAGCTCTGTAGAACACATCCCAAAACCACCAGTACTTGCATAAGTTTCTATTTTTTTAAGATTTACTTTATTATATATATGTATGTTTATGTATATATGTGTATATATATATGTGTGTATTTATGTGTTATGTGTATATATGTGTGTGTATTTATGTGTTATGTGTATATATATGTATGTATGTATATATGTGAGTGTGTATATATACATATACATATATACATATGTATATCTACATTTATACACACATATACATACACATATACATATATGTGTGTATAGATGTAGATATATGGGTATAGATGTAGATATACATATATATGTATATATCAGTGCTTTGCCAGCATATATGTAAGTACACCTCACTTGTTCCTGGTGCCTGTGGAGGTCAGGAAAGGACATTGGATCTCCTGGAACTGGAGTTACTGGTGGTTGTGAGCCACCATGTGGGTGCTGGGAACTGAACCTAGGTCCTCTACAAGAGCAATCAGTGCTCTTTTGCTGGGCCATCTCTCTCCTGCCCCGACTTTCTAAGGTCTGAGTCAGGATTTTGTAGTCAGCCTTGTGCCATGAACCTTTTAGTCAGCTTTGTTAAAAGCCACTTTGTTAAAATGCAGCTAACAAGATATGGTAGCCTCAGGTCTACACTGTGCTAACCCGTGGTATCTTCATTAGTGTTCTGCAAATAAAACTGGGTGTCTGCCCAGGGGCTGCTGTAACTTCTAAGTGGATCCACACCACACCAGCATTATGTATGTCATCTCCAACAGCTGTATGCAACATTCAAGTGACTGACGCTCAGTTCTGTTGTTTGTGAGGGGAAAATCCCAAGCACAGTGAAAAAAGAAGAATTTCTTTCTCATTCAGTGTGGCTGTGTGGTGCTCTGAAGGAGACTGGCCTCCATAGGCTCATATATTTGAATGCTTGTTCTGCAGTTGGTAGAACTGTTTGGGAAGGATTAGGAGGTGTGGCCTTGTTGGAGGAGGTGTGTCACTGGGGATGGGCTTTTTAAACCTCCCCCACCCCACCCCCGCTCCTCTCTCCCTCTTGCCTTCCTTGGGGTTCTTGTCTCAATATGTAAGCTCTCAGATGCTGCTCCAGCACCAGGCCTTGCCTGTCTGCCATGCTCCCCATCATAACAGTCATGGACTAACTCTCTGAAACTATAAGCCTCCAATAAACTCTTCCTTCTATACATTGCCTTTATCATGGTGTCTCTTCATAGCAATAGAAAAGTAACAAAGATGGGGGAATCCTGGCTTCTAACTCAGAGCAGGGCCTTGTACTCACCCCTCCATGTGGCAGCTCAGTATTGGAAGTTCATATACAAGGTTGGCTTGCTCCTAGGGTGGTGATAATCCTCCAGCCTCAGGCATCTCTGAGTCCTGTTTTTCTTCCTTAGGGTCTCCTGGAAGAGCGGAAGCTCATGATGATGTTTACAGCTTCCAATCTATCAGGTAATCAAACCCAACCGAGAATTTTGGTTCTTTTCATATGAGCCTGTAGCCATATAATAGGTCCATTCTGCGATCCATAATTTTCCACAAAGCAAGATACCAAATGAGACCTGGTGATTTTCAGCAAGGGAGTTGATGGCACTGGTGTTTGTTTTCCATGAGGAGGCTGAGAGGAACAGGAAGCTGTTCTCTCACTGCATGCTGGGTACAGGAAGTCACAGGTCAGCAGGGCCAGAACTTCCCAGCTGGGAACAACAAGAGTGCCTTGGCTTGCAGATACACTTCCCCAGACTTGTGTCTGCCTGTGTGACTCCACCCCTTCCTGTGCTGACAGGAAGCTGCAGTCATACGTGTAGAGTCCGCCAGAACCCAGGAGACCATTTCTAAAGATCCTTAACCTGATCAAACCCTCAAAATCTAAATTTATTTCTGGGCTGGAGAGATGGCTCAGCGGTTAAGAGCACCGACTGCTCTTCTGAAAGTCCTGAGTTCAAATCCCAGCAACCACATGGTGGCTCACAACCACCCATAATGAGATCTGACTCCTTCTTCTGTAGTGTCTAACAACAGCTACAGCCTACTTACATTTAATAAATAAATCTTTAAAAAAATAAATAGATTTATTTCCAAACATGGTCACATTCACAAGGCCTGAGGGCTGGGATCTGAACAAGTCCTTTTGATGCAGCCCACTAGGATACCTGGGTTACAAAGAACCTAAAGAAAGGATATGATGACAGTTCTGACTGACACAGCCCCTGCAGCAGACTTACAGGAGACCCACACAAGCTTACAGAGAACCTAAAACCTAATTCCTCTCATTAACTTCTTAAAATCTCAGGAGCCAAGAGTGGCAGCTTCAGGTTGGAGGCAAGCGAATGAGACCCAGAGAGTGACTTAGACTTGCTCTACTCCTCAGGGTGAAGGCGGGAAGCCCTCACGGCCTTCCAGACCTGCCACTGCTTTTTGCCATGATGTGCTCACCAAGGCTCATGCATCTGACACTTGCTCTTAAGCACGGTGGTTTGAGGTACGGTGGACTCTTAAGAAGTGCACAGAGTGGAAAGTTGGCGGTCACTGGGCCATTACCCTCAGCAAGGATTAAGAGGCCTTCCGTGATATCTTTTAGGTCCTCCAGAGGTGGAAGTCTGAATAAAACCAGGTCCTCTCTACCCTTTGGCTTCCTGCCTCACCATGGCAACTCTTCCTCTCATTTGTAGTTTCATCATTGTGTGACACAAAGGACCTTCCTGAGACACTATGTCCCTTAATACCCGAGACTATGAGCTAAATAAACCTCTTTTTTCTTTACAATGTACCCAGCTTTAGGCATTTCATTATAGCAACAGAAAACAGACTGATAGCGGGTTAGTTGGTGGCTTTCCACGTGTTTCTATTCAGGTTTTAAGTAATTTATTTTGAAATCCAGCCCTTCGATTGTAGTTGTACTGAGCAGCTGGTCCAGGCATAGCACAGATCTGGGGCATCACTGACATCATCACAGAGCATTCTTCCACATCTGGGGCATTACTGACATCATCACAGAGCATTCTTCCACATCTGGGGCATCACTGACATCATCACAGAGCATTCTTCCACATCTGGGGCATCACTGACATCATCACAGAGCATTCTTCTACAGCTTTGCTTCAGACCAATGTTCACATAGATTTTTGTAGCAGTATAACACACATGAATCCCCGTTTAAATGGACACTGTTTCTGTTGTGTGTATGTGTGTGTGCATGTGTGCTTATGTGTATGTGTGTGTGCATGTGGAAGGCTGGAACTGATGCTAGGTGTCTTGCTCTCTACTTTTTTGTTTTTAAATAAAATACCAAACTTTGAGCTCACCAATTCCAGGTAGTCTGGTTAACCATATTGCCTAGGGGATCCCCTGTCTTTGCCCTCTGAATGCTGGAATTCAAGTATCTACCACACGTCCCATCTTTCATGTAGCCAAGGATCTGAACTTAGGTTCTTAGTGCCTTCCTCGCTGAGCCAGCTCCCCAGACCCTGGCAATATTTTTGATAAATAATTACATGGGAAAAGAATCAAATACAATTTCTGAAACATGACCAGATTCTAAGCAGTGCCAAAGAGCAGCCAAGTGCACCTGACTCTCAATGTGTTATAGGATTATCTTTGAATAATTTGGATCTTCAGGCTTGAAAGAGCAAGAGTGTGCTTAATCTAACACACTTACAGGGCAAGCAAATTGGCCGGACTTTCTCCTCAGACATGTGGAGAAGGCAGTGGCTCAGAGACTAAAAGTGGTTCACGTCTGCCACTTTGTAGCAAATACCCAAGGATCTTTCCCTTGCTCACACAACAGGGGCCAGGCTTGCTGGCTTCCAACCTCTCCAGGGATGCTTGGCTTTCTCAAGCTCAACAATTCTTTTCTGTTTTTTCTTTCTTCTTCTTCTTCTTCCTCTTCCTATTGATCAGTTTCTAAAACAATATTTTATTTTTAATAATTTCTATGTCTGTGTGGGGGTATGTACACATGAGTGCAGGTTCCCACAGAGGCCTTGCAATTAGATTTAAACAGGCCCTTTACACAGGGGATTGTGAGCTCCCTGATGTGGGTGCTGGGATCTGAATTTGGATTCCCTGGGAGAGCAAGAACTCTTAACCACTGCACCATCTCGCCACCCCTGAAAGATCTGTTTCTTGTAATGGCACTCAGGAAAAGGAACTCCAGGTGGAGGCTGAATCTCAGGGAACCCAGGCAGGTGTGTGAAGGAGTGGAGAGGCTGTGGGAACTTCGGGTAGGTGTATTTGGTTCCAAATAGGGCAGTTCTAGAACAGCAAGGCCCGGAGAGAGCTCTGGTGCCACAGTGGGGTTAGAATTTGCTGCAGGTATCATGTATTGAAAGGAAACATGATGTTAGTTCTACCTGGAGTTGCTTAGCCCTCTCTGCAGGGGCAGGACTTGACAGGTAGTCACAGTTCCTTTTACAATGGTGAATCTCCGTAGTCACTGCTATTAGAATTATAGATGTCTTTGAAGCTTGATTACTATCTTATTGCTGTGTTGGTCCAGACAAGAATCTCAAGTACAAGGAGCTCTTGCTGACAGCTGAGGTAAATGAGGAAGTGTGCATCCTTGCCCATGGGCAGGTTCATAGATCCCATGATGGAAGACAGCTGACGTCTACTCCCCAGCTATTGCCCTGGAGCAATGCACAGAGTCACAAGGGAGCCTAGGGTGTCACCTGCTTCTCTCTGTGCCTTGGGGTGGGTAATATCTGAGTCTCTGGATGATTTTCCCATGGAGAAGTTGCTGTATTTGAATGGTGATTGTGGTGCAGACAAACTGTAACTTAATAACAGCAGGTGTCCCAACTCTCCTGGGAAGGCCCACCTGCGTATTATCTGTATCACAAACTCACAGTTCTGGAGGACAGAAGTCCAGATGTGGCATCATCTGGAGAGGACCTCATGCTGTGTTGTAACATAGTAGCAAGGGGGAAGGAAAAGAGGGTGCATGCAAAAGAGGAAACCGCACTGGGGATGGGCTTGCTCTGCATGGACTCAATGAACCTACTTCAGCAAGACAGATGTCAGCTCCTTGGAATGAACAAATACCCTCTTGCAGGCCCAGCTCTCGATACTGTTACATCAGCAATCAAATTTCAACTTGAGCTGCTGCTGGTGGTGCACACCTGTAATCTCAACCTTGGGGATGCTGATGTAGGTGAACTGGGATGCCAGCCTAGGTTACACAGAGATACTTTGTTTCAAAGAACAGCAGTAAAGACCAATCATGATTAAGTTTTCATATAATATTTTAGAAGCAGGAAGGAACAAACTACATTCCAACTATCACATAAGCACTAGAGACTGCAGGGTCTGGGGACCTCCCCTAAAGTTCTGTTATATCACCTCATTGGGAGAGGACAGCTCTGATGCCTGCCTGTGGGGTTGCATCATCTTTCTGATAGTGTGAGGACATGTTGGACCAGTCAGCACATCGCTGGGCCATTTATCTTGACAGGGCACAGCCCAGAGGAGACTGGGTTTTCCTGTTCTCAATTCCTACTAAAAACATCCCCCAACACTCCCAGTGGCCTTGGAAGCAAGCTCCTGGGAGGAGCAGATAACAAGGAAGCAAGGTGATACTTGTTGAAATGTCAACAAATGCCCTGTGTGGAGCAGGACCTCTAGCCTTTGGGCTTACCTGGTCACAGCCACAGCCCAGGCTGTGATGGAGTGGAAAAATGTTTTCCCCAGCTTCCTGGGGACCAAACACCCTCAGAACTCTCAGAGCCATCTTTTCTTTCTCATTTGACACTTCCTATTACCAGGGCATCCAACATACATGGGAGTGGACAGAGGTACCCTCTGTGCCCTTGGGCATGCCTGCATACCCCTTCCCACATATAATCTTTGGCAGTGTGGCTCCCTGGATCCTATAGATATAGTCATGTATAGGTCCTGAGTGTACCTGTCCTCCATGGGTCACTTCATTCTCCTGATTTTTCTTTCCTGTGCTAAGCATCACACCAGGAGCCTCACACATGTTAGGAAAGGCTATGGCCTGAGCTGCAGCCCCAGCTGCCTTGACTATGACTGACAGTAACTGGTGGATACACACTCCGTATTAGATGCTAGGATCTTCCATTGTCTTTCTTTTTTCCCTGCATGGCTTCCATAATTCAGGGGTCTGCGAAGTTGCGCTGGTTTGCTGGTCTGGGGTGTCAGGGCTAACAGGCTTGCTTGAAATCCATGAAGACTTTCTCCAGGAGGTAAAGTATGTTTCCATCTCAGGGTCCATTGCCAAGGTTAAGGACACCAGGCCACTTATAACCAGAGCAGGGCAGTGTGTGGGACACACAGGAAAGGACCAGCTGGCTGGCTGCAGAGGTTGGCCAGGGGTTTATCTGAGGCAGCTGTTCTGAGGGATGGGCAGAGAGGATGAGTAAGGGAAATGTCTTGGCAGACACAAGCTCTGCAGGGAAAGATCACCACACAACAGCAGTGCCTCCACTTCTTTCAAGAGCTTATATGCTCGCTCACTGTGATGGAGAGGTGGACTGAGCTCCTCTGCTGACTGTGGACAGATCCGCAGGCTTTGCTGTCCATCACACGTAGACAGTGTGCTGCCCTTTGTGGTCTACTTTGTTTGGCTTCCAGTGTGTTTGTCGGTAGTAGATGAGGCGCTCTGTCACTGAGGTCAAAGCAGTGGCAATGTTTTGGGGGAGGTAACAATATCCCCCTGGTCATCCTGACCTCTAGAGCAGCTGTTCTCAACCTGTGGGTCATGACCCCTTCAGGGGTTGAATGACCCTTTCATAGGGGTCACATGTCAGATAGTCTGCATATCAGATGTTTACTTTGTGACTCATAACAGTAGCAAAAGTATGGTTACAAAGTAGCTACAGAAATAATTTTATGGTTAGGGGATCACTGCAACATAAGGAACTGTATTAAAGAGTCAGAAGCATTAGGGAGAACTATGGCTCTAATCATTTAAAACAGTTCCATTCCCTGGTGAGCAAGCATTCAAATATGTGAACCTATGGGAGCCATTCTTGTTCAATCCACCACAGTATCTATTAAAGCTCCCCCCTCCCTCCAATACAAATGTGATTCTTTTGCCGGTACCAAAAGGAAACAACTAGGTTGCTCCCTTTGCATCATGGCTGTTCCATGGTACCTTCTAGTGTCTAGCACTCTTCATACCTTGGGGATGAGTGACAATCCTGGATGGTTTATGAATTGTAAAGTCAAAGTGTGACTTTGGTTTAAGGTCAGCCCCCTCCAGGAAGTGGACTTACCAGTTGGGAGTAGGAAGAGATCCCCTAGCTCCATGGCAGTCTCCACCTGCTGAGGGGAGGTGGATACTGGATCACATGTTCTTCTATCCTGCTGAGTTGAACAGGCTTCCTCTGACTATCCTGGTCAATTCTCATACCAGCTCTGACCACTCCTCCCCAGAGCCTTTATTTATACTCTGCTGAGAAGGTGGCCCTTACTTGTGAAACCCTTTATAGCTAAGTTACCTCTGCGTGTAAGAGCCCCATCTGTCCATCAAGGTCTAGCCGTCCATCAAGGTCTAGCCATCCATCAAGGTCTAGCTGAGATTTCCTTACTACACTTTTTGGTTTGGTTTTATTTGCGTTGGAAATAGAAATCTCATTGACCCTGTGTGGCCCAGGGTGACCTCAGGTTCCTACTTCTTTTGCCTCCACTTCCCAAGTACTAGGATCACAGGCACATGCTACCATGTCAGGTTGATGAGGTGCCGGTACCCATGATTTTGTGTGCATTAGGCAAACACTCTACCCATTGATTGCCTCCTGAACTTGCCTTCCATGTCTCCTTTGTTCTCAGCTTCAGGTTGCCATGGGAATTTTTCTGCTTTGCTCATGGGGGAAGATTCTGCTTTGTCTCCCCAAGGGCACCTGATTCTGACCATAAACTGTGCAGACACTCATCCTATCGGCTTACCCATGATTTTTCAGGTTAGCAAGACTTGACTGTCGAGCTCAGTACAAACTGTGGTACAACATGGTTGACTGGGCCAGCTCAAACTGGTTTGCTGATACACTGACTCTGTAAGAGAATCACTAAGAGTCACTTCATCTTGTAAATTGCCTTATCACTAAGAAAAAAGTATAATAACAATGTTTATAAAAGCTGGCACATCTTAGATGCCCCGCACATGTATGAGAGAATTACACCCTTACAGCAGCCCATGCTCAAGGAATCTCCATCATTATTACATCTGGGAAAACAAAACAAAACAAAACAAAAAAACCAAGATTTGTCTCCATAGAGACAAGGTCAGGGTCTAGCCCAGGGTCTTCTACCCCAATCTACTAGGTATCCCAAGTCTTAAAAAACAGTTTGTCTCATTAAATGGTTTTCCTGTTACCAGCATGCATGATAGGAAAGGATCTCAGAAGTTACTTTCTGTATGTCACAGAAACACAGTACATTGCTCAAGTTGGGAATTTCCCTTTCCTACCCACTGGACTTGCATACAGAGCTGGTTCAAACCCAATTCTGACATCACATGTTGGGGACAGGTGACTCCATGAGCGGCCAGGCCTTGGCATTCAGGTTGTGACTTCACCAGACATCTAGGCCAATGGCTCATTTGTTTTAGGAGACAACTGGCCATGAGTTCCATGGAACAAAGGCTCAGGGCCATTCCTATCACCACACAAGCCTGGTGTGACTAGCCTACTGTCTCTCAATCCACTCTGACAGGCCCACTGGTCTTATGGGTTGCCAATATGCTAAACATTTCCTTACTTCTTGCTCTGGGTGGAAGAGGTGTGTGTGGGAAAGACCATTTTGGAGGAGGAATAGGGGGCTCTGGAGCTACTGCAGAACAAAGGTCAGGTGACAGAATCTATTTGATTGGGACAGTGGTGGTCCCTATAATGACTCTTTCAAAATGGAAGAAGGTAGGTCTATCCCAGGCCAGGGGATCATGGGCCAGATGAGCATCTTCCTATGCTCTGGTTATCTGTTCTAACACATGGGTCCTAACACATGTTTGTAGAGATAGACTGATTGTTTTTTGTTTTTTATTTTTTTATTTATTTTATGTATATGAATTCACTGTAGCTGTCTTCAGACACACCAGAAGAGGGCATCAGATCCCATTACAGATGGTTGTGAGCCACCATGTTGCTGGGAATTGAACTCAGGACCTCTGGAAGAGCAGTCAGTGCTCTTAACTGCTGAGCCATCTCTCCAGCTCCTAGACTGATTGTTAAAAAGAGAATTCATGGAGAACTCCTTGCAAACTGGGAAAAAGACCCAACAGTGGGTGCATTAAGTCAAGGCGGTATGATATCAGAAGCACTGCATGATTTGAAGTTTGGTCCCTTCATGTTTGAGGGTCTCTCTTCCTGTGGCCCAGGACAGCCTGTCCTGTCTTCTCTTGTGCTCATGGTACCTTCAGATTTCTGGATTTCAGAGTCACCTCCCAGCATTTACATACTGTGATTTCACAACTCTTTAAGAATGCTTGGTCTGCCTGCTGGTATTGGTTGGTTGCTTGCTTGCTTAAGAACAAAGCAAGCCAGACAGCCTAAACATGAAATACAACCCCGGCAGTGAATTACATGGGCTTTGAGAAAAGCATTAAACAAGAATGGTTATGTCTAATGCTGGACCCACTGGCTTTGCCAGGGCCAGGTAAGCAGAATCAGATGTCTAAACCTGATATACACCTGCAGAAACGCTGCTGGCTTTTCACGTGCCAAGCACTTTCGTTCAAGCTGTTTGAAAGCATTCAATAACTTTCTCTTACAAACCAGCCGTGCTCGTAATCTGACTCTTTGTTTTCCCAAACAAAATTACCCGTGTTTCAGAAAAGCTTCCTTCAGTGTCTTGGCCCGTGCAGAGGGGTTTTTCATTTGGATTTGCTTTGCTTCTGTGGTGTTTCTATGCCGCCCCTTGGGAGGGCTCTGGCAATTACATTAATGTTGTGTTACGTGTTTGGGGCCCATCTTGAGTTTCTCCCTTGCAGTGGATGATGTGTTAGCTGGAGGAGGTTCAGCTAGGCTTGGGGGTTGAGGGGATGGAGTGACTCAGTCTGTAAAAGGCTTGCTGGGCAGAGTCCTCGCACTCATATAAAAAGCCAAGCACAGACTCTCAAATTTGTAATCCCAGCACCTGGGAAATGAGAATAGGAGGACCCCCACCCCAGGGTTTTCTGATCAACCAGTGTATCTTTGATTGATGATCTGCAGATCAGTGAAAGACCTTGTCTGTGACTGGGGGAGACAGCCAGTGTTGGCTGTGGTGTATATATACTCATGAGCAAGTACATGTTATACACACACACACACACACACACACACACACACACACACACACAGAGGAGGAAAAGGAGGGAAGGAGGAATGGAGGGAGGGAGGGAGGAAAGGGAAGAAGAGAACTTTCATCAATCAAGAGAGACTCTAATTTCAGAGTAGTCTTTGGTTCTGGTGGCTTGCCTGACTCACAGCAAGAGGCTGGCTGGTCCCTTTGTAAGTACCTACCCGCTAACCCCCATCCCCACCTCCCACCCTTCCATCTCATTGCTTCCTATCTCTTGGCTGATGAACTGTGAACCCCCACCTAGCTCTCCCCATCGGAACAATTGAAGTCTTAGTCTAGTATGACTGACAAAGTACAGTAGAATAAAGAAGCCTCCATGGTCTCCCTTTTTCCACACAGTGGCTGTCCTGATGGGTAGCTCTGTGTCCGACCTGTGGCTGGTCTTGACCTCTCATAGTGAACAGAGACCACACCAGCACCTTGTCTCTGAGGTGCGCCTCTGCTGCACTGCTGTCTGCTCGCTTGCTCATTTGTGTATCTGCCTCACAGACTATTGCTAAACTGAACCCAAGTCCTTTAATTCTCTCTTAATGAATACCATTTAGGAGTGTCTTGTGGCTGCTGCTCCTCTCTGTGTTTGTCCAAACACAAGGCCCCAGAGCTGTATGTCAGAAACCCATTCACATGAGGCACTGGGAATACTTAGAGTGGGCCGACAGCCCAGGGAGCCAAGCGTTTCTGCTGCAATAACACTAATGGCTTTAGGAAGCGGCACTTCCGCGCCTCGAGCAGTCCCTCCTGGGCTGTCTTGCGCAGCTTCCCCTTTCCTTTGTGGGTTTCAACGCTCTTCCCTTTTGTTTTTCTTGGTCTCTCTGCTCCGTTCTTACCCCCTTCCACAGTTCTTAAGAAAATTCCCAATGGTATAATCTAGCTACTTCTTTACACCGAGCTGTATCCTCAGGATCTTAATTTCGGCCCGAGCGTTTGTATGAAGGCGTTTGACTTCATTCTTGGTCACTTCCTAAAAATATAGGCCAGTGATGTCAACTAAAATATTTTTGGAAACTCATCCAATGTGTCTGCCTGTCCGCATGGGGCCTGAGAGACACAAACATTAATCAACTACTATTTGTTCATCATGTGCTCTTGGGCGAGGGTTGATGGCCAGGCCCACGCCCATTATGGCCAAGGTGCTCAATCTCCTGAGAGAGGCAGAACTCAGGCTACAGTGTCAGGGGCGAGCATGTCAGATGGACTGTCTCCAACAGAGAACTGGAACAAGCCCACCAGAAGTTTTGATTAGGACTTCAGGAAACTTTTATTTTTGAGAAAGAGAGCAGCCTTTAGCTAGACCTAAACATGTCAGAAACATAGCAATGAGGGTATGGGAAGTGAGGGTAGGGGTATGTGTGGGGAGTGTGTGGGGTGGGAGTGGCAAATCCCCAGGATAAAGCTGGCAGAATAGCAGAATAAGCAGCATCTTGGAGACATTGGTGTAGGTAGCCATCAAAAGGTGGTATGGATTTGGGGAGTAAAAGGAATGGATGAATCTCTAGTTTCCTCCTGATTGTTCTATGTTTATGCATGTGGATGCATGTACATGCATGTGGATGTGTGTTTGTGTGAGTACACATTTGTGCAAGTGGACATGGAGAGAGGCCAACATTAGGCATCAAACACCTCCCCCCCTTTTTTGAGACAGGGGCTCCCACAGGCCTTCCGGCTTGCTACATCGGCTTCCTGTCCCACAACCCCCTGTGTCTTTCTCCATCATCCCAGTGCTGAGAAAACAAATGCATAGGCGTCCACTCCTGGCTTTCTAAAACATGGCTTCCAGGAATTAAACTCAGGTCCTCATTGGCACAGCAAGCACTATGCTGACTCAGACATCTCCCCGCTTCGATGCTATCCGTCTCTGTAGGGCGTCTAAGAAGCTCGGAAGGTCCTGTTCACACAACAGCAGAGAGGCCCGGCACACTGAAAATTCATGGCTTCAGCTAATCAAAGAACTGAGGTCATAAGACAAAACACTACCCCACTCCTGAAGTTAGAGAGTCAGCTAGGAAGACAAAGAGAACTCCAAGTTATGGGAGCAGAAACCCAAGACCAGCAGTCTCCATGGTAACGATTGCTGGGTTTCTTTGACCCAGTACAGTATGCTTGGCTTTCAACAAAAAGTACAAGGTGAGCTAAGAGACACAGAAGGAAGGCTGGGGAGGTGGATGGAGCTTTGTAATTGATTTAGATGCAGCTCCGTTGAACAGAGTAAAAGGAGTCGGGGGTGGATGGGGGGGGCAGCCTGTGCACGTTAGCTTACAGGAGTCAGCACTGGCTGTGAGAGCAAGCCTGCGCAGGCTGTGGGAGTGATGGAGATGGAGTGCAGCTGTGTGGCAATGCACCTCGGGGAAGCCTCTCTCCTTGCTTCAAATAGGATCCCCTCCTTCTCTGTCCTCACACAAGTCCTGAAGCTGGCCAAAGTGTGGCTCATACAAATGTCTAGATTAATGAGGATGCCAACAGGGATGTAACTCAGGGTACTGGGCCTGCCTTGGGCTGAAGTCCGTCTTCTGAGTTGGAGTGGGCAGGGAGAAGTGGTGTTCGCCTCAAAAGCAGTGACGTGTTGCTTTATGGAACAAGATCAGCGCTGATCATTGTTTGTGCTTCCTTCCTTCATCCTGTCATTCAGCACTGACCTCTGGTCATGATGACTCATCAGCCCTCCGAGCAGCTGTGAGGAGAGTTACCTCCAACACAGACAATGGAGGGAAGCTGGTATGTGGGCTGAGATGGGAGAACAGACAGGATCATGGGGGAGTGGAGGAGGGGCTGAAGGTCCTGCAAGAATCAGCAAGGACAGGCTTGCAGGAAACCCATTCTCTTCTTTTGGAGGGGAAGTTGCTTTTTTAGACCTGACCCCACTGTGCCAACGTCACCTGTGACCACAGGGATAGCAGGTACATGCCAATGAGACAGCAGACCCCGGCGCAGTGAGGGATACCACCAGGCATGGTGACAATATTGACTGTCAACATGGCAGGGTCTAGAATCACCCTGAAGACAAGCCTCTCTGGGTATCTGGAGTTTCTAGATTACGTTCATTAGTGTGAGAAGACCCAGCTGAATGTGAACGGATAGGCTGGTTCCCGGACCGAAGAAAACAAAGACCAGACTCCTCTCTCTGCCTCTGGATTGCAGGTGCAGTGTGACCAGCTGCCTCACACCTCTGGTGTCATGGCTTCCAAATATGATGGACTGTACCTTCTGTTTACAAGACCTAATAAAGTCTTCTTTCCAAAGGCCTTGTTTGTCAGATACTTTGCTGTAGTAAAGTAACCAGTGCAGGCATGGGTGTCACAGGCTGGCTCTGACGTAATCTCCCACGCCACCAAGAATTAAATGGTGCTAAGTCCCTGGAGTTTGTCACATGAAAACTTCTTGTGTGTCTAGTATTCCACTCAGCCATTGGGGCTGATTGAGAGTTTGGCCCCTAGCAAGTCATCACAAGGGCGTAAGCTCCGCAGCGACTACAATTAGTTGAGTTAGGGTCTCCAGGAGAAGTGGGTCAGAATCACAGAATCACAGCAAAGCTGCCACAGAGGACGCACAGCTGCCAGCAGAGAGATGTAGCAGTGAGTTTGGTGAGTTTAGCTAAACTGCTTGGTGATAGGCACAGGTCTTGCTCCCAGCCACCAGCCAGAGCCCTCTGGATTTGCGAATGAAACACACACACACACACACACACACACACACATACACACACACACACACACACACATAGTTAATTTTAAGTGCTTTGACTAGCTCAAAGGCTGGGCAGGTCTAATCCTACCCGCTGCTAGCAAACACCCCCTCCCCCAGTACTTCTTAGTTAACATCTTTTAAAATCTATATTTCATCTCTGCTACCCCAAACATATTTGGGGAAGTGGCCATGTGGCAAGCTTCCCGATTGTCACAGGTAGCAGGTGATTCTCTTTCTTTCCTTTCTCCCAGTTCCTAGCCCGTGCAAATCTAAAGGTCCTGCCTCAGTTTACCTGCCCAGTCATTGGCAGTTGCTTCT
The DNA here is from genome assembly GCF_000001635.26 of Mus musculus. Classification (NCBI taxonomy): domain Eukaryota; kingdom Metazoa; phylum Chordata; class Mammalia; order Rodentia; family Muridae; genus Mus; species Mus musculus. The sequence continues at coordinate 95,830,356 of NC_000082.6, read as the reverse complement.
TTATTGATGGATTGAAAAACAATTGTGGGGAAAAAACTTCAGCATTTGGGCATGCAGATTCCTGATTTTGGGGACCTAGCTGGATTAATTCAAAGCATTAGAACCAATCCCCAACAGAGGCTGGAGGTTGGCGGCAGCTGCCTTTTTGGAGGTATATATGTATCTAAATTTCTCAAATTCTGGAAAAGTGAGTTTGATTTTGGGGTGAGATGAATCTGCCACCTAATAGATGTGTGAACTTCAGAAAAATCATATATATTTTCCAAGTTCAGTTTTTCCCTTTGTGATGAGGTCAGAGGCAGGTCATTTCAGAGGTGCCTCGGTCTGAGGATTACCTCCACCAGTGCTGGGCCAGGGTCCTTACACCCTAGGGTCCCTTTAGTCTCTAAATCTACACTGGGAGCAGGCTTAGTGCTACCCTTTTTGATAGAAGTGGAAACTGAGGCACATTCCTGGTAAGTAGTTTCCCTTGGGTGACTTGGGTCCAATGAGGGAACAGAGATGTAGTCCCTTCCTCTACGCCTTGACCCTGGGTAGGATGTGGCTCCTGAGGTGGAGATCTGAATAGTGACATGTGGAACTGAACGGACCTCTGCTTTCTTCCTCTCCTCTCCTCTCCTCTCCTCTCCTCTCCTCTCCTCTCCTCTCCTCTCCTTCCTTCTTTTCTTGTTCTTTCTTTCTTTCTTTCTTTCTTTCTTTCCTTTCTTTCCTTTCTTTCCTTTCTTTCCTTTCTTTCCTTTCTTTCTTTCTTTCTTTCTTTCTTTCTTTCTTTCTCTCCTCCCTTCCCTCCCTCCCTCCCTCCCTCCCTCCCTCCCTCCCTCCCTTCCTTCCTTCCTTCCTTTCTGAGGCCCTGACAGGAAGTTCACCCTTCAAACATTGATGACTAGAGTCAGCACTGTGAAATATCCCTGCTGTCTGGAGGTGGAGACAAGGCTACAGGTCTAAAGCTGTGCTGGGCTTGTGAGTCCCTGGAGGCAAGTGCCACCAAAGAGGTATAGGATCTGTTAGTACCATTTGCATGTAGAGTGAAGCTTACTTCTTCAGACAGAATCTTTGAGAATGGATGCTATTTCTCCATTTCCTCCTGAAAATGTGCCTAGACAGATCTGTTTCCCAAGGCCACATTGCAGAGGGGAGAGAATCAGATATTAGGAAAGCAAATCCCACAGAGATTGGATATGCCTCTGAGAGAGGGGACGCAAAGGCCATGTCTGTGCACGGTTGAAGAGAAAGATGGCTCTAGAGTTGACTGTGGCTTCTTGGTTAAAACACAAAACAACAAACAAGCAAACAAAAAACCAGAAGCTACAATCATTTTTTCCCCATCACTGGCCCCAAATGATGGCAATCTAAGTGACAGAGACAATCTTTGAAAAGACTGGTTTATTCTGGAGTGATAGCAACACATGTGCTGTAGCAAATTGTGGGTGCATCTGGGGAGGTTGAGGCAAGATAAACAGGGTAGCTTGTAAATGAATAGTCCTTGACTGTAGGACCAGCAACAGGGATGAGGGAGGGGTAGTTCACAGTTAGACAGGCAATGTCCTTGCAGAAATATTCTCTATGTGAGGTCATGGTGACCTCTGGGCAAGGTAGTGATCCTGACAGCTCCCACTGTCGTCAGGAGCATGCCCATGACAGATCTTCTACTTGCACCAAGCTGGGTAGTGTTAGCTGTCAACTAGACATAACCTGGAATCATCAGGGAAGAATGTCTTTGTGAAGCCTTATCTAGATCAGGTTGGCCTCTGGGCATGTCTCTGAGGATCATTTTGATTGCTGATTGATGTGCGTAGGACCAACCCATGGTGGGCAGCACCATTCCCTAGGCAAAAGGTCCCATCCGGTATGAGAGAAGAGAAAATGAGCTGGGAAGGTTCATAGAACTATTCTCTCTGCCCCTGACTGTGGATGACTAGTGGCTTTAAGATCCTGCTTTAGGGCTGGAGAGATGGCTCAGCAGTTAAGAGCACTGACTGATCTTCCAGAGGTCTTCAGTTTAATTCCCAGCAACCACATGGTGGCTCACAACCATCTGTAATGGGGATCTGATGCCCTCTTCTGATGTGGAGTGTATTCACATACATTAAATAAATAAATAAATAAATAAATATCCTGCTCATGTGAAGCCTATCACCTCACTTCTCAAGTCTTGGTGTGCTCATCAACCAGAAGGAATAAGGACATTGGCTCCAGTCCCTATCTACAAGCTTTAGTGGAATGAGATGACCCAGTGTACTGGCTAGTTTTGTGTCAACTTGACACAGCTGGAGTTATCACAGAGAAAGGAGCTTCAGTTGGGGAAATGCCTCTACAAGATCCAGTTGTAAGGTATTTTCTCAACTAGTGATCAAGTGGGGAGGTCCCCTTGCGGGTGGTGCCATCTCTGGGCTGGTAGTCTTGGGTTCTATAAGAGAGCAGGCTGAGCAAGCCAGGGGAAGCAAGCCAGTAAAGAACATCCCTCCATGGCCTCTGCATCAGCTCCTGCTTCCTGACCTGCTTGAGTTCCAGTCCTGACTTTCTTTAGTGATGAACAGCAATTTGGAAATGTAAGATGAATAAACCCTTTCCTCCCCAACTTGCTTCTTGGTCATGATGTTTGTGCAGGAATAGAAACCCTGACTAAGACACCCAGGCTTCCTGGGTTGCTAGGCAGATGGGGGAACTTAAGCCATCAGCTCAACTGCTCAACTCTATTTTTCTATTTCCTTCTTGAGGTGATGTCATGCTTGTGTGTGTCTCTATAAACGAAACGGGAAGCCTGAGGCTAAGACTGACCACATTTGCCCCATGCTCTATCCTCTTTGTGGCTTTATCTGGCTTCTGTGAGGCCGGCTCCCATCTCTCTGCTCAGCCCGAGGCCTGCTTAACCACAACAATTAGAAGGCTTGCTTTATGGGGAATCTCAGACGATAACTCACTTTGGCTAATTGGAGTGGAATGAAGCTGGCGGTTGGCTCTTGAACACGTTTAGGATGCCAGAATCTACTGTGGGTTGTATGTGTGTGTGTGTGTGTGTGTGTGTGTGTGTGTGTGTGTAGCAGCCAAATTGCCAGGTATGACAGGGAGTGCCTATAGATGTCTCTCTGTGGGAGGCTGAGGTGAAAGGATCTACTACTGAACTCACGACTTCCTGGCTAGCCTGAGCAAAACAGTCAAACTCTCTCTCTCTCTCTCTCTCTCTCTCTCTCTCTCTCTCTCTCCCCCTCTCCCTCTTCCCCTCCCCTCCCTCTTCCCCTCCCCTCTCCCTCTTCCCCTCCCCTCCCCTTCCCCTCCCCCTCCCCTCCCCCCTCCCCTCCCCCTCCCTCTCACCCCTCCCTCTCCCTCTCCCTCCCTCTCTCTCTCTCTCTCTCTCTCTCTCTCTCTCTCTCTTAAAAAATGTGTCAAATTAGAACAGGGGCTCCCAGCTTTGCGTGGTTGATATGTGATACTGGAAGTGTCCTTGAGGTAAGGACTGTCCTGGGTGGTATAAGATGCTCAGCAGACATGGGCCATTACCCTCTAAAGACCAGTAAATCAACCCTCCCTGAATTGTGAAGACTGGGAAAGGTTGAAACAGGGAAGAGAGTGGGCAACAAAGACTCTTTCCTTGCTGGTCTCCGTAGTAGAGACTCTTTCTTATTTTTTTTAAGATTTATTTATTTATTTTATGTATACGAGTGTACTGTAACTGTACAGATGGTTGTGAGCCATCATGTGTTTGCTGGGAATTGAACTCAGGACCTCTGCTCGATCTGGCCCAAAGATTTATTTATTATTATTATATATAAGTACACTGTAGCTGCCATTAGACATACCAGAAGAGGGCGTCAGATCTCATTACGGATAGTTGTGAGCCACCATGTGGTTGCTGGGATTTGAACTCAGGACTTTCGGAAGAGCAGTGCTCTTAATCGCTGAACCATCTCACCAGCCCTAGTGGAGACTCTTTACGTCATGTTTTCTCCAGCCTTCACTTCCTGAAGTTCTAGATGGTATCAAAGGATCCTGGCTTCTCCCTAAAGCTTTGGACTGTCCTGTAGAACTTGAAGATAGATGAGTGTGATTATCAGACAAAAAAGGTTGAATTTACTTATCAAGTTGATCGGCTACATAGATACCACATTTCAGACTCACAGACACAGCAAGATACTTCCAACCATATCTTTTTCAGATTGAGAAAAATCAACTTGAAATCTCCACAATCCTGGGAGGCAGAAATATAAGCAGAGCTGTGTGTTCAAAGGTCACAAGCAAACTGGAGCCCCCCACTTTCCGCAGGCTCTGGCTTCCCTCAGTATCCCACAGAAGTTCTCTGACTTGACAGCTACCAGGGATCCAGTGAAATTCATCTCTTTCGCCTTAACTTCCTTACTTCTAAAAAAAAAAAAAAAAAAGGAGCCGGACAACCCTATACTGTGAGGTACAGATTAAATACGCTCAGCAGTTGCCATGGTAACCACCCTAGCTAAAATGTCTTTACTGTTATCACCAACATCGTTAGTAGTGAGAGTTTTTCCACTCATGGGCTATCATGAGCCTGGGGATCTGCAGCCAGGGCTGGCATTCTAGAACAGTCTTTCATGCCTTTGGAGGTGGTAAGAAACTGCCATTGACTTGGGGAAAAGAAACCATTAGTGTTTTGCTCAAAAGTGTTCTCCTGACAACTGTGGAAACCGTATATATCATACAGGTAACACTAAATGAACCGAGATATATATGAAGGGAGGAAATGACAGTTTTAATTAAAAAAATGTTTACCTGTGACAGGGGCAAAGCCACATTTGTAAGCTTTGAGAAATTCAGATGGATGATTCTCACCAAAGACTCCAGGACTGGTCAGGACTGACTGCAGTAACACCCTGGTGTCTCAGAGGATTGGGAGGAAAGTCTCATTTTGTGCCCTTGTCAGTCCACTGCAGGCGGCACGGGAGAGCTCTGTTTATCATGACCACTCACAGGGCTGGCTTCACTCTTGGACATTTGCCAGGTGCCAGGGCAGGAGTGGGGAAGGGAAGTAAGATCCTATCCTGGTGTCAGGTTGCTGCCTCTGCCAAGAAGTACTTGGATCACTTCTGTTTGTCATTCGGCTGGGAACCATGGGCTCCATGTACCCAGGAAGGAAAGGGGTGGGACCCAGTGAGCCCCTGATCTCCACCCTAGGGTCAGACCACAGGCAGGGCAGAGACCATCTGGTCACCAGGCTTTGTGTGGAGCAAAGGCAGACGAATGTTTTCCTAAGGGGCCATAGGAGCCATATGGCCCCTGTCCTAATGTTCCGACTCCTGGACTCTGAGATTACACTGTGGCTTTTATAAACAGAATGGTGGTATCTGTGTTCTCATGAACTTACAAAAGCAAGCGGGCCAGGGGACCCCTCAGAAATCTCCAATGTTGTTTTTCAACAAGCAGGAAGAGTTGGGTGGCATCAGGAAGAGCAGGGGACTGCTCTGCAAGTGAGCATGGTCAGAGTTGCAGCGGTGTCTGCCCAGTGTCTGTGTTAGTCTCTTAGGATCTATTTAAAGTATGGGGGGGGGGGGTAAGGAGGAGGAGGAGGAAGTGGAGAGGAAGAGAAAGAGGAGAAATAAAGGAGGCAGGGAGGAAGGAGAAGAGGCAGAGGGGGAGGAAGAAGGGGGAGGGGAGGGGTAAGAGGAGGAAGGAGGAGGGGAGAGGGAGGGAGGAGGAGTGAGAGGAGGAGGAGGGAGGGAGAAGGGGGAGGAGGAGTAAGAAGAAGAAGAGGGAGAAAGGAGGAGGAAGGAAGAGGGAGAAGGGAGAGAGGAGGAAGGCCTCAGTTTTAGAGCTGTAAGTTTCTTGTTTGACATGGTGGACTAGTGATATTTAAAAGTGGAAAGAAAAAGTTAGTGCCCAAGGCATAAATCTTTTTAACAGAGTTTACGAGGCCCATATTCTCAAATACTCGATGTGTTCTAAAAATGCCTTCGGAAGCTTCTTTAGGGAGAAGCTAAAGATAGAAATTCCCTCTCTCCCCCTCTCCTCCCATAAATACACATGCACACACACAAATTGCCCACTGTGTGCCAAATTCTGTTCCTGGCCAAGGACATTGGGGGTAGGGGTGGGTTGGGATAAGACCATAGGATCCTGTTCCACGGAACCAAGCTGGGGTTCAGGCAATAAACACATAAAAAGCCAACAAACACCCTTGGCAGATACCAGCACATGAGGAAACAGTAACCTCTGGCAAGGGTGAGCACTGCGTGGGAGAGAGTGGTGGGCAGGTTGGAGCCCAAGCTGGGACCTCAGCTCTAAGCTCAGGTGTACAAACAGCAGCAGTCCTGGACAGTTAGTTGAAGGGAACAGGGTATAGCACAAGCAACTGTGTGCCTTGGGGAGCTGCCCGAGGGAACAGCTCCTGCTTCTCTAGGGAGAGTGAGAGCCTGCAGCTGCAGCCAGAGTCTAGCTAGGTTCCTTAGTGTTCTGAAGGCTGGTTGCCGGCAGCTCAGAGTGACTCCCACATAGCTGAGTTCACCCGCTGGCTGCCAACATAGTAAGTGTCCTAGGACACCGCAGAGAGGAGACTCTGGATGCTGCGGCAGGAACCCCTAATGTCACCACGGTATAGTGACCTGGCCACAAGTGTCCAAATTGTAACAGGCTGGCCACCGAACTTAGCCAGCTCACCTCTGTCCTAGCCCATGCAGGGGCCCTGAGCATGTGACCCTCCGCTCTAGCTCAGGGTACAGTGGTAGTGGCCTTCACTGAGTAGGTCTGCCCAGACTAAGCGCACAGTCTAAGAAGCTTAAACGCCCGACCTGTTTTGTCTCACACAGCTTCACAGCTAAGATTCAGGTCTCAGCAGGACTGGTTCTTTTGGAGGTTGTACAGCGGAACCTCTTCTAGCATCTTCGGGGATGCTGACATAGTTGGTGTATGTGGCGCAGGCGCACACAACCCTGACGCTGCCATTTGTTAGGATGCTGGGCATCCCGATGGCTAATGGCTGAGCCTACCGACCTCAAGTAAGGGCATCTATCCGCAGTAACTGCTGAAAATTCTTTTGAATTCCCGACAAAAGAAGCTTATGCAGGGAAGGGTTTACTTAGGATCACAGTTTGAGGGGTGGAACAGGCAAGGTGGGGGAAGGGGCGGAAGAGGTAAGGTGGGTGAGGAGCTAGAAGCGGGTGCGAGGCTGGGTGGGTCTGTTCTTGTGGATGGACCAGGAAGCAGACTGAGGCAAACAGGAGCCTGGTTGCTGGCTTTCTCATTCCTCCCCTTTGACTCAGTCTAGGCCAGCAGCACACAGTGTGGTACCATCCTCGCTCAGGGTCTGTTCTCCCTCCATGGTCACTCTCCTGGAAATGCCCTCACAGAAATTCACAGGGTGTAGCTCTTGGAGGGACTCCCTTGCCTTTTTATATTTATATTTATGTTTAATTATGCCTCTCTGTGGAGGACATTACATATATATGTGAATTTGGTCCCCTCAGAGGGTAGAGGTGATGGAGCCCCTGGAGCCAGAGTCTCAGGCAGTAAATTGGTTGTAAGTCACTGGGAATTAAGGTTCTCTGCCAGAGCAAGGGGGTGCTCTGACCTCTGAGCCACCTGTCTCATCCCCTCCTAAGGGATTCTGAAAATGGCTGAGTTTCTGTAGAAATGAACCACCATGCTGGTGTTCTAAGGTACTTGTGTTTAGGATTTGTCTTGGCAAAGGAAGCATGAGGGGACCACAGTCTAGCCTTTCCCAGGAGGCTCTGCAGAAAGTCACCTGAGAGCAGCACATTAGCTGATGCCCCAGGGACCAGTTCATAGCTGAGGGCCTGAACACCATGTGGCAAAGGAAGGAGAAGCTCCAGCTGGAGAGGACCTTATGAGGGAGACAGAGGGGCAGAAGGAGGGGAGAGGGCTAGGGCGACCTCAAGGAGGGATCTGGGGACTTGACTTTTTGAAATTCACCCTCTGAGCAATGAGAATGGTGCAGGAACTAAGTCAGAAATGACCTGTGTGGTGGCAGCCACAGGCGTAGGGGCTGCAGGGACCAGGTGGGCATTGGGATGTTGGTTCCTGTGAGTGTGATAGCAGTCCCCAAGAGAGACCAAGGTGGCTGAGGTCAGGAGGAACAGTGAGCCCAGAGGGTGTGGGCTTGGGAGATCTACCTGGACTTTGTGAATCAGTCCCCTGTGGCTATCCATCATGGTTGTTGAATGGTGGCTGACGGATTCTGTGGGTGACTATGAGGTTTTTGTAGGGTACACACTGAGAAGGCATCTATAGCCCAGATAGGCAGTTCTTGTGTTGTTTCTGGTTCCTTAGAACTTGGTGGGGAAAAGACCACTTAGTGGAATTGGGGTGCTTTCTGGAGAATAGACCAGGCCAGGCCATGCCTGCTGCCTACTGGGGGAACTCGTGTGTGTGTGTGTGTGTGTGTGTGTGTGTGTGTGTGTGTGTAGTGGAGGTGGGGGTGAGTGAGTAGAGGGGTTCACTCCAGTCGGTCACAAAAGTGTGGAAATGCATGTCAAACAGACCAAAGGTCCCCAGATGTCCGGGTCCCAATCCCCAAAAGCTGAGAGATGTCACCCAACACAGTGAAAGGGACATTGTACTTTGTGAAGAATCCTGATGTAGGTAACAGACACTTCTGGATTACCTGATGGGCCAGGTACAACCATGAGGACATTACACAAAGGATGGAGATGGGGCTGAGCCAGGAAAGGCCAGGAACAGCGGGAGCAGGCCAAGGGTAGACCGGCCATGTGGCAAGGAAGTGGGCAGCTTTTAGAACCTGGAAGGAGGAAAGAATGAGCCTCTCCTATAGCCCTCTAAAACCATCTCCACGGATGCTTCTCTTGGAGACTGCTCTTGGAGTGTCCACCCTCAGAAGGGCCAAATAAATGTGTCATTCTACAGCTTCTAAGTTTGCAAGAAGCAAATGAAGACAGGAAGAGGGAGGAAGACCTGAGTCTTCACACCCACACACCCCACCAAACAGGGCTCTCTCCTGGGCCATGTGTCTCTCACACAGGCCAGGCATGGTGGCCAGTGGCAGGGGGCATGGAGAAGGACAGGTGAGTGGACTGGTGGGCTGGGGTCTCTGCCCAGCCTATCCTCCTCATAGCTTCCACCAGTCAAAAGCAGTGTCGGCTTTGTGTAGCTGCTCGACCCGTGATTTTTTTCTCCCGATGAACTGCGTGTAACTGTGGAAGGAGGCAAGCGTGAGACTGGCTTCCTGTTCATCACAGACAGGTTGACTTTTTTTGTGTGTGTGTCTTACAAGACATGTGGCTGTCACTTCCTTAAAAGTTTACGCCCAAGCTGTGCTTACCAGGCAAAAATGCATGAGCCCCCCCCCCCCCCCTGGCTTGAAGAGGGTTAGAGAGGGTGAAGGCATTTATCATGACTCCTAGAGGAGGGACAGCAGTTGATACCTGACCTAGCTCTCGGATTCTTTATTTGGGACAGAATAACACCGGCAGTACTTGAGTTTAACTTTTGAAAAGTGTCTTAATTTATTTTCTGTTGTTGTCGTCACTCAATACTTGAGACTAGATGGTTTACAGAGAAGGTAAGTCTGTTTCCTGCAGTTCTGGAGCTGAGCACCGTGCTGACATCTAGCTAGGGACAGTCCTTCTCCTGTTTTATGATCTGTGATGGCGTCGCATGGCCAGAAGGAGCCAGTGTGCTAACTTGCCTCTCTCGTCCTTTTATCGGTAGCTTTGAAATTGTTTTAGTTTTCATTGCTATGAAGAGACACTGTGACCAAGGCAACTCTTTTTTTTTTTTTTTTTGGTTTTTCAAGACAGAGTTTCTCTGTGTAGCCCTGGCTGTCCTGGAATTCACTCTGTAGACCAGGCTGGCCTTGAACTCAGAAATCTGCCTGCCTCTACCTCCCAAGTGCTGGGATTAAAGGCATGTGCCACCACTGCCCAGCTGACCAAGGCAACTCTTATCTGGACAACATTTAACTGAGGCTGGCTTACAGGTTTACAGGTTCAGTCAATTATCATGGCAGGAAGCAGACCAGCAGACGTGGTGCTGGAGGAGCTGATAGCTCTGCACCTTGACCTGAAGCTTACAGGTTCAGAGGTTCAGTCCATTATCATCATGGCAGAAGCAGGGCAGCAGACACAGTGCTGGAGGAGGAGCTGAGAGTTCTACCCCTTGATCTGCAATCTGCTGCAGGCAGCCAGGTTTCTTTCACACAGGGCAGAGCTTCAAAGACCACAGTGATGCAATTCTTCCAGCAGGGCCACACCCACTCCAGCAAGGACACACCCACTCCAACAAGGACACACCCACCCCAAGTAGGCCACACCTACTCCAACAAAGCCATAACTCCCAATAGAACCACTTCCCATTGGCCAAGCATATTCTAACCACCACAGAAGTTTATTATTATTACTTTTAGAATTAAATTTTATTTATTGTGTGTATGTGAGTGTGTGTGGGTACATGCATCCCATAACGTACATGGAGGTTAGAAGATACCTTGTAGGAATTGGTTAACTCCTACTAGGTGTGTATCTGGGATCAAACTTAGCCTGTGAGTCTTGGTGGCAAGCCCTCTTACCTACTGAGCCATCTCATTGCTCCAAATTTATTTATTTTTAAAATATTTTTTTCTTGTGGTCTTGGGGATTAAAGCCAAGGCTTTGTGCCTCCCTGGTGAGTTTTTGAGCAGGTCACAGAGCTATATTCCAAGCCCTGTCCTCCTTCATAGAGCCTCTGAGCCCCACCATCTTGGACTTTATCTCCATGCCCTTATCTTATACTGGCTATATTCCCCACTCCTGAATGTCGAATGCCATTGTCATGTGTAACTGAGGGTTAAGTCCCCAGCACAGGAGCCATTTGGGAACTTACACCCCTGGAGCTGCTGAGAGTGGCTGTGAAGGTGGAATGAAAAATTCACAGCTTATGAATAGCCCTGCTGAGTTTAAGAAAAGGTGTTATTCAAATATACTTAGCAATTAAAACAACAACAACACATTCCAAGTAGTGACCAGACCTGTGTGGGGGTCAGATAACCCAGAAGGACCATCCCTTCCTGCAATGTCAAGGCCCCTGTTAGGCACTCACATCCTTATAACCCTGGTTGCATTCCACCTTTCTTTCTTTCTTTCTTTCTTTCTTTCTTTCTTTCTTTCTTTCTCTCTTTCTCTCTTTCTCTCTTTCTCTCTTTCTCTCTTTCTCTCTTTCTCTCTTTCTCTCTTTCTCTCTTTCTCTCTTTCTCTCTTTCTCTCTTTCTCTCTTTCTCTCTTTCTCTCTTTCTCTCTTTCTCTCTTTCTCTCTTTCTCTCTTTCTCTCTTTCTCTCTTTCTCTCTTTCTCTCTTTCTCTCTCTCTCTCTCTCTCTCTTTCTCTCCTCTTTCTCTCTTTCTCTCTTTCTCTCTTTCTCTCTTTCTCTCTTTCTCTCTTCTTTCTCTCTTTCTCTCTCTCTCTCTCTCTCTCTCTCTCTCTCTCTTCATCTTGTCTCATGCAATGTACTCTGTGATTGAGAAAGAAAAACTATCTTTGTTTTTTTTGTTTGTTTGTTTGTTTTTGTTTGTTTGTTTTTCGTGACAGGGTTTCTCTGTATAGCTCTGGCTGTTCTGGAACTCACTTTGCAGACCAGGCTGGCCTCGAACTCAGAAATCTGCCTGCCTCTGCCTCTTGAGTGCTGGGATTAAAGGCGTGTGCCACCACGCCTGGCTCTTTGTTTTTTTTTTAATCAGGCATAGAACTTGAGGGAGAGGGAAGGGGGGAGAGAGAGAGAAGTGAGAGGGATGGGGAGAGGGGGGGAGAGTGGAAAGAGGAGAGAGGGAAAGAGGGAGAGAAGGGGAGAGGAAAGAAAAGAGAGGGAGAGGGAAGTGAAGGAGAGGGAGGAGGGGGAGGAGAGGGGAGAGGAAAGAGAAAGTGGGGTGGGAGAGAAAGAGAGAAGCAGGGGACTGATGTGGTATCTGGCTTTTCCCAGGTGGGCTCCCTCCCCAGCCAGACTCCCTTCTCTGGCTATGAATAATGGGAATCCTCTGTGGTCTACACACCAGGGCTATAGGTAAGGCCTTTGTCAGCCCAGGGAAGACTTTAGACAAATGCAGAGTGTCATGAGGGACCCTTGGTTCACAAGATCCATGCTACTCCAGCAGGTGACTCAAGGGATTTGAGAGCTCCTGGCCTGTTCCGTGCCACTGTGGTCTAAATGACGTGTTTGGAAACAAAAATTCAGGAATACGTTGTCTTGAAGAATCTGTTGTTGAGGTGTGTCAAGGCTGCAATCATGTGTTCTACCCTACTGGGCATGCTCCAGGAGACAAAATCCCACAGCAAAGGGTAGCTTGCTCATCATTGCGTTTGCCGTGGTGGTTAGGTAACAGAAGGAGGCAGAGTCATGGGGTTCCACAGCGAGACAGTGTGGACCACATGCCTATGACTTCTGGTGGCTGGCCTAGAACTTAGAGTTTTCTTTTCTGTGTTCTTCAGAACCCTGAGTGACTTCTGCTTTGCAGAGCTGTAACTATAAATAAAAATTAAGGCTATTTGTTGTGTTCAAAGTCTACATTGGTCTAAATCTTTGCTGTTCCCCTTCTGGAAACCTCTAACCATTACTTCTCAGTCTAAAGGTACTCACTGGAGGCATTCTCTGCCATCTGGCCAGGTGGCATGAGTTGGTCACCCCCTTGAAACCCTTATCATCCGATTGCTACAGAAACATTGCCACAGTTGTAGTGGTTTGAGATGACACCTTTTATTATCTCTCACTCCTAAGAAGTGTGTCTGGGTCTTAGGAGTCTAACACTGAGAAATTAGAAGGTCCATGTGCCCTTTTTTCTGAGGTGCTGTGGTCTGAATAAGTCCCTCCAAAACAGAAGTGTTGAAACTTTATGGGTCCTGTAAGGTGTGATCAGGTTAAAGGGCTCTTCTCCTGGTGAATGAGTGCAAGATCTTTCATTCAATGTTCAACACGCGTGTTCTTCCACCTTCTGTGAACACACTCTGTTCCTCCTGTCATAGAGAACACAGCCCTGAGCCATTTTGGATGCAGCCCATACCAGAAGATGAAGTCAAAGGAGAGTCCTTTGACTTCTCAGAATCCGGAATTGTGACAAAACTCTTTTTTTGTTTTCTAACAATGAACTCAGCCTCAGGTATTTTGTTACAGCTGTGCAGACTAAGACTTCAGGGTTGCTGTGGCTAAGTACTACCAACTGGGAGGCCGCAACAATAGGAATTTCCTGTCTCACATACTCATGGTTTTAGAGCAAAAATGGTGTGGGCAGGACCACACTCTCCCATCTGATCCAGGGAGAGTCCAACCTTGTCTCTGGCAGCTTCTGGTGGCTGTGGGAATCCCTTGCAGCTTCTGATGGCTGTGGGAATCCCTTGCAGCTTCTGGTGGCTGTGGGAATCCCTTGCAGCTTCTGGTGGCTGTGGGAATCCCTTGCAGCTTCTGATGGCTGTGGGAATCCCTTGCAGCTTCTGGTGGCTGTGGGAATCCCTTGCAGCTTCTGGTGGCTGTGGGAATCCCTTGCAGCTTCTGGTGGCTGTGGGCATCCCTTGCAGCTTCTGGTGGCTCTGGACATCCCTTGATTTGTGATTGTATCACACTAGTCTCTCTTCCACCTTCATGTGACCTTAACTTCTGTGAATATGACTCTTAGAAAGACCTTGTTCCTGAATTTAGGACCATTTAGGTAATCTCAAATGACCTTATTTTGAGATCTCAAACTTAATTATATCATAAGTTTCATAGTAAATTTACAATGAGTGGACGGGCAAAGTCTTTTTTTGGTGACTAGTATTTGATCCATCCCAGTTGCCTTGCTGGGGATAGATCTTGATAAAAACTCACTCAAAGCCTAGGTCTTATCAAAAGGCTTTCTTACATGGAATAACTTCAGTTCAGAAGTCCAGTTGCATAAAGGGAACATAGAGTTCACCAGACATAGAGTTTCCTGGGTGGCCAGCATTTCAGCTTATTGGAGAACCAGACAGTTTGTGAAAACCTGAACTTGAAAAACAATGTGCACAGTGTTTGAAGTAGGTTTCTTATTTAGTGTTGGGCTTCATCCATAGCTGTCCTGGGTCCCATGTGTCCTACGGGTGGTGATGGATTAGATATTTGTCCTAGGTACTGGTGCAGAAGGCTAACTTGTGGTTCCTGAGGTTAGCTCATGGGGCATCTGGAACGTTTGCACTTCAGCGGTTTGCTATGAGTCCCAGTGTAAGTCACTTCTTTTCATGTGGTTGCCGATTTGTCTGGCTAAACCCACCACACGTGCATGGCTTGAGAAAGGAAATACGTCTGTAAGTTCTATGGTTGTGACTTCTATTTTCATTTTGATAAGTCTAGAGTGAGAAGCTCCGAGAGTTGTTGAGGCTCTTCTGTTTCTTATCCCAAATTATGATCTGAGAAACAGACTCTCCTTAGAGTGAATGAGTGCTGACCCTACACACTTTCCTCCTGCGTGGGCGCGCGCGCGCACACACACACACACACACACACACACACACACACACACGGTAGGCACACAGCGGCAGTCATATACCCAACGTGGACTCCTCCACCTCAGCAGTCACCGTGTGAAGTCAAACACAGAGTGACTTCATTCCAGGACCACTGGAAATAGAACTAACATGGCTCGGGGAACCTGCTAGACTGGCTAAGGTCCACATGTGGACTTCCACCACCTAGGACCATTTTAGGGAGGCAATGCCACAAGTCTCCTGAGGTGCTGAGAGGTGCCCAACCCTGCACCACAACATGAATACCTGGCTACTGGCAGTGGCCCTAGATCATCTGCTCCATCATTCTGCACCAAGACAGAAGCCACATTCTCATTCCTACCTCCTCTCAGCCTTGGACAGATGTGAGTCCACTCACGTGCATCCTTTGCATAGAACAGTAGCTGCCACCTGTCAGAGTTGCTGCCCACATGTCCCCAGAGATCCCCGGGCCTTCTGCACTCCCTTCCTGCTTGCCCGTTTTCATTCATTCTGCTTCTTCCGAGTCATGCCTATGCCACACTGACTCTAATTCTCTCTCGGCCATGTCGTCTCCCCTGCCTGGATAGACCACATCCCTTTGCCACAAAGTTCATCTCTCATCTCCTTTCCACTGAGGCAGTTCTCCCATCCTACTGATGTCACCCCTCAGCTCTCATCACCCCAAACACATGTTCTGTCCATTTCTTCTCTCTGTCATAGAGTGGGGGCCCAAGGGAAGAGAGATTTGTTTTGTTTTGTTTTATTTCATTGCCCCTTCCCAGGTGCCCGCCACAGTGCCCAGCTGGCACTAGGAACACTCAGCTGAATGGATGAATGAATGAATGAATGATGAATGAATGAACGAGTGAGTGAGTGCACGTGAGAGCCCAGGGCAGCATCTGCCCAGTGTCCCGTCCTCCATCTGTTCAGAAACTGCCTTGTCATTTTGTCTCCAGTGAGTCATCCACTCACGGACCTCATGATTTTTTTGCTCCCCTCCACCCACAGACTTTTAAAAAAATGATGAAATGCTGGATGGTTTGGGATTGCTGTGGGATGTGTGCTTTGTGTGCTTTCTGAGGCTCCTGTGAGGCAATGACCATGTAACTTTCCATGCAACATCTTAGGGAGGTGGTACATTTCCATCGAGGCTGGAGAGACTGGTGGCCGATGTCCAGGGTAGTGTTTGATTAGGGAAACCCAGCTTGCTGGCATGCAAAGCTATCTGCAGGCTGTGTGCCAGATCACAGCAACTGACTGCCTGGTGCCCAGGCCGTGGGTGGCACATCGAAAGCTCACAAGCTGCAGTGCTCTGAGAACCTACACTTTCCCTGCACTCTGCCCCACCTTTACTCCTAGGCAGTCAGCCATAGCCTTGCAGATTCATTACCTGGAGGGCAGCTGTCTGCTTATCCTTCTACAGGGTGCCGTGACCAGGCCAGCTAACTCATTTGTCAAGCAGGCTGGCTCAGGGTGAGACAAGGGTTTTGATTCAACAATGCTCTCACCCAGGACTGCTGTGCTTATTATTATTTTTTTCTGCTTTTCTTTGTCCTTAAGGGAACTGTTTGCCCAGCATGCCGATTTTCAGAATGTAGAATGATCTTGATCCATCCATGGGTTCACTCAGCTCGTATGAATGAGCTCAGTGGGAGCTGCCTTAGGAAACTGACAATATTCAGCCATGTAGCACTTGCTCAAGGTTAAATCCACATTTCAAAAGCTAAGACCCCAATTCACATTCCTTCTCCTGCCAACTGACCTTGTCACCATGGGACAGTTGCAAAGGGATTCTGATCCTCTGGGTCCCTATCTGGAAAATGGGTCAATTAACAGCAATTTTGGGAAGGACTTGAGATAACTCCTGTGAAATAGGAAGCAGCAGGAACCCCTCAAATGGCAGCTGCCTATTGTGGGCCATTGAGCTAGTCTTCATCAGAGTGAAAGCCCTAGGGATAGAAGGGGGGTTGGGTGGAGGGACTTTGATGCTTCATGTCTAGCCCAGGGCCAGGCCTGAGCTCATCTCCCAAGACGCTGTTTTCTCTATAGTTTGGCTCTGTTCTATGGCCCACTGAACATCCAGATTATGTCTTAGATTCTCTATTTTCTATCAGCTTGAGCATGCTCACACTCCAGAGAAATCCTTCTTATTCCATGACCTGAGTCTTTTCCCCTCTCAGCAGGCAGTTCAGGGAGCAGCAGCTAATCACTTGGTCAGTTGCTGGTAGACCTGAAGTTCCTGGGATGGTCAGCTTTGTCTCTCTGGGTGTTATCCAGATTGTGAGCTCCCAAGTCCACCTTTCCTTAAAGCTCTCTTCTGTGGACCCTGACCTAGAATACCAGCTAGCTTTTGTAGGAATGACAGACAGGTCATGCAATTCACAGAGAGCCTGGTGCCAAAGGAAAATATGGACTCCATGCTCAGGACTTAGGAATTTCAAGATGGCAATCACTGAGCCTTAGAACAGGAGTTTGGGGTCTAGGGGCATAGTGCAGTTGGTAGAATGTTTGCTTAGCCCTGGGTTCAATTCCCCAGGCTGCATAAAAACGGGGCCTGGCTGCACATGCTTGTGACCTCAGCACACATTCAGAAGGTGGTGACAGGAGAATCTGAAGGTCAAGGCCATTCTCTATGGCACAGTGAGTCAAGAAGAAGAAGAAGAAGAAGAAGAAGAAGAAGAAGAAGAAGAAGAAGAAGAAGAAGAAGAAGAAGAAGAAGAGAAGGAAGGAAGGAAGGAAGGAAGGAAGGAAGGAAGGAAGGAAGGAAGGAAGAAAGAAAGAAAGAAAGAAAGAAAGAAAGAAAGAAAGAAAGAAAGAACAGAACAGAACTTGTGTTCCTCAGAGTACAGGATCCATGCTAGCACTGCTGCAGGCAAGGATATTATTTAATTCAGCACAGCTGATGGCCATGATTCTGTGATCATGAAGCACTCAGCTGTGTTCCGCAGGATATAGACACGTTGGCCTAGTGAATGTGAGTTACTGGTTCCATTCAAGCACCTGTCCGTTTTTGATTCTCAGCTCCTGCACAGGATGGAGTCCTCAGGACATAACTGTACTAGGTTCCGCTACAGCGTTTACAACTTAGTTTGTAGGGTAGACCCCTTGGCCATTTTAAGGCAAATTCCCCTCTACCTATCAAGAGTGTTCAAATGTGCAGTGCAGTCAGAGTAGAGAGCAGCCTGGCAGCCTGCTGGAGGAGATTTGGTAGAGGAAGCCTGCTAGAGGACTTGGATCCACAGTGTCACTGGTTTTCTTTTTCACTCAGCCACTAAGTTGCAAGGTGGAAAAGGAGAAAGAAGCCCAAGCACACTGACTTTGTTATTTTCTTTGTTTGAAACAAAAAAAAACAAAAAAATCCCAGGCTAGCCTCCATCCTGCCATCCAGCTTCTGCCTCTGCTAGGATCATCAGTGTGAGCTACCGTGCCTGGTTCACTCTTGGTTGGGAGTAAAATGTCTATGACTTGAGGTTTACCACCTACACAGCTAGGAGCACAGCAGTTGACATACATCCTACTTGTGTGGCCTTCTCTGTTCTCTGTGTCCGGTTACTTTCTGTCTGTAAAACTAAATTGTGGGCTGGAGAAATGGCTCCGTGGTTAAGAGCACAGAGCACCGACTGCTCTTCTAGAGGTCCTGAGTTCAATTCCCAGCAAAAACATGATGGCTCACAACCATCTGTAATGGGGTCTGATGCCCTCTTCTGGTGTGTCTGAAGAGAGCAATGGTGGTGTACTCATATGCATAAAATAAATAAATAAATCTTTAAAAACAACTAATTTTTTTCATCAAGCAGTTTTTCCTGGCTCTCTTCCCAGCCCCCAGGGAGTTCTCAGCCCCTTGGGAGGGGTCTCTCCCCCAGACCCCGGGAGTCCTCTTCCCCAGCCCTTGGGGGTCTTTCCCCCAACCCCTTCCCCCATGGCCCTCTCCTCAAGGCCCTGAAGGCTATCCTTTTCCTCTGCTTCTATAAATCTGCAACCTCCAGATAGCCTGCAGAAGGGAATCGTGTAGCCTCTGGCCTTTGTGACTGACTTCTTTCCCACAGTCATGCACCTAAGTCCCATGAGCTTGGGCATGTGTCAGATTTCCCTTCTTGACCAACCATTCTTTGTTGGTATGAATTAGTTATCCATGTTCCCAATAGTGCACAATTGGGTCATTTTCACTTCTATGTTATTGTGAGCAAACACTTTTT
Organism: Mus musculus; assembly: GCF_000001635.26. Lineage (NCBI taxonomy): Eukaryota > Metazoa > Chordata > Mammalia > Rodentia > Muridae > Mus > Mus musculus. The sequence continues at coordinate 95,811,765 of NC_000082.6, read as the reverse complement.
TTTTTTTTTTTTGGATTGCTACATTTTGTTTTTATTTTATATTTTGTGAGAGGGTTTGGGTCTGTAGCCCCAGTAGTCCTTGAACTCACAGTAATCCCCCTGCTTCAGCTCCATTTGAGTAGTGTAATTGCAGTATGAGCTACCACTTCTACTTTCTACAATATTTTTGGCCAAGAGGGAGTACGTCTTTTGTTCACATGAGCAGAGCAAGAGGCTCCAATTCCAGAGTCACTTGCTCCCCGCCCTGTTTCTCACTCATTTCTCTTTATTCCTGCAAAAGGATGTTTCCTCTGCACTAAGATACACAGCAACTATTTGCCCAGCAAATGGCTCAGTACTTTCCTTCCCTACATGCAGCACGGGATCTGTGGCTGGCAGGAAACTGGAAGGATACATGCAGGTGTTCTTCCCTCAGAGTTCTATGAACACAATGCCTGCGGGCACCGGGCCAGCTTAGTGTTGTGGCTCAGTCGGCAGGCATTGAGGTCACAGTGCCCTGGGTCCCTGAGCCTCTGTGTAGACACAGCGCACATAGGGAGGACAGACATAGGGAAGGAAGATGCCAAAGAAAAGCAAGGCCCTGCATCAGCCGAGCAGTGTTTCTGTTGGATACTTTGTTGAGAAAAGGAAGACTGTGGGACTCTTGGTGATTCCAACCCAGCTGCCATGGAGCTGGTGTTCAGAGTTTATTCTCCCCAGCCAGTTTCTCTGTTCTCTCATAGGGCAGAGCCTGTGGATTGAGCCCTTGTGAATATTAATTTGAGGAGCTGAGCTCTGCGTGTCGGTGCCCATCATCAGGAGCCCTGCTCTGCATTCTGCTTTGTGTTCCTGGGTAGCACGCATCTTAGTATATACTTCAAATGAAGTCATCTATTTTTGCTTTCTTTTTGTACCAGCGGATGGTACTGGGGATAGATCAGGACCCTGGGCATGCCAGGCAAGCGCTCTGCCACGGAGCCACAGCTGCACTCAAAAGTCATCCATTTCTGACCAAGTCGGTGGCAGCTTCACTGTATTCCAACCGCCTTGCAGAAGCAATCAGTGCCACGGGCCAACGTGCAGATTCTCTTCATTATTTGGTAATGAATGATGATGACATGTCAGTTTTTCCTCAAGTTGAGATTAAAAAGCAGCATTTCCTCAAAATCCAGCAATGAGATAGTAGAAAAAGAGAGGGTATTAGGACTCTGTCTCCCTCCTCCCTGTTCCCCTTTTCCCTCCTCCCCTCCTACTCCTCCCCTCTTCCTGTTCCTACTTCCCTTCTCCTTTCCTTTTCCTCCTCCCTCCTCTTCTTTCTCTTCCTCCTCCTCCTCTTCCTCCTCCTCTTCCTCCTCTTTTTCTCTCCTTCTCTGTTCTTCTTCATCATCTTATTCTCTTCCTCCTCCTCCCCTCATCTTCTTTTTGTCTTTTTTTTTTTTTTTTTTTTTTTTTTTTTTTTTTTTGAGACGGGATTTCTCTGTGTAGCCCTGGCTGTCCTGGAACTCACTTTGTAGACCAGGCTGGCCTCGAACTCAGAAATCTGCCTGCCTCTGCCAGCCTTCCAAGTGCTGGGATTAAAGGCATGCCCACCACCGCCTGATGCCCACCACCGCCTGATGCCCACCACCGCCTGGCTTCTTTTTGTCCTCCTTATCCCCCTCTCCTCCCTTCCTCTCCTTCTATAAGTCGGCTCTTTTGACCACCCTGGGATTTACTGTTCCTATTATCATCCAGTGATAAGAGATACCAAGGAGGGGCTGGTGAGATGGCTCAGTGGGTAATAGCACCAGACTGCTCTTCCAAAGGTCAGGAGTTCAAATCCCAGCAACCACATGGTGGTTCACAACCATCCGTAATGAGATCTGACTCCCTCTTCTGGAGTGTCTGAGGACAGCTACAGTGTACTTACATATAATAAATAAATAAATAAATCTAAAAAAAAAAAAAAAGAGAGAGAGATACCAAGGAACAAGGTTTACAGGGTGGATTTAAAAGTTGTGCTTTCTATCAGTATCTTTTAGAAGTCCCTAAAATACCTCCTTAGCAACAATTTCTCCAAAAGAGCAGGTGCCGCCACGGTGAACTGAGATTTGGCAGGCAGTGAGGTCCTCTAACATGCAAGCCTGAACCAATCCACATTCTCAATGGCTGCTGGCCGGGCAAGGTGGTGGCACCAAGGCTTGTCACACCTCTAAATCTTCTGGTAGCTTTGCTGTTGAGAACATCACCAGACGGTGACACGAAGCACCATTTAGAAGGTCATAGAAACCGGGTGGTCTTGGTCTCGGAGCTGCTGAGTGATGAAGCACACAGAGACCGTCACGGTGGGGCGGCTGTGACATTACTTTCCATGAAGGCTGAGTGTTGCCACCAGGTCATCCTGTTCGCTCCACAGGCTCTCCTCACGTATCATGACACGCAGTTTCTAAGCTCACGTTCACACAGCCCTTACAGCTAACCTGAATTTGTGGGAGACGTATGAGTCAAACTATGAACCCTGTGGGTTCGTTCACATAACAGCTTATGTGGGTTTCGGTTAGACGATAACAGAAAGGGTTCTGGAGGAGGGGAGCCGAGAGGCCTGAGAGATGACCCGGGAAAGTCTCATGGGGCGGCCAAGGAGGACTGAGCATCAAGGGAGGAGAGATTTGGAGAGCAAAAGGCAACAGGGAGATGATCATTATCTGGCTCTGTGAGAGCGAAACCAAGTCACCCAGTGACCTACCCGGCTTCCAGTCATGAGCCAGCTGCCAGGGCCGAGGCAAGCTACCTTGCCTTTGTGCCCAGTTACTCAGCTGTAAAATCTCTATGTTATAGTAGATAACCTAAAGAATTGAAAACAAGGCTCAAACGCTCACATAAATGCACTCACAAGGGGAGGCGCTTGTTTGCGGCACTGGTAGAGGTAAAAACAATGGAAACAGTCATGAGTGAGCAAATTAAACAAACACTCTGTGTGGACAGAACACAGCCACAGGTGAGGGCTGGTGCTCTGTTTACAGATGGAGAGCATGTAAGCAACCATCTCATGAGGCTATAAAAGAACTAAAAGCCCCCACTGCAGTGCTTTAGAGTCAGCACGGTGCTGAGAATTGCCCTGTGCTGTTCAGGCTCATAGCCTGTTCAGGGCTAAACCATCATTCAGGCCAGGGCTATAGTGGGCTATAGAGCCACACAGTTCAGGAGTGTAACGAGCCTACCCCGTCCTACAAGCTAGAGGTGTCGTGAGCTTTACTATCCGTCACACAATTCAGTACCATAGCGGGCTGTAGAGTCACCCAGCTTAAGAGTGAGGCAGCAGGTTTTATAGTTAGCAGGTTTATAGTAGGCTGAACAGCCATGGAATTCTGTTGTGTAGCGGTCTTTGAAGTTCAGATCTGTTAAATGTATTCATTTTTACTTCTGTGACAAATTTGCCTAAGGATACGTTCCTCAGAACATACTCAAGGTACCCAGCAATGTGTAGAACACGGTAGAACGCAGAGAGGAAAGTCATTACATGAGCTACATGCAGAAGAGCCCTGGAAACGCAGCGATGATGGGATGTAGTAAGACGGTATTCAGATAGGAAAGGGGTGATGATCTGATACAAGCTGCTTGCAGACAAATCCTGAAAACATGGGCTAATAAGCGAGGATTCCAAAGGTGACAGGTTGCCTGATTCCGCTTACATCTGACACAAACAAGACAGATCCATATGAACAGCAGCAGGTAAACTGGTGGCCACTGGGCTTCAGGGATTGGTTGTTCAATGCTGTGGGCATCTTCTGGGGGTGACAAGGATATCTTGGAACTAGATAGCAGTGGTGCTTCAGCCGAGAACTGGCTGAATGGTGCTGAACTTGGGGTGGGTTGGTTTTCTGTTGTATGATTGTTACATCAGTCAGGAGAGATGCTAGTCTATCTGAGCACTGCAGACTCTCTCCATGGGTCCCAGGGAGTTCTCTGAGCACTGCAGACTCTCCATGGGTCCCAGGGAGTTCTCCTCTGAGCACTGCAGACTCTCCATGGGTCCCAGGGAGTTCTCCTCTGAGCACTGCAGACTCTCCATGGATCCCAGGGAGTTCTCCTCTGAGCACTGCAGACTCTCCATGGGTCCCAGGGAGTTCTCCTCTGAGCACTGCAGACTCTCCATGGGTCCTAGGGAGTTCTCTGGAGACTCCACATGGGGAGGGGTCTCAACTGCCTTGCACCTACCCCCTGTGGTTTTCCACATCTCTGCTTGAATTATGTAATGCCACATGCAGATGGGCTTTGGAATGGTGAGAGATAAGCTGCTCTCTGTGTCTTTTCCAGGTGGGAAAGTCTGCACTTCTTTAGGAACTGGCCAGGTGTCACTTCTCTATGTCACCTGCACTTCCCTGGGTGATGGCCCTTCAAAACCAGAGAGATCGCTGGCCTCTTTCACAGAAGAAAGTGAAGAGCATCCATTGGTTGGGTGTGGGGATGTCTTGTAAGTGGGGTGTAGATTCTCGTGATGTGGATGAAGAAGAGACAATCTGGAAACTCCAGAGGACGCAGTCATCATGGTGGTGACTGTCCGTCACTTTCCCAAGTCCACCAGAAAGTGAGGGTGTGAGGTTTGGGAAGAGTTTGTGAAACCAATGATCAGAGACAGGACAGCTCCCTGGATGGGCTCATGTAACCCTCAACTGCCATCTCCTCATGGTTAAAATGAAAAGATAGAAATCAACCAACTCTGTGGCATGTATTGGCAGTTTCTGGACATGGTACAATCAAAAGACCATGTAAGAAGCCGTGGAATCCCAGACTATCTCCTGTGACGTACGGCTACATACGGCTTCCTGCTTCTGTGGGAGTCACTCCTGGTAGCATTTCTGACCCAGGAAGACTTTTTCTACTTCACTTTGAGATCAGAGTTGAAGCTCAACTTTTGGTCCCATGATAATCAGTTGTTTTTTTGTTTTTTGTTTTTTTGTTTTTTTTTAATAAACATGATCCAGGCACTGAAGCACACACACAGACCTAGAAATGCAGTATTTACTGAGGTGGTGTTTCTGGGCCGTGTTCAAAGGATACTTGGCAGGTGTGCGTAGCAAAGGGACCCTAAATGTCACATAAACCAGGAGGCAGGGCACATTGCACAATGTACCGTCTCTATTGCCTGGCTGTCATAAAGTGACTCCTTCCGGGATGGATGTGTGCCGTCTCTTTCATCTGTTATTTGACTAAATGATGAAAGTGGCAATTAGGTTTTCATAGGCTGTGTTTACATAACTTCTTTTTTGAAAACAAAAAAAAAGAAAAACAAAAAACCAAACAGTGCCAATGTATACAACCAACCGTCGGTATATTTACATCTCCGGGGTGGAGTTAAGGCTGCTTTGTGGTAAACATAAGGAAACTCACCATGCTGGTTTCTCTTTTCTTTTCTTTTCTTTTCTTTTCTTTTCTTTTCTTTTCTTTTCTTTTCTTTCTTTCTTTTTATTTTTTTTCCAACCTCAAATGAAGTTTCCCATTAACCAAGAATTTTATTGGTTGGTTCATTCTTGTTGTTATCCAAATCAGAAATGAAACTTGTGTCGGGCCCAAACTCTCTTTATTGCCAGTAGAACCGCTCAGACAGAGGGTCCTTACCTCTGGGGATGAAGCTTGAAAGTTTACATGGGAAACAAACAAGTGTGGCTGTGGCCCTAGGAATGTTGACTCCAAATCATGCTGTTTCTGGGAAAGGGTGTTCTGATCCGATATCGCCAATAATCTTCATTACAAATAAAAAGGCCGTCTTTAAAATCCCAGTATCACTAAGCCGCAATTGTTTTTTGCAGTTTTACAGCTCTCTCTCTCTCTTTCTCTCTTTTTCTCTTTCTCTCCCCCCGCCCCCCCCCCCCCAGCCTCTGAGATCATCAAATTTATTGTAACAAATATAAGACAGTCATGCCATTTAAAAACAATTCAGTGGCACGTAAAACAAAGGAGTTGCCAGTACATGGAAAGTTCTCAAGAAAGAAATAATGTGTATTTAAAAATTAAAGATCTAGAGAGGGGTGGAGAGATGGCTCAGCAGCTGAGAGCACTGGCTCCTCTTGGAGAAGATTCAGACTCATGTCCCAGTACCTACCAGGCAGCTCACAAACTGGCTCTAGCTCCTGCTCCAGGGGATGTGACACCTTGTCTTGTTTCTGAGGGCATCTGTGAGTGCCCCCATATACACTGGGGGTGGGGGAAGAGGGAGGAGAGGGAGAGAATGGGAAGGGGAGACTATTATTACCTATACTTTGTCAATCAATGAATACTATTCCCTTGAACACAGATAGCGTCTCTGAGGCCTTGAGTTAGGTTTTGCATGGGGTAGAAGACACAAGTCACCCAGTGCTTCATGAACCTTACAAATTAGATTCTTTCTCGGTAGTGAAGGGAGGGGGCTGAAGTCCATTCTGAGGTCAACCAGAACTCTGGATGGAGTGACAGCATTCAACAGCGGGGCTCGGCGCTGATGCTCAGGTTGACGGTTCCCCTTTTCAAGGCAGTAAGACTTCTGTTTGTTCCAGAATCCAAGACTGCCCTGGAGATTCTCTAGTTGGAATAAAATCCACGTCTGGATCAGCTCTTCAAGTTCAAGCTGGGGAAATACAGATGTGGGATTAGACAGACCTTGCCAGATTCAGGGAAAGAAAATAAAATCAAGACATAGGTACCAGCGTGTCATGCAATTCTATCCAAGTACTGTCAGGCACACAGTTTCCAGTAACAGCTAGATGTTCCCAGGAAGAAGAGATGGTCTCAACCTACAGAAAAGCTGTGTCATATACATGCGTTCCTACAGGTTGCCTGCACTTCACTGGACCGCAGAAAAGCAGGGTTCCTCTGGGTCATACAAGGACACCCATAACATCATTTGTCTCTCTTGTGCAATAAGTTGCCCGATAACACCAGAAAGAGCTTAGAGAGATGTTGCATTGTCTAGAACAGTGGTTCTCAACCTTCATAAAGCTACCAACTTTCAATACAGTTCCTCACGTTGTGGTTACCTCCAGCGATGAAATTATTTTGTTGCTACTTCATAAAGGTAATTTTGCTACTGTTATGAATCACAGTGTAAATGTATCACATCCAGGATATTTGATATGTGACTCCTGAAGGGGTCCTGGCTCATAGGCTGAGAACCGCTGGTCTAGAAGCTGACCACTGGAGAGCTGGGCCATGTTTGCTCATCCTGGTTGGTCTCTGAGGACCTGGGTGGAGAAAGAAGAAGGAGCAGGAAAAGTTCCTTCCCCAACTCTAAGAGGCTCCCAATGCTCTCTGATCTGAATATTCTTTCCACCCAAAGCCCTTTGCCCCCAGTCTCTGCCTCTTCTCTCTCATGCCTGAATATCACTAGATGTAATAGACCTGTGGCAATACCTGGTATTACAGTCTCCTGGTAAGATATGGCCCCTCCCTATGTGACAGTGGGAGTGCTTGCTGCACACGTCTATGACCCTCCCCTCCACAGCCCACACCCCCTTGTCAATCATTCTTTACACTGGAGACATTGACCCCCAGGTGTTCCAGCATATCCCCCTGAAGAAGGAGGATAGGAGGAGGAGGAGGAGGAAGAGGAGGAGGAGGAGGAAGAGGAGGAGGAGGAGGAGGAAGAGGAGGAGGAGGAGGAGGAGGAGGAGGAGGAGGAGGAGGAGGAGGAGGAGGAGAAGGAGAAGGAGAAGGAGAAGGAGAAGGAGAAGGAGAAGGAGAAGGAGAAGGAGAAGGAGAAGGAGAAGGAGAAGGAGAAGGAGAAGGAGAAGGAGAAGGAGAAGAAGAAACCACCCTGGAGAGCCTAATCCACAGTATTAGTTACTTTTTGTTGCTGTGATAGGGCCACATGTCTAAAATAAATTTAAGAGGTGTTATTGTTGTTAATGTTGTTGCTGTTTTGTTTATGGTTCCAGTGGGCATAATGTCCATAACGGTGAGGAAGGCAGCCACTGCAAGAAGTCCAGCGATCACACCACAGTTACACAGCGGAAGCCAAGAGGGAGTGAGCCCAGGAAGTAGCCAAGGCTATAAGCCCTCAAAGCCCGCCCATGGTGATGTACTTCCTCCATCAAGGCATAACTTCCCCCGAACAGTGCATCAATGGGGGAAACCAAACTTTAAAATACATGAGCCTATTGGCTTTTGAATGACCATAGGAGCTTTTACTGACTCAGCCAGCAGTGTGAAGAGCCAGCATGTGCGCCTGAGACTTCCGAGGGGCAATGGAGAGAGCACGGTGGGCAAAGTGCTTGCCACACAAGTGTGGAGAACTGAGTTCAGATCCATGTAAATCCGGGTATAGAACACGCCTGACATGCCAGCTCTGGATATATGGAGAGAGAAGGATCCCTGGGGCCTACTGGCGGCTAGTTAGGCCAAACCAGCAAGTTACAGGTCAGTTAGTGGCCTGTCTCAAAACACAAGGGAGAGTGATTGAGGAAGAAACCTCTGACCTCTACACATGCATACAGATGTATATGCACACCCATTTGCACATGCATACACATACATGCACACACTCTCACACACACATGCATATATATGTGCACATATGCATGCACAAACCACATACACATACATACCACACACATCACACACACACACACACACACACACACACACACAAATAGTCACACACACACATATGCACACGTATGCACACGTCACGTAAATGCACCATACAACTTTTGATTCCGTAGTCTTCCTCCCTCTCTCCCCCTTCTCTCTTCCCTGCCAACAATCCCTTATCTATAGCTGTCTTGATAATATAGGAACTTCTGATCAATACAGAGGGTTGAGCTTTGAAGATCCTTTAATTATTTTTAGTGGAGAATAAACTCTAGGATTTCTTGGTAATGACAGTACAATAAAACTCTATGATTAAGAGATGAATCATAGCTGTTTAAAATAAATTTTGTTACAGAACCAACTGGGGCTGCTAAAATTACCTACAGTGTTCTATGTGAGTGGCCAGGAGGTACCAAACACAAAATGGCTAAAAGGGAGACATAGGCTGAGACAATATAGCCTCCTCTAAGAGGTGACACTTGTTTTCAACACAAAAATATCCAGAGGCCTGGAGGGAAAAAAATCAGCCCTGTGCAGGGTGGGCTGTGCCCTGGGGCAAGTAAATCCCAGAGGACCACAGGATGGGTGGATGGAGGCTGTGGAGGTCTCAGGCTGCAGCAGAGGGAACGAGGGAGAGCTATTTCTCTCTGCCTGGCTGCTGAGATGATGCATTACCCTGCTCTCTCGAAATCATAGGAATTACCCACTTAATTCTGGGCACATGGTGCTGATAATGTACCAATTAATGACTAATTAGGAAGATTTTTTTCCAGAACATTAGGTTCCGGGAGGAAGTCTTCCCCGAGAACCATCCCTTTCATGTCTTCTGTCTTCTTCCTGTGGTTCACAGCTCAGCATGCTTCCAGCCAGTCTGGGTTTATTTGTGGTGACTGCAGGCTGTTCCATTCACTTACTTCACAAGGCAGGTCTGAATTACTAAAGCAAGAGCCCTCATCACCCTCTGTGAGCAGAGCGCATAGCTTCCTTCCATTCAGCTTGGAGCTCTGGGATGCAGGTGAGAGTCAGGTGAGGCTGGAAGGAGAGGGAGGGAGGTTGGGGGAAAGAGAGGCCCTGCCTTGGTATCTTTGCTATCCTTTCTGAGGCAGGGGTATGAGGTCCCCCTGCTTCCCAAGCAGACTGAAATGAATGGATGAGGTTAGAGGGGACCAGGAGCCCATGCTGGTGGTGAGGATGACTTTGGATCCGAAAGGGTAAGCAAAAAGGAGAAGCTGATGTAGACTCCAGTTTTCTTGTAGAGGAAGATCAGATAACAAGTAATGACTGGTGGGAAGTCAGTGTGGATGGACAGACAGACAGCTACACCCTCAGTCACAATCTACAGCATTCACTCCTGCATTTACCCACTGAAACATACCCAGGCAGCACCTACTATGTGTCAGGCTTTGTTCCACTCACCAGCACACAGTAGTGCCAAGGAAATCCCTGTTCTCATGGAATTAATCATTTAATAATTGGATCATGCTTTAGTGCGAGAGGACTGTTGGAAGCGCCATACTATCCCGCATCTTTACTCTGAAATGCTAGCATGGTCCCTGGGCTGGGTCAATGATGTCATAGCTATTGCCCACTGTCCTTAGGGGCAGACAAGAGTAACATTATTGTCATCTGAGAACCCCTGGTTCAATGGGACAGGTTGTAAGTGAGTATGCACATAGTAGACAGTGAGAACCCAGGGCTGAGTGGACTACAGTGACAGCTGGTCTCCATGAAAGTAGGTAAAGCCCCCAGGGGCTGAGGGAAGACATGGCACTGGGATCCATGGGCCCTAGCAAAGGGGGTGTTAGGGTGTTCTCATAGAGCACAACGTCCATTCTGCTGGAGAAATAAGATGGAAAGCATTTGGAGGAAGCTACAGAGCCATATGCTGGAGCCACAGGATAAGCTGGGTGTTGGACCACTTCCCACGACACCCATCTCGCAGGCCTGTGCCTTGGGTGGGCAGCATGGCTCAGTGGGGTCTCTGCTTTGGATCTCATGAACTGAAACCTCGGAGTTGACCAGCTGAGCTCCTGCCAGGAGGTTTGGAGGAAATTAATTTCTAAGTTTTTCTGGTCGTTAGCAGAGTGCAGTTTCCAGGGTTGTGGACCGAGGCCCCCATGTTCTTGCCATCTGTTTGCTGGCTTCACCCGAAGCCTCTTGCCAGTCTGGTCCTTGCTCATGATCTCTGCCTGTCAAAGCCAGAAGGGCCTGTGAATGCTTCTCATTCTTGGAATGTCTCCAGCTTTCCCCTGCCTCTAGGCTGAGACAGTGTCTTGCTTTTAAGTTTGTAGACCCACCCAGCCAACCCATATTGAGAGGGATTATACAAGCAAACTGCCAGAGTCTCTCTTCCGTTTGTACTAATGAGGTGCCAGTGGCCAGATACTTAGAGTAGAAATGTGTATAATTGTGGACATCATGATATTAAGTTTCACTTCCTGGGCTTCTTAACCACTTACACATGAAAGCTGCATTTCAGAAAAAGGTTGTCCAAGGGCAGGGAAGAGACAAGGAAACTATGCAAGTTGAGATACAGTTATTGAAGCAAAGATCACCCAGAAGCTAGTGGCTACTAGTTGTGCCTACTAGTGTTTTGGGAATAGCCAATTGCCTTCTGGTTGGGTTTAAGGTTCTTTCCACAGTAGAAAGCCATGGATGGTACAGGGTACCTGGCCAAGACCCTCAGGCTGGAGAGGGCATAGGCCTCGGAGAGCCTACTGCTCCTGCGGTCTGCGTGGATCCCCCATGTAAACACTCACATTTATACGTGTAGACTGGTGTGGCTCTCAGATCACAAGCTTCTTTCTGCGTGGGCAGCAGTTAGTGATGTCTCTCACGCAACACGTCTAAATGCAGAGAACAGTTGAGTGTCGATGCTGGGCCTCAAGAAGAGAGAATATGATGGAGGGGCACATGACACACAGGGACAGATACTGTTGCTGTCCAGGCCACAGGACCACGAGCATGTCCTTGGGACCATCACCGGCGTGTGCCGTCGGGGGAACTGAGTCAGGTGCTGTCAGAAAGAAAAGTGTAATCTTTTTCCCACTTGGGTCCCCCAGAGAGCCTTTGCCAGTGTGTTCAGGACCCAAGCTCATCCCCTCTCCCCCACATCTCCCCTGCCCCCCATCTCCCCTGACCCCCATCTCCCCTGACCCCCATCTCCCCTGACCCCCATCTCCCCTGACCCCCATCTCCCCTGACCCCCATCTCCCCCTGCTCTCTGAATTGTCTTGTCAGCACCTGATTCTTTGGTTTAAGTCTGTATTGTCCCCAGACAAGTCCAGCAATGGGCGGTTTTGCAAATGATCTCAATGTATGTCCCTTCTCTGCCCAGAGCAGGTGTTGAAAGCCTTGTGCCCACGCTACAGGTAGGGGTGGTCAGACCCCTGGGAGGTAAGTAGATCGCTGAGGGAAGTCACTGAGGAATGAAATTAGATCCCCTATTAGAGAGGCCACTTGTCCCTCTACAGCGTGAGCTCAAGGTGAGAAAGTGTATCTATCAGGAAGCAGGTCCCCAGCAGATTCAGAATCCCAGAGGGACTCTGTCTCAGACTTCTGGCCTCCAGAATGGAAAGATACATTTCTGTTATTTACAAGTGTACTAGCTGGTTTTGTGTGTCAACTTGACACAAACTGGAGTTGTCACAGAGAAAGGAGCTTCAGTTGAGGAAATGCTTCCATGAGATCCAGCTGTAAGGCATTTTCTCAATTATTGTTCAAGGGGGGAGAGCCAGTGTGGGTGGGACCATCCCTGGGCTGGTAGTCTTGGGTTCTATAAGAAAACAAGCTGAGCAAGCCAGTAAGCAGCATCCCTCCATAGCCTCTGCATCAGCTCCTGCCTCCAAGTTACTGCCCTGTGTGGGTGCCTGTCCAGACTTCCTTTGGTGATGAACAGCAATGTGGAAGTGTAAGCTGAATAAACCCTTTCCTCCCCAACTTGCTTCTTGGTCAGATGTTTGTGCAGGAACACAAACCCTGACTAAGACAACAAGCCTCCCAGCCTGAGGCATTTTGTTACAGCAGCCCCAACAGTAACAGACTGTTGTTGTTGTTGTTATTATTATTATTCATTATTATCCACATTAAATTCATGTACCCAGGGAAACAAAGGGATTCTCATCCCCTCAGAAGATGAAGTAGGCAATTTCTGGTTCTTTCCTTAGAATCTCATCAAGTGCTATTTGGACGTAAATTTCAAATGGTCCAAACCGTGAGAAAGAACCTGCGATGGTTGCAGGTTGACCCCCTGAGAGGCAGAGCCTTCAGCTGCCTGGGTTACTGGGCAGCAGAGAGGAAAAGCCCCGTGTCACTGCTGAGTTCATTACACAGCTTTAATAACCTGTGGTGTCGCCAAAAGTAATGAATGTGACGCTGAGCGTGGGAGGGGGCGGGGGGGGGTAGGGTGGAGGTGTGAGGCAGGAAGCTTTGAGTCATGTTGCTAGGGCAACGGTGTCCATGGCCAATCAGGGGCCTTCAGGGCTGCCTGTGAATGGAGTTCTTGCTCCAAGTCCTCTGAGGTTTTGAGACAAAACCAGAGATACCAGCAGAAGAAGCGTAATACACAGGCAAAGAAAGCCGAAGAGTGAGTGAGGGAGGGAAGGACAAAACTGTGCGAGACAGATAAGCAGCTAGTCAGTTTGTTGTTGTTTTGCTTTTAAAGCTATTTTTCTTTGATGGCTTTGTTGTCAGCTCTGGGCTGATTGCGTCTCCCCCCCCCCCCCCCCGAACACCTCTGCTCTGCGTCTGAGAAGAGAGACCTTTCTCCAAAATCAAGCAAAGCAACATCCCATCCCCCAAGTCCTAACCTGCTGAGCTCAGTTCATCGCGCTCAGTTCAAGGCTAGGCTCTTCCTTACAGGCTGCTTGTACACAGTTTGTCTCCATCTGCAAGGCAGAGGAGGTCCCACGGGGCTGCCCGCGCTCCTAGCGTGGCTCCACAACGCTGCCTGCGCTCCTCGCATCAGGTCTTGAACCTTGATGAACAGCTGTGTCTACCTTTGTGTATACATGCCAGCTTGCAACAGTCCCGTCCCTTCCTTCTGCATTTCCTGCTTCACAGCGAGGGACATGAGTGTGCTTTTGGTGTTACACTATTACATGTGAACATGTCTCTGCCACAGTAGCTTTCCACCACCTCCCTACTATTGAAGTAGCCAGAAAGACCAACGCCTTTCAAATGAACAGAAACACGTGATCTTCTGAGGTAGCTTTAGGACCAACACTCACACAGTGCAAGCACAACCTCATTTTTGGGGTGGCATGAGAGAGAGGTGACAATCTCAGCTCTGCTACCCCTGAGCTGATATCTTTCCCGCAGAGCCTAGTTCACCCATCTGTGCAATGGAGTGAGTTGGAAATGCGCATCCCCCATTTCATAATGAGGGTGGTTGTGAGAGCTTGGCTATATTATGTGAAGTGTGTGTGTGTAAGTGTGTAGAGCTTGACAACCCAGTGTGGTTGTGTATGTATGTTAGTGTGTGTATATATGAGTGTGTATGTGGTGTGTATATGTGAATATGTGTATATATGAATGTATATGTGGTATTATGTGTATGTGAGGTCTATGTATACATATATGTGTATGTGTGTAAGTGTGTAGAGCTTCACAACACAGTGCAGTTGTGTATTATGTTAGTATGTGTGTATATGAGCATATATGTGGTATATGTGAATGTGTGTGAGTGTGTATGTGGTGTGTGTGTGTGTGTGTGTGTGTGTGTGTGTGTGTGTGAATGTCCCAGCATTTCCTGTAAGTGCAGACAGAGCCCTGCCTGACTAAATACAGCTGCTGCTTTCAGACTGAGTTGGGGCAATGTCTCAGCCCTACAGGGTCATATCTAAACCCAGGAGGAACCTGGATTTGTGAACTCACCACTTCCCATGCGGATGTGAACCCTATCTCTGGGAGGAAACACTTCCCCACTTGCCAGTCCTAAAAGTTATGGGGAAGTCTTAACCCCTGTGAGCCCTGACAGAGTGTCAGAGCAATTGGGAGATGCAGGAGGCTAACCTTTCTCTCAGATGTAAAACAGCTAGAGTTTGGCTTGAGAAATACACAGGGATTCCTTACTTTTGTTGCCGCTGGGACCAAATACCTGACAAGAAGCAGCTTAAGGACTGATTTTGGCTCACAGATTGAGGGGATACCACCCACAGTGGTGAGGAGGTCATGGCACTGGGGTCCTGAAGCAGCTGGCTGTGGTGCATCCACACTCAGGAACCAGAGAAGAATGCTAGTGTTCACTTTCTCCCTTAGTCTGAGACCCCACTCCATGACATGGTTCTGCTCACATCTAGGCTGGGCCTTCCCACCTCAATAAACCTGTTTGAGGAAATCTCTCACAGATGTGCTGAGAGGTGTTTCTATGGTGATTCTAAATACAGACAAGTTGACAATAAAGGTTACCACGGCAACACCTATATCTGTGTGTGTGTGTGTGTGTGTGTGTGTGTATGTGTGTGTGTGTGTGTGTGTGTGTGTGTGTGTGTGCGTGCGCTCACGCCATTCTGCACATAGTTAACAGAAAGGAGGACCTGGGGTGGGATATAACTTGTGGAGTCAGTAGAATCCTAAAATGGTCTTTGTATTTATGTCTTAATCATTGTCCTCTTGCTAATGAAGAGGCACCATGACCACAGCAACTCTTATAAAAGAAAGCATTTAACAGAGGAATGCTTACAGTTTTAGAGGTTTAGTTTCATTATCTGTATGGTGGGGAACATTGTTGGCACACAGGCAGACATGGTAGATGAAAGTCCTACATCTGAATTTGAAGACAGCAGGAAGAGAAAGACACTGGGCCTGGCTTGAGCTTTTGAACACCCCTCCCCGCCCCCAACCCATCCTGGTAACATACTTCCTCCAATAAGGTCACACCTCCTAATTTCTAATGGCCAAGTAGCACCATTCCCTAATGACCAAGCATTCAAATCTATGAGCCTGAAAGGGCCATTCCCATTCAAACCACCACATACTCCTTAAACTGATATCTTAAATCAGGCTGAGGTGGGAACCTTGGGAGCCAGGAGAAAAGGAGGGGCTTACTAAGAATACGAATACTGGCTACAGAATAGCTCAGTTGGCAAAGTAATTGCTTTGAAAGCACAAATACCCAAATTCTGTCCTAGAACCCATATTAAAAAGGGGGACATGGAGGCATATGCTTGTATTCCCAGCACTAGGGAGAGGCAGGAGGGTCTCTCAGGTTCACAGGTGAATTCCAGGATGATAAGAAATCCTTTCTCAAAACACAAGGTAGGCCAGATGTGATGGTGCCTGTCTGTAAATCCAACGCTGAGGAGACAGATGCAGGTGGGTCTCCATGAGTTCAAGGCCAGCCTGGTTTGTCTAGCAAATTCTAGGCCAGCTAGGGCAGTGTAGACAGACCATATCTCAAATGTCCAACACAGAAAGTACAAGACGATAAAACTTGAGAGGTAACACCCAAGGTTGATGTGGGTGGCCACACACATGTACCTGCACATGTATGACATGCCCCCATGCAAACACACACAAAATAGAAATGTTAATTGGCTTTGGAGATGAAGTATATCAAGGGGCATTTCAGGCCCTAAACTGAGTTTCTTGGGGCCACTGTATGCAGCTTAGACTCACGGACTTAGGGTTGTTGAGATTCATCATTACAGTTGTGGGGGTTAATTGGCTCCTCAAACCAATTGGTTCCTTGTCCCAGGAGAATCCTTCCTTACCATCCCAGTTTCTGACAGTTGTCAAATAGCTTTGGTGTCCCAAGGCTCATAGGGAATTCTGTAGCATCTCAATTTTGTGCCTGCCTGAGTCTGAATTTTTCTCATCTAGACAGGAGAGCTGTCACTGGATTAGGGCCCATCTGACCTCCTTGGAAGTATTAACAAATAGACACACACACACACACACACACACACACACACACACACACACACACAGAGGTAACTTCTACCTGTCAGGAGACACAGCACCCTGAACTTGGCACTCTGAAAGCCATCATAGGAATGGTGGCAGCAGGGAAGGATAGGGCTTGTGCCCACTAGGAGTGGCAGACATTACTGTGGAGTGGCAGATAACACTGGAGCAGTAGACATCTCTCTGGAGCAATCCACTCGGACTGTTGGAAGCTGTGGTCAGTCTTGACTGTACTCGGTAGGATTTGGCATCGCTTAGGAGAAATGCCTTTGGGTCCAACTATGAAAATGTATTCAGAGAGATTTAACTGAGGGAAGACACTCCCTGAACAGCGGTGTCACCATCCCATAAGCTGGGGTTCTGAACTGGATAAAAAGGCAACGGTGAGCTGGGCACTGTAATCTGCCTCCTTGGCTAAACATTCTCTGTGACCGAGTGCCTGAGGCTCTCGCCATGACGGGTTGTACCTTCGATGCACGAGCCAGAATAGACCCTTCCTCCCTTCCTTAACTTGGCTTCATCACCGCAACGATGAGAGTAAAAGTAAAAACAGAATGGGGTATACCGAAGAAATGCCTTACAATCACAGCTCGCGCTTTCAGAACCAGCTATCGATTAATTAGCTCCTCTGTGCAGGGGACTTGGTTTCCTTTGCCTGCAGGCAACTTAATAAAGTGAGGGGTGAACTGGGGCAGTGAGGAGGGTGGTCCGCGTCTCCCGCATCTGGACGGAATGTCCTGGAAGGAAGTCGTATACATGCTTAATGATGTGTTTTGTTAGTATTCGAGTTCGTGGTGGCAGTTTAGGAGCAACTTCTTTAAAAGCATGCTTTTAGGGGAGAAGGAATCTTCAGGGAGGGGGTGGGAAAAGAGCTAATATAAACTAAACCCTGAGTGTGTGCACAGAGTCAGTGCAGCACCCTCCTACATGGCTGCTGCAGGCACACAATCTCCCTTCAGAGTGATGCAGACCTCGGCAGGAGATGGAGTCTGGTCTGTGGCACAGTGGCCTGGGGTTTCCCAAGCCCTGGCAGCCAGCGTGCACACTGTTTGCTTGTTGCCTTGTGGCCAGCTCAAGAACTCCTCTTATATGTAACACCACTTACACTATATATCTTCAACACTTTGATCCGAGATTTCCCTCAACAATACACCCCCCCTTCTCCCCTGGGAAGCATGCAGAGCAGGCTTTGCAGATGGAGCACCCATCAGCACACAGTGTTGTGGAGCACCCCCAGGGGAGCACCCCTAACACACAAGCTAGGCTGAGACCCTGGCTTATTGCTTTGTCTGCTACTGATGCCGTGGCCTTTCAGGCTGACAGTGATGGGCCCCGGCACTAGAATTCTGTTGCACGGCTTGGGGCCATGACTAATGTTCCTGTCCCTCATTGTCCTAACCAGCCCAGGCTGGTTAGGCATTTTACAGAAAAAGTGTCTCAGCACTTATCATTAAATTAAGGACCAGGTGGTGGAGAGCCTCCTGGTGATACAGTGTGTTTTGAGAGTGTTCCCCAAGCACTCGTGTGTGGAAGGCTCTGTTCCCAGTGTGTGATGCTATTGGGAGGTAGTGGATCTTTAGGGATGGGGCTTGGTGGAGGTCTTAGTACAACTGATTTCATGTGACCTTGAAGGAGACTGTGGGATTCCAGTCACTTCCTCTCACCTTTCTTCACAACCTCCAACATGTGCTCTGCAGGCCTTAAGCGACGAGCTAGCTGAATGCGGGCCTTCGTAGCTGTGAGCCAAAATAGAAGCTTCTCCTTCAAGCTCACTCTCAGGCACTGCGCTCTACTAACAGCTGACACATGTGTCTGTACCGTATGGGTATTTCTGGGAGGGGTGGCAGGATTTCCCATCCCCAGACCACGCCACCTTAGCATCAGTGTTACTGTGAGCAACTGAGAAAGAACATGGCCTGACGCTCTTTGTCTGACCTCCACTTCTCTGTCTACGGTCAGGGCATGGGTTTGTGAAAGTGTTTCCACCTCTTCTTCCAGGAGGGGTAGAAGTTAATCACCAGCTGATAACAGGCACTTATCAGCCTCTGATGAGATCAGAGAGTCTGACCACAGCTCTTACCACCCAACATACCACGACATTTCCCATATATCTACCTCCGGAGACTTGCCACTCCTGGGGGAGTCACAGGTTGCTTCTTTGTCTGGTTTGTTCTTTATAGGATAGACTGTCCTTTAGGGGAGATGTTATTGTCCTCATGAGCTAGTGACTTTATGTTGCTGTGATAAAACATTATGACCAAAGGCAACTTGAGGAAGAATTTATGCTGAATTATGGTTCCAGAGGGATGAGAGTCCATTATGGTAAGATGGAGGCAGGAAGTGGTAAAATGCTGAAAGATCACATCTTTAAACACGGGCACAAAACTGAGAGAGAGAGAGAGTGAGAGTGAGAGAGAGAGAGAAGAGGGGAGGAGAGGGAAAGAAGAGAGAGGAGAGAGGATAGAGGAGAGAGGAGAGGGAGGGGAGAGGAGAGAGGAAAGGGAGAGTAGGGATGAGAAGAAAAGAGAGAGGAAGGAGAGAGCAGAGGGAGGAGAAAGAGGAGAGAAAAGAGAAAGGGAAGAGAAAGAAGAGAGGAAAGAGGGAAGAGAGGAGACAGGAAAGAGGAGAGAGAGAGAATGAGAATGAATAAACTGGAAGGAGTATGAGACTATAAACTCTCAAGTCCTCAGTGAAGTACCTCCTTCAGCAAGACTTCACCTCCAAAACTTCGCCAAACAGAGCCATCAAGTTGGGACCAAATGTTTGAGTGATTGATACTATCAGTGTGGGACATTTCCTGTTAGAACAGACACACCTAGGTTTATCTATTTTTTTTTCTTGTTGCTGTGATAAAACACCCCGACAAAAGTAACTCAGGGAGAAGGGGCTTGTTCCAGGTAACAGGCCGTTACTATGAGAACGTCAAGCCGTTTGGAATTTGAAGTAGCTGGTTATACTTCCACAGTCAAAAGCAGAGTGCAGTGAATTCATGCATGCATGCTTACCTGTCTACAGATCCTCTCTGTGTTTCTACAGTCCAGGACACAACCTAGGGAATGTTGCCACCCACAGTGGGCAAATCTTTTCCACCTCCATTAAGGCGATCAGGAGAATTCCCTGCAGAAATGCCCATTAGCCAAACCGTGCTTGCCAAACCTTCATTGAGGTTCACTTCTCAGGTGATTCAGGTTGTGTCAAGTAGACAATTAGAAATACCCATCACAGCTACTCAGTCCACATTCTGGTCTTTGAGCTATTCATCGTAGAGTGCCTCCATGAGTAACCATGGTGTGGCTATCAGTACACTACTGTTGGGTTTTTTCTTGTTAAGCCTAATTCACAGAGCCATCTCTGTGAACTGAGAAATATTTTCCTTCTCGACATCCCCCAAATGGCATGTCTTAAAGGCTGCCCAGTTTCTGGTCAGCTATTGCAGGAGCAGCAGTAGAGCTGACCTGGGGAATGGAAACTGAGTGTCCCATCAACCCATCCTATGACACTCCTGGGCAGCATGAGGAGGGGACCAAGTACCCACAAGACAGAGCCAGTAGCATTCCAGTGGGGCATGGTGATGAGCTGGTGACTCAGCAGAAGTCACAGAAGGGGAGGGAGAGAGATAGGTGACAGGAGCCAGGATCAGAGCCCCGCCATGGTGGAGCAGCAGAGAGGTGGTGAACCCCACCCCTCCACACACACACTTTCTACCTCAAAAGTTCTGACTTATGATAGGATGCTCCATCCATCAGACTCCAGACCCAGTGTGTGTGAGCGGCAGTTCTTCCCAGCCCTTAGGCTGCTGTTCAGAAAGAAGGAGATATGATGAGATGTCTAGAAAAACCTGCCTAACCCCTTGTTGGTGACTGTCATTGCTACAGTTTGGGACTTGATCTGTCTCCCTGTGTACTGTGTACTAATCTGAAGGTTTAGTCTCTAGCCTGCTGTGTAACTGGGAGATGACAAAGCCTTTAGAAAGTGGGTATTTTTATTAGGGTTTTACTGCTGTGAACAGACACCATGACCAAGACAATTCTTATAAGGACGACATTTAATTGGGGCTGGTTTACAGGTTCAGAGGTTCAGTCCATTATCATCAAGGCCAGAGCATGGCAGCATGCAGGCAGGCATGGTACAGGAGGAACTGAGAGTTCTACATCTTCATCTGAAGGCTGCTAGCAGAGCACTGGCTTCCAGGCAGCTAGGATTAGGGTCTGAAAGCCCACACCCCACAGTGCCACCTCCCAATAGTGCCACTCCCTGGGCCAAGCTTATACAAGCCATTACAGTGGGTGTGGTGGAAGGAGGCCGGGCCATCGGAACCATGCCTCTGAAGGGGGCATTGGAACACCAGCCCCTTCCTCTTCCTTCACATTCAGGTGTGAGCTTTCTGGCTTTACTCTGTCACGCCTTGCTGCCAGGATTGCTGCCTCACTCTGGGTCATGAGCTGACCCCTCTGGGACATGGGCCAAAATAAATCCTCTTTGTTCTAGAAGCTGATGCATCACCGAGCATCTGTTACAGAAACAGGGAGCTGCATAACACAAGGGCTCTCTAGGAACAACAACCAATTTATGTTCTATTGTATCTCTCCCTGAAGAGAAATGCTAAGACCATACAGTACAACCTTGTTGGATAGGTGGCTAAAACATGTTTGCCACCTCAAGGACCCCTCTTCTGCTCAGGGATTATATCATCCCACAGAGAACATGCAGGCAGAGTCAGGGAGAGGACTCAGTTGGTCAAAGTGCTTGCACTATAACCATGAGGACCCAGTTTAATTCCAAAACATGCATCAAAGTTGGGTGTGACAGAGCATGTCCCGTGACTGCCGTGCAGGGGGTGTGAAGACAGGAGCGACCTGAGGACTTGCTCATGGGGCAGTTTGACTGAAAAGGACAGCTTCAAGTTCAGTGAGTGGGACTGAGGAAGAAGATGTCTAGCAGTGACCTCTGACCTACACACACACACACACACACACACACACACCCCACAAACACATACATGCACACAAGTATACATATATGTACACATGTATACACACATATACATACACACACAGGCACATACATACACACAAATACACAAACACACATGCACGTGCACTTGCATGCAGCTAAGCAATAGAAGGTGTCTGGGGAGACCTACTGCAGACCTAAGCACTGCTAAGTCGACTGTGGTCCTGACTTGGCTTGTGTCTGGTTTGTGGGATCTCTCCTATTTGCCCCCAAACTTGATTGTCTTGTGGACAAGTTTTTTTTTTAACCTTAAACGTGTACAAGTTTGGCTTTTGAAAGAAAATATTTCTTCTAGAATGGCTGATGATACCTAATCCTAGCCAGACCTTTATCTCGATCCAACAGTGATTAGGAAATTCTTTCATTTCCTCTTGGATTTCCCACCATCCCATTATGTTTCTCTTGGTCTCAAAATCACCCCTCCCCACTACATCCAATCCCACTGAAGCAGGAGGGAGAAGGCTGGTTGCCTTGTGTGGTTGCTGTGCTGTGCTGAACACCTTGGTAAAATGCAGCACAGTGGAGGGAGAGTCTGGTTGGCTCATCATTTTGGGTTATTCATCAGAAGAAGGAACTCAGAGTTGACAGGAATTTGGCCCAGCTAGGAAAGCTGCATAAAGAACATCCACATAATAACATGCACTATAAAGAGCAGAGGGAAGATTAATATGTACTTAGTGCCCAGCTAGCTTTCTCTACTCTTATACAGTCCATGGCTCAAACCCAGAGAATGGCACTGTCCACTGTGGACTGAATCTTCCTACATCAAATAAGGCAAGAAATACACCCTCCAATAGACATGCCATAGGTCAAGCAACACCCTCCCATAAACATACCCATAGGGCGAGCAAGACCTTCTCATAGACATGCCCATAGGCCAAGCAACACCCTCCCATAAACATACCTATAGGGCAAGCAAGACCTTCTCATAGACATGCCCATAGGCCAAGCAACACCCTCCCATAAACATGCCCATAGGTCAAGCAAGACTAGACTTGAGACTCCTCAGGTGACTTTAGACTAAGGCAAGTTGACAGTCAAAACCAACCATCACGAGGGCCTTTGTTAGTCCTTGCCTCAACAACCAGAAAAACAACAGCAGCAGAAGCCTGGTGTCCTTTACAGTCTTGACTTCTTGCAGGAGAAAGACAAGCTCTGTCAGTAAGGAACAGGACCCTGCCGGTCTTAGGGTTAGTGAGTCCTTGGAGCACCTCAAGTATTCTGGGTGCCACATTTTCTGAGAGATGCTCACTAACTGGATGCTGTTGGGTTGGGCTCAGCAAACCACCCCTGTGAGAAGGGGAGCTGATGTGTTAGCCAACATGGATGAGGGAGCTTTGGAAGTTTCATGGTCAACCCTCTGAGCATATTTGGTTCCTGATCTCTTCTTTTTTTTTTTTTTTTTTTTTTTTTTATTTTTTTTATTAGGTATTTAGCTCATTTACATTTCCAATGCTATACCAAAAGTCCCCCTTACCCACCCACCCCCACTCCCCTACCCTCCCACTCCCCCCCTTTGGCCCTGGCGTTCCCCTGTACCGGGGCACACAAAGTCTGCGTGTCCAATGGGCCTCTCTTTCCAGTGATGGCCGACTAGGCCATCTTTTGATACATATGCAGCTAGAGTCAAGAGCTCAGGGGTACTGGTTAGTTCATAATGTTGTTCCACCTATAGGGTTGAAGATCCCTTTAGCTCCTTGGGTACTTTCTCTAGCTCCTCCATTGGGAGCCCTGTGATCCATCCATTAGCTGACTGTGAGCATCCACTTCTGTGTTTGCTAGGCCCCGGCATAGTCTCACAAGAGACAGCTACATCTGGGTCCTTTCAGTAAAATCTTGCTAGTGTATGCAATGGTGTCAGCATTTGGAAGCTGATTATGGGGTGGATCCCTGGATATGGCAGTCTCTACATGGTCCATCCTTTCATCTCAGCTCCATACTTTGTTTCTGTAACTCCTTCCATGGGTGTTTTGTTCCCACTTCTAAGGAGGGGCATAGTGTCCACACTTCAGTCTTCATTTTTCTTGAGTTTCATGTGTTTAGGAAATTGTATCTTATATCGTGGGTATCCTAGGTTTTGGGCTAGTATCCACTTATCAGTGAGTACATATTGTGTGAGTTCCTTTGTGATTGTGTTACCTCACTCAGGATGATGCTCTCCAGGTCCATCCATTTGGCTAGGAATTTCATAAATTCATTCTTTTTAATAGCTGAGTAGTACTCCATTGTGTAGATGTACCACATTTTCTGTATCCATTCCTCTGTTGAGGGGCATCTGGGTTCTTTCCAGCTTCTGGCTATTATAAATAAGGCTGCTATGAACATAGTGGAGCATGTGTCCTTCTTACCAGTTGGGGCTTCTTCTGGATATATGCCCAGGAGAGGTATTGCTGGATCCTCCGGTAGTACTATGTCCAATTTTCTGAGGAACCGCCAGACTGATTTCCAGAGTGGTTGTACAAGCCTGCAATCCCACCAACAATGGAGGAGTGTTCCTCTTTCTCCACATCCTCGCCAGCATCTGCTGTCACCTGAATTTTTGATCTTAGCCATTCTCACTGGTGTGAGGTGGAATCTCAGGGTTGTTTTGATTTGCATTTCCCTGATGATTAAGGATGTTGAACATTTTTTCAGGTGCTTCTCTGCCATTCGGTATTCCTCAGGTGAGAATTCTTTGTTCAGTTCTGAGCCCCATTTTTTAAGGGGGTTATTTGATTTTCTGAGGTCCACCTTCTTGAGTTCTTTATATATGTTGGATATTAGTCCCCTATCTGATTTAGGATAGGTAAAGATCCTTTCCCAGTCTGTTGGTGGTCTTTTTGTCTTATAGACAGTGTCTTTTGCCTTGCAGAAACTTTGGAGTTTCATTAGGTCCCATTTGTCAATTCTCGATCTTACAGCACAAGCCATTGCTGTTCTGTTCAGGAATTTTTCCCCTGTGCCCATATCTTCAAGGCTTTTCCCCACTTTCTCCTCTATAAGTTTCAGTGTCTCTGGTTTTATGTGAAGTTCCTTGATCCACTTAGATTTGACCTTAGTACAAGGAGATAAGTATGGATCGATTCGCATTCTTCTACATGATAACAACCAGTTGTGCCAGCACCAATTGTTGAAAATGCTGTCTTTCTTCCACTGGATGGTTTTGGCTCCCTTGTCGAAGATCAAGTGACCATAGGTGTGTGGGTTCATTTCTGGGTCTTCAATTCTATTCCATTGGTCCACTTGTCTGTCTCTATACCAGTACCATGCAGTTTTTATCACAATTGCTCTGTAGTAAAGCTTTAGGTCAGGCATGGTGATTCCACCAGAGGTTCTTTTATCCTTGAGAAGAGTTTTTGCTATCCTCGGTTTTTTGTTATTCCAGATGAATTTGCAAATTGCTCCTTCTAATTCGTTGAAGAATTGAGTTGGAATTTTAATGGGGATTGCATTGAATCTGTAGATTGCTTTTGGCAAGATAGCCATTTTTACAATGTTGGTCCTGCCAATCCATGAGCATGGGAGATCTTTCCATCTTCTGAGATCTTCTTTAATTTCTTTCTTCAGGGACTTGAAGTTTTTATCATACAGATCTTTCACTTCCTTCGTTAGAGTCACGCCGAGATATTTTATATTATTTGTGGCTATTGAGAAGGGTGTTGTTTCCCTAATTTCTTTCTCAGCCTGTTTATTCTTTGTGTAGAGAAAGGCCATTGACTTGTTTGAGTTAATTTTATATCCAGCTACTTCACCGAAGCTGTTTATCAGGTTTAGGAGTTCTCTGTTGGAATTTTTAGGGTCACTTATATATACTATCATATCATCTGCAAAAAGTGATATTTTGACTTCCTCTTTTCCAATTTGTATCCCCTTGATCTCCTTTTGTTGTCGAATTGCTCTGGCTAATACTTCAAGTACTATGTTGAAAAGGTAGGGAGAAAGTGGGCAGCCTTGTCTAGTCCCTGATTTTAGTGGGATTGCTTCCAGCTTCTCTCCATTTACTTTGATGTTGGCTACTGGTTTGCTGTAGATTGCTTTTATCATGTTTAGGTATTGGCCTTGAATTCCTGATCTTTCCAGAACTTTTATCATGAATGGGTGTTGGATCTTGTCAAATGCTTTTTCTGCATCTAACGAGATGATCATGTGGTTTTTGTCTTTGAGTTTGTTTATATAATGGATTACATTGATGGATTTTCGTATATTAAACCATCCCTGCATCCCTGGAATAAAACCTACTTGGTCAGGATGGATGATTGCTTTAATGTGTTCTTGGATTCGGTTAGCGAGAATTTTATTAAGAATTTTTGCATCGATGTTCATAAGAGAAATTGGTCTGAAGTTCTCTATCTTTGTTGGATCTTTCTGTGGTTTAGGTATCAGAGTAATAGTGGCTTCATAAAATGAGTTGGGTAGAATACCTTCTACTTCTATCTTGTGAAAAAGTTTGTGCAGAACTGGAGTTAGATCTTCTTTGAAGGTCTGATAGAACTCTGCACTAAACCCGTCTGGTCCTGGGCTTTTTTTGGCTGGGAGACTATTAATAACTGCTTCTATTTCTTTAGGGGATATGGGACTGTTTAGAAGGTCAACTTGATCCTGATTCAACTTTGGTACCTGGTATCTGTCCAGAAATTTGTCCATTTCGTCCAGGTTTTCCAGTTTTGTTGAGTATAGCCTTTTGTAGAAGGATCTGATGGTGTTTTGGATTTCTTCAGGATCTGTTGTTATGTCTCCCTTTTCATTTCTGATTTTGTTAATTAGGATTTTGTCCCTGTGCCCTTTAGTGAGTCTAGCTAAGGGTTTATCTATCTTGTTGATTTTCTCAAAGAACCAACTCCTCGTTTGGTTAATTCTTTGAATAGTTCTTCTTGTTTCCACTTGGTTGATTTCACCCCTGAGTTTGATTATTTCCTGCCGTCTACTCCTCTTGGGTGAATTTGCTTCCTTTTTTTCTAGAGCTTTTAGATGTGTTGTCAAGCTGCTAGTATGTGCTCTCTCCCGTTTTTTCTTGAAGGCACTCATAGCTATGAGTTTCCCTCTTAGAAATGCTTTCATTGTGTCCCAAAGGTTTGGGTACGTTGTGGCTTCATTTTCATTAAACTCTAAAAAGTCTTTAATTTCTTTCTTTATTCCTTCCTTGACCAAGTTATCATTGAGAAGAGTGTTGTTCAGTTTCCATGTGAATGTTGGCTTTCTGTTATTTATTTTGTTATTGAAGATCAGCCTTAGTGCATGGTGATCTGATAGGATACATGGGACAATTTCAATATTTTTGAATCTGTTGAGGCCTGATTTGTGACCTATTATGTGGTCAATTTTGGAGAAGGTACCATGAGGTGCTGAGAAGAAGGTATATCCTTTTGTTTTAGGATAAAATGTTCTGTAGATATCTGTCAGATCCATTTGTTTCATCACTTCTGTTAGTTTCAGTGTGTCCCTGTTTAGTTTCTGTTTCCATGATCTGTCCATTGGTGAAAGTGGTGTGTTGAAGTCTCCCACTATTATTGTGTGAGGCGCAATGTGTGCTTTGAGCTTTACTAAAGTTTCTTTAGTGAATGTGGCTGCTCTTGTATTTGGAGCATAGATATTCAGAATAGAGAGTTCCTCTTGGAGGATTTTACCTTTGATGAGAATGAAGTGTCCCTCCTTGTCTTTTTTGATGACTTTGGGTTGGAAGTCAATCTTATCAGATATTAGGATGGCTACTCCTGCTTGTTTCTTCATACCATTTGCTTGGAAAATTGTTTTCCAGCCTTTCATTCTGAGGTAGTGTCTATCTTTTTCTCTGAGATGAGTTTCCTGTAAGCAGCAAAATGTTGGGTCTTGTTTGTGTAGCCAGTTTGTTAGTCTATGTCTTTTTATTGGCGAGTTGAGACCATTGATGTTAAGAGATATTAAGGAAAAGTAATTGTTGCTTCCTGTTATTTTAGTTGTTAAAGGTGGCATTCTGTTCTTGTGGCTGTCTTCTTTTAGGTTTGTTGAGGGATTACCTTCTTGTTTTTTCTAGGGCGTTGTTCCTGTTCTTGTATTGGTTTTTTTCTGTTATTATCCTTTGAAGGGCTGGATTCGTGGAGAGATAATGCGTGAATTTGGTTTTGTCGTGGAATACTTTGGTTTCTCCCTCTATGATAATTGAGAGTTTGGCTGGGTATAGTAGCCTGGGCTGCAGTTTGTGTTCTCTTAGTGTCTGTATAACATCTGTCCAGGCTCTTCTGGCTTTCATAGTCTCTGGTGAAAAATCTGGTGTAATTCTGATAGGCTTGCCTTTATATGTTACTTGACCTTTTTCCCTTACTGCTTTTAGTATTCTATCTTTATTTAGTGCATTTGATGTTCTGATTATTATGTGTCGGGAGGAATTTCTTTTCTGGTCCAGTCTATTTGGAGTTCTGTAGGCTTCTTGTATGTTCATATGCATCTCATTCTTTAGATTTGGGAAGTTTTCTTCAATAATTTTGTTGAAGATGTTTGCTGGACCTTTGAGTTGAAAATCTTCATTCTCATCCACTCCTATTATCCGTACGTTTGGTCTTCTTATTGTGTCCTGGATTTCCTGGATATTTTGAGTTAGGATCTTTTTGCATTTTCCATTTTCTTTGATTGTTGTGCCGATGTTCTCTATGGAATCTTCTGCACCTGAGATTCTCTCTTCCATCTCTTGTATTCTGTTGCTGATGCTCAAATCTATGGTTCCAGATTTCTTTCCTAGGGTTTCTATCTCTAGTGTTGCCTCGCTTTGAGTTTTCTTTATTGTGTCTACTTCCCTTTTTAGGTCTAGTATGGTTTTGTTCATTTCCATCACCTGTTTGTATGTTTTTTCCTCTTTTTCTGTAAGGACTTCTACCTGTTTGATTGTGTTTTCCTGTTTTTCTTTAAGGACTTGTAACTCTTTAGAAGTGTTCTCCTGTATTTCTTTAAGTGATTTATTAAAGTCCTTCTTGATGTCCTCTACCATCATCATGAGATATGCTTTTAAATCTAGGTCTAGGTTCTCAGGTGTGTTGGGGTTCCCTGGACTGGGCGAAGTGGGTGTGCTGGGTTCTGGTGATGGTGAGTGGTCTTGGTTCCTGTTAGTAAGATTCCTCCGTTTACCTTTCGCCATCTGGTAATCTCTGGAGTTAGTAGTTATAGTTGACTCTGTTTAGAGATTGTTCTTCTGGTGATTCTGTTACCGTCTATCAGCAGACCTGGGAGACAGATTCTCTCCTCTGAGTTTCAGTGCTCAGAGCACTCTCTGCTGGCAAGCTCTCTTACAGGGAAGGTGCGCAGATATCTTGTATTTGGACCTCCTCCTGGCCGAAGAAGAAGGCCCAAAACAGGACCTTTCTCAGACAGTGTGTTGCTTTGGCAGTTCCCAGGTGGTACAGACTCTCACCTAAGCAGACTAAATTCCTAAGTTCCTTGGAGTCCCGGGACCAAGATGGCGACCGCTGCTGCTGTGGCTTAGGCCGCCTCCCCAGCCGGGTGGGCACCTGTCCTCCGGTCCGGAAGGTGGCCGGCTGTCCCCCGCCCACACAGGGTGCTGCCTCAGCGCCTCTGTGCTTCTGCCTGTTCCAGAAGCTGTCAGGTTCTCTGGCGCACCCTCTCACCTGTTCAGACTAATTTCCTAAGTTCGGCGGGTCTCGGACCAAGATGGCGACCGCTGCTGCTGTGGCTTAGGCCGCCTCCCCAGCCGGGCGGGCACCTGTCCTCCGGTCCGGACGGTGGCTGGCTGTCCCCGGCCCACAAAGGGTGCTGCCTCAGCGCCTCTGTGCTTCCGCCTGTTCCAGAAGCTGTCAGGTTCTCTGGCGCACCCTCTCACCTGTTCAGACTAATTTCCTAAGTTCGGCGGGTCCCGGACCAAGATCTCCTGATCTCTTCTTAAGATGACACCAGTTGCGCTGAATCAGGGCTCTTAATAATGACCTCATTCTGACTGGATCACCTCACATCTAGGTTTTAACTCCAAATACAGCCTTGTTCTGAGACAGTGGAGGGAAGACCTGAAATATATGGAGTCTCATAACAACTTTACAATGGCTTCAGTGACATATTTTAGGGTTTTAAATTCACTTTTGAAGTATTTGGGAATTGAATCCAAGGTCTCCCACCTGGTAGGTGTTCAGTCTACCACTGAACTATACTGAACTTCTAAGGATATTTTAAAGTGGAATTTGGGAATGTCATCGTCAGGTATGGGGGTGGGGGGCAGAGTTCAAAAGTGAATTCCTAATTCCAGAGAGTCCCTACTGTTTTGAGCCTTGGGGCCCATCACAAGCCACAGGGTGGGTCTTTCTGCAATGTTCTAGCTTCTAGAAGCTCTGGGGGCCCCAGGGATAAGGGCTATTTATCTGTTCCCTCTATTAGGTCTGAGGAGTCTCTTCCAGACACACAACAGATGACACTTCACTGTGTGTGATGTGTCAGAGCCAACCAGCCACAGGGACTTAGAGCGCATCTGTGGACCGAAATAGAGACTTGCTTGTTTCCAGTGAGTAACCAAAGGGGAAGTTATCTTAATTTTGAAAGGAACAAGGCCAGCTTCATTGTGGGTCTTTTTTGTGTGTTCTTGAGTGTCAGCACCCATATGGATGTCGTCACATCCAACTCCGTGTGTGTTCTGGGGACCTAAAGTCTGGTCTTTACCCACTAATACGTCTTTCCTGCCCCCCCTTTTTTTTCTGGAATGAAATCTTTCCCATTACCCTTTTCTTTCTAAGTTCAAGGTCTTTCTTTTCCGACTACTGCTGCCTTGGATTGGGACCATGGTCTGTTGAGGCATACAAATGGTGCCAACAGTGTCCCTGCCCTTCTGTTAAATGCCAGTGGCATTTCTTCTCATTGATAATCAATAAGGTCTTTTGAAGTTGCCATTGTAAGATTATTCCCATTGGGTGTGTTATAATGAGATGCAGTGGCCCTTTCGTGTAGTGTGGGAGTGCTCTAGGAACATAGAGGTGTGTGTATGAATCTGAGGCTAGCACTGATGTTTGTTGAACTGATAACTGGTTAGAAGTGACTAACAGGCAGGTAGAAAATACAGTGTGGACACACACGATAAAGGGATGCTTGTGCCCAGGATGGGTTATAGGAGGATGCTACAAGTCTTTACACCCTATTCAGTAAACCAGACAATTTAACATTCATGAAGTCTCTAGAGACTATTCCACATAACATTTCTGGCTACAGCTGGTCCCAGACAAATGAAGGTAAGAAAAAGCTATGGTCACAGAGGAATGGAAAAAGCTGAGTAAAGAGACAGGCTGGTGCCTGGGCTTTGCTTCCTTATGGACTACTCAGGGATCTGCCAGTGACGTGAGAGCAGGTCTCATGGTGCATAAGGTAGATGGAGGGATGCCATTTGGGAGTGAGCAATAACCTCAAAGGTGGGTTTTACCAACATTTCACTGGTGATCGTGACCTTCAAAAACCATAGTTATTCAGGGTCCACCTTTAGGTTCCAGATGAAAACATATAGTATCTCAGGGGTGCAGGGACACCATCTTCACTCCTCCATCGCAGTGCTGGGCTTAAGGAGAGCTGTGTAATCCTGCAGGCCACTGCTTCTGGGACACCTCAGAGCTATCTGCCTCAAGCCCTTGCACTTGACCTTTCAGGATCAACCTCTAACAGCAGAATTAGAAGGTAAAGAAGGAGGGAGAATAGAGATCTGAGCTAGCAGAGCACAGTCAGGTTTGTTCCCAAAGGCTGGGGGCTTGTTGGCGCCAGGGGCCCCCTACAGCAGAGCAGGGGCCACCCACACAGGAAGCTAGTTTTCCCCCAGGGTTCACCGTCTCTATTTTTGAACTTCAATGCTGCTTGCCTTTCCTGAACACAAGATGTAAACCCATTGGGGAGGGTGCTCCTGGGGTTTCTCTTAGGATCTCCAGTAAAACCTTGACCTTTCCACTGCAGTATACAGGACAAAGAGGTGAGGTACAAGCTCACCAGAGCACAGTGAAAGTTATCCATCTGGAGTGAGCACTATGTCCCCAGTAACATGGAAAATGGAGGTTTGGGGGGGGGTGAACATGGTGGTCACCTCTTGGCAGGAATCCAGGTGCCCCTCTGATTTTGAATGCAGTGCTTCTCCTAGTTCTAGAAAAACAGGTCTTCCTGATGCAACCACCTGGAGATAGGTAGCAATGGGGATATCCATTCCCTGGCCTCTTTTGCTCCCAGGGAACATGCACTTGGAGGATGAGCAATGAAGAATGGTAATGCCAGTATGCTCAAGTTGACATCCCTCCAAATGTACTATTCCAGTGGAGATGGGATAGCCTGCTCATGGACAAAATGCACATATTTCATCTGTAAACTTACCTGATAATTTGGTCTATGTTTGATGAGGCATTGCTCCACGACCCCTACTTTACCAAAATCCATAGTGAGTTGTAAAGAGAAAAACCTGATGTTCTGGACACACTGTGCTTAATTTAAAAGGTGTCATGGGTTATTTTGGGAATACCATGGGTGCTTTCCATGCTCTCTATGGCTGTCACACGCAATTTTGAAACATATATTACTCCCTACACGGGAAGCACGGGAACACGTACAAGATGAGAATATACGTTCCAGCTTCAGTCACGTCAGGTGATCTCAGCAGTCTTTATTTACTCTGGATGCTTTCTTTTCTATCAAAGTCTCTGACAAGAGAGCACTCCTCTCAGGTTGGAATTGAGGGCTGTCATTGTTCTTGAGCAGGTACTCCTAAAGCGACATTGCTATGTAGGAGTTATCACACAAATAAAACCTTTTTAGAAACCGGGACTTCCCACACAGTTAACTGTGTGGGTTTAGATTAGGGCTGACTTTTATGGCCTACCTAAGACCATGTTGAGACCATGTGGCTTTGACAATGAGAGGTTTCACACACCAGAACAAAGGTGTGGTGTCTAAACTTGGGAACTGACCACAATAGCTTAACATATTTCTCAGAGCCATCAGGTGCCTACAGTTGAGATTCACCCCAGCCCAGGGGAGTACAGTTGCACCTGTTCCTGCCAACTATCCATTGTATGGGCCATCAGAAAATCACTTTGCCCCTTTGGACCTGCACTGGTCTGTGATAAAGGGGTAGGCCTGGCAAACGGTTGGCTTTGAAGAATGAGTCACTTGGTCATTTCTGGAAAAAACAAAACAAAACCAAAAACCCTGCACTGCCGAGATGAAAGAGGAGCAGAAAGAGCCACCAATATTTCTCAACATCTGCTCCTAGAGAAAACAATGTTTATTGTGGTAAAATCTGCATATCATAAAATTTCCCATTGTAACCACTTTTAGGGGTTCATTTCAAAGGCGTGGAACAAGTTTGCACAGAGGTGGAGCCATCTCTACCATATAGTTCTGAATACTTTCATGGCCCCCAACTAAGTCTACTCAGTAAATGATAGCGCCCTGCCCCAGACTCACACCCCCATTCTACTGTCAGACAGCACTAGGCAGCTCTCTCTCACCTGTGCCCCACAGCACCTGTTACTTTGTAGCTGCCTTGTTTCATTTCTAACTTTCACAAGGTTTGTACACACACCTAGTGGTGGAGTCTTGTTTCTCTTTGGGATAAAGAGTATCTACATCTGCTTGTTCATTCATCACTCAGAGCAAACTTCTTTCTCTAGTTCACACTCGGATGAGATGTTTTCTAAAGAACATTGTGAGCGACTTTACCCAAATGAATAATCTTTCAATCTCTTTAATCCTGTGTTACACTAGAGTGAGATGTAAAGTAAGTGGTAAGTGGCGTGTATTTAAATAACACTAAATATGTAAATAGGAATGTCATCCCTCCCTCATCTCCCTGTAGAATTATTTTTCTTCTATTTTGTTCTAGAAGAATATGTAGGGTACAAAGTCTACATTTCAAAAATAGGATTTCTGCAGTTAATCATGTTAACGGGGACATAAATGCCAGCCCAGCCTCTGTGAGTCATTTCTTGGATTCTAAAAGGAATGCATTTCAGACAGGAGGTTTTTTCATCTTTGAGGTTTGTTTTAAGAAGTGCCAGAAGCAAAGGCAAAATAATAAACTGCCTGGAGCCCCACTCAGATCCAGAGGCAGCCCTGAAACCCGAGGGCTAGGCAGACCCTTGGCTGGAAGGACCCATCCTCCGGTTGGCAGGGTTCATCTGCTCACTTGGGGGCAGGGGTGAGTGGGGGTGCGTGTCTGTATCCTGCAAAGTCTCCTCTTGATTTCAGAAAGCACTAAGGTGGTCTTGAGTGATAGCTTAGTAGTTAATAGCATGGGCTGTTCTTCCAGAGGACTTGAGTTGGATTCCCAGCACCCAACTTTCAGCCATCTGTAGCTCCTGTCACAGGGACACCCTCTTCTAGCCTCCATAGGCACTGCACACAGGTCCTACACAGACATACACGCGAGCAAAATGTCTGAATATATAAAAATTAAACATTAAAATCATGAAGGGAGGAAGGTGTGATGCAGTGGGGAGGAGTCAATGAGAGGAAACAGGGCCTTTAAAAAGCCAGGACTGTCTTTGCAAGTCGATCTTTTGAGCAGCACTGTGCCAAGCTGGCTTTTCCCCTTCTAGTTACCAGCTGAAGCATTGAGCAGGCGTCTGTGGAAGGCGTCTGCTGGTGGCCACAGCCATGTTGCTTAATCTGAGAAGAGCTGTTGCTAGCCATGAGTTTCTTCCACCCAGAGGCTGCCTTGTCAGGATGCACTTGAATCCACCTGGAGTCCTGAATGCCATCAACAGTCTTCCTTTGTGTGTAAGAACCTCACAGCATCTTGTCCCCAGCCCCCATGGAGGGAAGGGGAGGGGCTTGTCTTTTCTCATCCCCCTATGCCCGAGGGATAAAGTTTCCTGGTCCTGAGTGATCAATCCCACCACAAACAGCCCTAAGCCAAGGAGAAGAACCTACCAAGGGCCCCAGGAACTTCACACAGAGCAAGCTCACTCCAGTGACTCCACAGCATGGAGGCAGGCATGCTGCTGGCAGAGGGTAGCAGTGGGTTCGCTAATGACAAATAGGGTTATATCACAGGAAACCCTAGAAGATGGGTAAAGAATGGGACTCCTTCCAAACGCTTGGAACCACCCAACTCTCTGATCAAGAAGCAGCTCCTTGGAGCAGGGTTCTCCAAATGCACTTAAACAAACCCCAGTTTACACACCTGTTATGTCTAGCAATCTAATGGCACCTAACACACGACACACCCTCACTCAAGTGTTTACTTGCGCAGGGACCACATGCCAAGAACACCTTGATCAAACTTCAGTGGGAAGCTTTAGAGTAAGTTCCTTTTTTTTTTTTTTAAGATTTATTTATTTATTATATGTAAGTACACTGTAGCTGTCTTCAGACACTCCAGAAGGGGGAGTCAGATCTCGTTACGGATGGTTGTGAGCCACCATGTGGTTGCTGTGATTTGAACTCCTGACCTTCGGAAGAGCAGTCGGGTGCTCGCTCTTACCCACTGAGCCATCTCACCAGCCCTAGAGTAAGTTCCTAAAGCAGTGAGCAGGGTTCAGATGGCCGTGAGTATGGCGGAAGGGCTTCCAGGAGTCAGCTGCAGTAAGATAGCTCACTTTATTACTCCAAGGGTAGGGTATATAAGCATGGGGGGGGGTTAATGAGCAGGAAGGGCTGATTGTGTTGGCATTTTATCTAGGATCCACCCCACAGTTACCAGGCAACAGCCAGGTATGCCTGACTCACTATAAAAGGGGCTCCTTCCCCCCCTTGTCTTCTTGCTCTCACTTTGTCCCCTCCCTCTTTACCTCCTCTCTCCCCATTCTCCTTCCCCCTCTCTCTCCATGTGCTCATGGCCAGCCTCTACTCCTCTACTCTCTCTCTCTCTTTCTCTCTCTCTCTCCCTCCCTCCCTCCCCTCCCCCCTGCCTTTCTCTGTCTCTACTACCCTCTCAACTCCCCTCCCGATGCCCTGAATAAACTCTATTCTATACTATACCATCATGTGACTGGTCCCTCAGAGGACCCTCAGCATAGGCCCTCAGAGGCACTCCCTCCCCTTACACCTGACTACACATCCACCAAACATATTCTCTCTCCCCTTATCTTTTTATAAAACACAACAGATTGGCCATAACACAGTACCTAATTATCATATGGCTGAGTGGGACTTACATGCTGAATCATGCAGGACTTGCAGGAAGCTCTGTGCACAGTCATCTTGTAGATAAGGTTAGAGACCCTCCCAAAATAAAGTTGGGCAGAAGAAGGGAGGCCCCGCTGAGAATGGGAGTCCTCCATTTTGTGCTGAGCTCAGAGAACTCTCTGGACATGGTAGACTGCTACCTTAATAGCAGGGTCTTCCAATATTTTCTGTCCACCTGCAGGGCTCCCCCAGGCCCCCCACATTCCCCATACTCTGTAAGACCGGCTCAATGTTGATCCTTTGGTAGAGAGAAAAGGAAAGGAGGAATGGACTCGGGAAGGGAGAATGCATGAGATTTTCCATGTCAAGGTTTGAGAATAACAGGTGTATTTGAAAGAGGAGAAGAAAGCAAGAGGGTAACATTAGAGAATCAGAGGACAACAGAGAGCCCAGGGACGAAGGTGAAAGTCGTACAAGGACTGGGGTGGGAGGGAAAGGGAGGCAGCTTTGTTGGGCTTGTGGGTTTGCAGAGGGGGTCTCTTGGCTCCTGCGTTTGAGAATCAGACCCTGTATGGTTAGCTTCGTGGGCTGGCGAATCCATGCTCCATGCTGTACTTACTACAGTGGCATCCACTGTCTGTCCTTTTGACCCTGGTTGCTCTCTGCCCATCCCCCTCCTCACTTGTTTGCAAGTGCACTTGTAGGACCTGATATGGGGATAGGAACTTCCTGACTCGGAGTTAGAGGGTTGGAAAAGAAAGATGTGTCAAGTGATACTAGACCTGAGAAGTCTAGCTTTACCCATAGACCCCGAATCTCTTAGCTAGGGAAGGAAACAAACCTCAAACAGGCCACAAGGCTCCTGCTGCAGGGTGTTTAGCAGCAAGGTGGGCTGAGGAAGGAAGCCTAGTTTCCTTCCACAGCTCCAGGCTTAAGATGCTCAGTACCTCCAGGGGATTGAACCATCTTTGCCCAGCACTCCCATCCTTCTGTAGAAAATAAGTACATGGACCACCAGCCTCATCTTGCTCAGGTCCCAGTGATGAGCATCCAGGAGGCTCAGTTTGTGACATTATTACAGGAAAAATTGTGTGTGTGTGTGTTTCCTCACTGTTCCCACCAGAAGCAGCCAAGTCACTGTAGAAGCTCAAGGCTACCCGTCGTCAACATCAGCGTTTTGACATCAACCTGTGAAGTGCTGAAGGAGTCCTCTTGTACCTCTTAGCTTCAAGGGACTTGCAAGCCCCGAGTCTGATAAACACAGTCCCTGGTTAACAGAAGCAGCCTGAGAGGTTTGATCTGTCTCAACAAAGGCTCCCCAGGCTTAGCCAAAAACCAAGTTCTATTTGTTTTTGTTTTGTGATTTTCTGTTAAGATATTGGGTCTTGAAAGCACTCAAGTTTTCTGGAAGGTTCTGTTGGTGGGGTGGCTGCTCTTGGTGCAGTCTGTCAAGAGGACTCTGGAACTGGTGGCCTACCATTCTGGGGGCTCTTGGAAAATGGCCCCTGCCAAGGAAATTTAGGATAATAAATTGTGTATGGTTTATTTTTCTGTGCTTTACTTTTGTGTATACAAGCCTGTGTGTGTGTGTGTGTGTGTATGTGTGTGTCTGTGTGTCTGTGTATGTGTGTCTGTGTTCATGTGTTTGTATATATGTGTTCATTTGGGGTGTGTTCCACTGCGTGTACATGTGTCCACATACATGTGGAAGCCATAGAACAATCTTAAGTACAGTCCTCAGATGACTCTGCTTTGGGCTTTTGAGACAGGGTCTCTCATTGAGATCTAGGATTTGCTCTTTAGACTGGGCTAGCTAGTTAGCAAGTCCCAGGGAGCTTTAGACTGGGCTAGCTAGTTAGCAAGTCCCAGGGAGCTTTAGACTGGGCTAGCTAGTTAGCAAGTCCCAGGGAGCTTTAGACTGGGCTAGCTAGTTAGCAAGTCCCAGGGAGCTTTAGACTGGGCTAGCTAGTTAGCAAGTCCCAGGGAGCTTTAGACTGGGCTAGCTAGTTAGCAAGTCCCAGGGAGCTTTAGACTGGGCTAGCTAGTTAGCAAGTCCCAGGGAGCTTTAGACTGGGCTAGCCAGTTAGCAAGTCCCAGGGAGCTTCTAGTCTCTGGCACGCTCGGCAGAACAGCCAGTGTGGGCTTTCCATTCTGAGATTATCAAGTTACCTGTATCAGTCCAGCCAGGTGTAGCAGCAGTCATGGCTATCTGAGAGGCCAGGGAGCCACACCCCTCACCCAGGAAGCTGTCTTCAGCCACAGATGCTTTGAGGAGCAAATTTGCTTTGTAGTTTAGAAACAGCCGGCAAAAGAAATCAAGCAACATAGAAAAATCCCATGGTCGTGAACAAGTAGTTCCTGCCCTCCCACCCTCCTGGCCCTGGTCTCACCTTGCAGAAAGAACCACTGAGTTCAGGATCTTTATTCTGTTTGAGTTTGATGTATCACATTTCATGTGGCTCAAGGATGCACGATCATTTCAAAAATACCCATATGGGACCTTAGCTGGGGACTTTGTGCCCAGAGCAACAAGGACCAGCTGGTTTGTGCCTGTACTATTTTAGTGACTTAGCTGGTCAAATGAAATTAAACTCTCTTTCAGGCTCTCAGGTTGAAACACAAAGATCAGAGAGACCTGCCCATGTCCTAACTACTCTGTGTTTGTCATCCCAGAAGAGTTGGGTCCTCAGTGGGCATGAAGCCCCCGTCAGTGGTCCTCAGTCTCCCTCT
The DNA here is from genome assembly GCF_000001635.26 of Mus musculus. Classification (NCBI taxonomy): domain Eukaryota; kingdom Metazoa; phylum Chordata; class Mammalia; order Rodentia; family Muridae; genus Mus; species Mus musculus. Next base: position 95,773,557 of record NC_000082.6, on the reverse strand, counting down.
GAAGCCAGGCATTTCTGCCCTTCCTCTACCTAAAAAGATAATTTAGGACTGTGGTGCCCAGTATGGCTCCTCTTCCGGAATTCTGAGCTTTGGATCTGGAAGGGCCTGGAACATGTGTTCTCCACAGGAGATGGGGATGGAGGGGACCAGAGAAAAGGGTTCTCAGCCTTCTCAGCAGGAGGCACGGGATAAGTCTAGTGTGAGCAACAACAGCACTGGTACCAGATGGCATTGCAGATCTGCAGCCAAGCCTATGGGATGGCAGTGTGTGGTTGACTGCCCCAAATTCACACCGGAGAGACTTCACACCTCTGGCTGGTGCTGAGCAGGTGAGCAGTATGGGTGTTGTACAAGTTGCCTGTCTCAAGGTAGACTGTTTCTCTTTCTGGGGACTTCCCTGCATGTCTAGGGTATCGCTTCAGTAAACAGACCCTAGCTCCCTGGATGGAAGCCGTGGATACTTCTGCTGAGAGGACAGACAGCTGGGAAGACACTGGCCTCTCTTCCTCACTTCCTCAGGAAAACAAGAATTCACACGGTTACCTCCATTTAAAATTCTTCCTACTCCTTTACTTACAATAGGCCCAGTCTTCTCTCCTCCCTTTCCCACCTAGAGTTGACCATTAACTGACACTACTCCCCGATTTTCCCTTGCCTCCCATCTTCCTCCCCTTTCCTCAGTCCCCATTTTTTTAGCTAAAATACCTAGATGACAAAACCACAAATTTCAGTGCCCTTACAGGCAGGCATTGTTTTGGTTAATACCCCAACTCAAATAACCAATAATTATTTGATTTTTTTGGGGGGGGGGGTGAGGCACATAGAACTGATTCTGGAAGAAAAAATTCCAGAGCTAAGAGAAGTAGTGACGCTGACCAAGACCTCCAGACCACATTTAATTTGATGGTCACAGGCCCCTTGGGAGGGACTTTGTTGTCAGCTACAGGAACACTGGATTCTACACTGGGGCTGCTCAACCTGTGTTCAATGGGCAGGCAACCGAAGAGGCAGAGCCTAAACTCCTGAGCTCCTGGTGGTATAGCCAGCTGCTACTGTTTACAAACACTCAGTTCCGAGCTTCCGACAACAGCACTGATTGCATCCAAGGTTGGTTTGGTTGCTCAGAAATACGCATTTGCATTTTGCTAATATAGCCTTCCCACCCAGCTGGTTGAAGATCTTCATTCAGTTCACCCAGTAACACTTGTCCTTGAGAACAGTGTCTCACGGGGAGACGGCTCAGCTAGCAAAGTACAAACAGGAGCAACGGAGTTCAATCACAGGCACTTAGGAAAACGCCAGGCCGTGGTTGTACGCTCTTTCTACACCAGGGAGGGGGAGCCAGGCAGATTTCTCAGGAAGCCTCAGGTCCCAGTGAGAGACCAGGTATCAGAAAACAGGATAAATGGCACCGAGAAAGAACAACGCCCAAGTTTGTCCTCTGGCTTCCACACAATGTACATGCATACACATGAAAACACATATCTGCACATGCTTAGAATGCATGCATGTACACACAGGAACACATACATGCACATACATAGAGCATACTCCCTAGCTGTTCACAATACTCACATGCATGCACATGCGCACATGAATACATGTACACACACATGCACACACACACACACTCACGACACCCAAGTTTGTTCTCTGGCCTCTACACAATGCACATGCTCACACACAAAAATACATACCTGCACATGCTTAGAATGTGCACATGCACACATAGGAACACATACATATACATACATAGAGTGTATCCCTTAGTTCTCCCCTACACTCATACCATGCTTGTACATACACACATGCATACACACACACACACACACACACACACACACACTGAAGTGTCAGCCCTGGGTTTATGCCTAGCACTGAAAGTGGCATTTGTAGAGTGGATGGCTTTAGAAGAAATGGAAATGGGTAAGGTTTCTACTGAGGAGCCAAGAACAACACCCTCAGTAGTTCCCGGTGCCTCCTCAAAGCTTGCATCTCTGCTGCTGTCTTTCTGGCTCAGGTAATCACACAGCAAACAGCCCTAGCTCTGAAGGAAGGTACTGCGTGTATATGTGCTGCACTTGGGTTTGAGGTAGACAGCTCTTATCACCAGCAGCATCCTGGGAACTGGGAGCCAGAGGCTATATGTTCTTCCCATGGAGACCTTGTTCCAGTTAAGCCCTGGCCAGCTAACGGACAGGAACAGTGGTGGCGGTCGGGGAGGGGCTTGGCTCAGCATTCACGGAAAGACAGTGTAGAAACATCTCTTCCTGAACTGCTTTCCCGGATGAGAATGGTTTTCTTCCCATTGCACTTGCAGGGAAGCATCTTCCTGGGCCTTTAGTAAGCACACACAACTCCTGGACTCTCCCTCTGGCATGGAGGAAGAGGGCCATCCTCTGAGGCACTTGTGAGACCCAGCCTGGGCATGAGGTGTGCTGATGGGTGACCATGAGTCACCCCCTGGGAAGGGAATGTGCTAGACCCAGCTTTCCAATGCCGTGTCTCCCATGTTGCCTATACAGGAAGGAGGGTGGAGGAGGCTATGGCTCAGCCTGTAGCTGAAGTCCAGCAAGCTCTCCTCACAGAGGAAGGCACCCAGTGAGCTCAGCCCTCAGGGAGGCTTGGCCAGCATCCTCACTTGTGTGAGAGGAGATTTTGACACCTGTCACCAGTCACTTTGTCTTTGTCCCTGCTCCTCAGTTTTGCTTTCACAGAGCTGGTCCTGGGCTTCCAACCTTCCTACCTGACTCTTTCCTAAGATGGAGCAGGGCTTCAGGGGCTGTGTCACTTGGGTCAGGAAGCCAGGCTCTGTTGCCTGAGATCAGCCTGTGCTGGGTAAGCCACTGCTGTCTTCATCTGTGACAGGGAGAATGTAGGAGACTTAATGAGTCTGTGTTTGCCAAGCTCTTTGAAGACTCTCAGAGCTCATGAAAGCCTGTGCTCATTATAGTGAAAGCTATAGCTGCTCTGGGCTTTAATGTTGTTCTTCCCTTGGAGGCCTGACAGGCTAGCTCTCACTCACATGGGTAAGACCTCAGTGGGTGCAGAAAGATGGGGGTGGGAAGAAGTGGTATGCATGCTCTAAGTGCATGTGGGGTGTGTGTGTTTATGTGTATGTGTGGGGGGGGGCTGTGGGGGAGGGGTACATGCAGTATGTGTGGTGTGTATATATATGTGTGTGGTCTGTTGTATATATAGTATGTATGTATGTATATTATATGTGTGTGTGCTGTGTATGTATGTATAATATGTGTGTGTGTGTGTGTGTGCGCTGTGTATGTATGTATGTATGTGTTGTATGTCTTATAGTGTGGTACAATGTGGGTAGTGTGTGGTATGGTTGGTGTGTTGGGGTGCGTGGTATATGGTATGTGGGGATGTGTGTGGTGTGTGGGTATGTGGTATGATGTGGTGTGTGTGCCCTGGTGTGTGTGTGTGGTGTGGTATGTGTGTGAGGGATATGGGTCTGTGTATGTCGTGTGGTGTGTGTGTGTCATGTGGTGTGTGTTGTATGTTGTGTGTGCTGTGGTGTGCGTGTGCAGGGTATACGTGTCTAGTGCGTGGACCTGGGCTTCACTCCCGCAGTGACTGTAAGGGGACAAAATCCCTTGCTTAGGTGCTGGCTCTGGCGGCAGCAGTGAACTTTTGTTCTGAGAACACCACCCACACACAGTCGGTTGCTGCCAGGAGCTGTGCCGCCCACACAGGATCAGTCAAGCCGGCATGAAAGAAATGAGCTTCCAACTGGCTCCAGTTTAAGTTTCTTTTCTTCCCTCCTCTGGAACAGCTTGAAATTGCTTCTCTTCTTTGTTGGGATCCCTGGAAAACTTCACCTCTCCTCCACCTCCAGTGTACTCCCTCCCTCCACCTCCTACCCCCTCCCCTCTCCTCCCCTAGCCTCGACCCACACCCACCTGTCCCCAGTCCAGGGATCCAGAAGCTGATCTGCACCCTTCACCATCTGATCCCGGGCTCACTGTTGCCCCTCAGTGCCCTGCAAGTCTAGCAGATTCTAGATGAAGCTGGGCAGAGGCAGGCCTGCACTGCCTACAGGTGAGAGGCTTGTTAGGGTGAGGACCAGAGATAATCCTTCACACCATCAAGGAGCTGGTGTCCCGAATTTCAAGCAAGGTTTCCTCGTTCTTCCCGGGGCAAGCAGGCCCTTTAGACTCCATTCTCTGGGCTTGAGAGCACACAGTGACACTTTCCACCGAAGCTCCAGGTAGACAAAACAGAGAGGAAGGTGCACCGAATAGGGTTAGCAACCAGGGCACACTAGGTTGTGAGGAGGCACGCTGGGGAGGCAGTGCATGAGAGCTGGACCTACCTGCTGCTGCTGCCTCTGTGTGCTGCCTGGGAGTGGGGTGGGTGTGGGTGTGGTTATGGGAAGGGCTTCTCCTGTCTGCCTTTTTTTTTTTTTTTTTTTTTTTTTGCCACCTTCTTTTACTGGCTACCAGCAGCAAGGTGGTCCAAGGCTTTTCTAAAAATTGAGGTATTGAGGTGGGTTGTTGCTCAGTGGTTAGAGTACTTGCCTAGGTACCAAACCTGGTTTCTTCTTATCACATTAAGATGTCTACGATATCCCACAATGCCCCACACTAAACATGGTTTGAAAAGTTCACATTAGGGGCTGGAGAGATGGCTCAGTGGCTAAGAGCAATGACTGCTCTTCCAGAGGTCCTGAGTTCAATTTCCAGCAACCATGTGGCTCACAACCATCTGTAATGGGATCTGACGCCCTCTTCTGGTGTGTCTGAAGACAGCGACAGTGTACTTACATACATAAAATAGTCCACTCAGTTCACAGGTGTGGGATCCTGGCACTCCTCCTTTTGTTTCTGGCCTCGGTGGCTTGCCAGCTGCGTCATGCCATGCACCCAAGCTCTGCTCCATCTCAGGTCCAGTAACTACTTCACCCTGTGACTGGGAGACTTCCCATTTCGTTGTTTTTTCTCATCAGCAATGGATGGCTGTGACCTTTAAGTGCTCTTGCTTAGCAGGATCCACCTTGTTTTTCCTTCTTCCTCCGGTGAGCTGGTAGGCTCTGTGTAGTGTCCTGACTGAGTAAATCCCCACACAGCACCTGAGAACTGGGATATCGGCACCATGACATTTGCTGTGAATATGTGTGGTCTTCCAACAGTTCTTTGCTGCAACTAAGCCTTTGTATCTCTGTCTACAAAATGAAGGGTTTGATTCATTTGGTCTCTAAAACTGGAAATGCGGTGGCACACGCTTGCGATCTCAGGTCTCAGGAGACTGAGGCAGGAAGATCATGAGTTGGAGGCCAGTGTGGGATCCATGGCTAGACCTTGCCTGAACTTCCCCTCTGCCCCAAAAGCAAGGAGCAGGCAAGTCTGAGCTGCAGAATAAAGCAAGCTAGATTCCTCCCTAACCCCGACCTCTGTCTAATCTGCTACCCTGACAGGAAACCGTGGAGAAAGACTGAAGCTATGGCAGGTCATCTAAGAAAGGCAACAATGACAGACAAAGTCCAACCCAACCAGGAAGGGGTTGTCCAGGCACCACGGTTTATAAGGGGTTCTGGTTGACAGAAACCTACCTTCCAAATCACCATTGGGATGACGTAGCCTTTGGGGCTTCAGACTGTGTTAATAGAAGAATGCAGACACATTGGAGGTTAAGACAGTGTAGAAGCTCCTGAAGTAGTCTGAGCACTGTGTTACTCTGCCAACAAGAGGCTGAAGGAGGAGGGATGGATGGGACAGTGAAATGTTCCAGAACCACATGGTGTCCAGGAAAGCTCTGTGGAGGACAAGGCAGAGATTGCTGTCCACATGGGGAGCTGACACTCACAGAGGTTCCCAGGTGGGTGGCCAGAACTCAGTGGCAGCAAAGGTTTCAGGAGAATGGAGAACTCTGGTAGAGATTAAGGATCCAGGCAGTAACCAGGAGACCCGCCAAAACTCCAAGGATCTTCTCTGTCTGTGACTTGAACCCATGAGTTTAGACTGGGTGTGTCAGGGAGGAGAAAGGGAGGGCGGAACCCTGAGGAATCCCAGGCACTTGGGGTCAAGCTTCCTTGGGCCTTACTAAGTGGGTGGCCTGCTGTGACTGGGAGCTTAGACTATGCAAATGTAGGGCTCCCTTGGTCTATGAAACTATTAGGAGGTAAATTTCTGAGGCAATAGAGCATTAGTCTGAGGCAATGGGCTCTCCTCAGATCCACCTAAGCTCTCATTTGAATCAGATAGGGTGATTCACTGCCATTTCAAGACTATTTGAAAGCTGCTTGCTTTCTTCCTGAACACCAGACTGGTGCCAGGCACAGGGCTGGGCTCCATTAAGAATTGGTGTAGCCAGTTAGCACATTGCCCTTTACACCTAAGAATTGTGGGAGGAGGCCAGGGCAGCCTGTGACTCTTTGCTGGTCTTGGGGTCCTTTGGTCACCACAGCTACCTGGGACTCCCTTCTCCAAGAAGGGTGTGTGTGGCCCCTGAGTCTATGGCCATTGCTTCTGATGGAGATGGACTTGGCACTGACAAGGTCATTGGTTACAACCTATAGATCCTGATGAGTTGGGGCCATAAGGAGCCAGACAGTACATCCCAGGACCTTGGCTATACTTTATAGGGGGAGTGTTCACAGGGAAGGCTGCCTGACACAGAGGCTGCAGTTGGAACTGGGTGATACATTATTTCAACCCTGTGATCTTCCAAGACATTCTCAGATGGGACTGTGTAGCTGCTTTTCAGGGAAGCTGATTCTGAGATACTTTAGAGGATTACACATCCCCTAGTCTGTCTGTAGCCCCAAGTGGCCTGGAGTTGCAGGAGAGGAGCCAGGCAATTGGAGCCGGGCCATATGGAGTAAAGATGAGACATTCCACATGCTACATAGGTCAGGGTACCCCGTGCTTAGAAAACACAAGAGCAGACTGGAGAGGAATCCCCCCAGCAAACCTGACCAAATCTCCAGGTGTGGTGACTCAGCCATGTTGCTGCTGGCAGCCGTGGCTCTTGAGGAGTGAGGGTCGATGTGAAGCCTCTGAGGGAGTTTGTCTGCACAGACCACTCTTGCTGTCCTTGGCATAGTCAATAGGATCAACGCCATTGCTAGAGGCCACTGGGGCTGGCTGGGCATGGAGGAGCCAGACCCCTAGCCCATTGTTGCCATAGAGACAGCTCAAGTCCAGATCACTCTGGACAACCGGCCAAGAACTACAGTTCCCACTGGCATCCAGTGCATCCTGCTGGTGACCTCACTGCTTTCCAGACTTACTGATTCAGATATGGTGATTCAGTCTACTCTCTGTGGCCCTTGAGGTGCTAGTCCTTAGGGGCCTTGTTTCTATATTTCCTGAGAGCTTCTGAGACTGGCAAGTGGACTGGATGTGAAAATTACTCTCAAGATGTAACCAAGCCAAGAAAAAGCTAGCAGTGACCACTGTTGCTCCCTTGCTAGGTCTGTCCTGGTCTTAGCTCATCCAAGCATGGGTGTGTTGGATGAAGGGCTCTTGAACCATCTCTATACTCTATATAACTGTTCCCCTTTCTCCCTTCAATCTACTGCAGGACCATGAATGGAGAGTAAACCTGCTGCAGGACCATGAATGGAGAGTGAGTGTGGGTCCACCACAGGGGTCTGTTGGGAGGCTCACTCCTGTTTCTCAGTGTCCCAGAACTTCTTGCTACTCAGTGTAGCAATTCCCCACTCCCAGGAACTGTGAGCCTCCTCCCAGAGACAAGAGAAACGCAAAGCTAGGACAGTCCTTTTCTCCTGTGCTCCATGTGACTGGGTCAGGGCTAAGGCTAGGACAGACCCAGACATGGGGTCAGCTGGGGACTTTATCTGTCAGAGTTCAGAAATAATTCGTAAGCCTTTTCTTATCATGGGTGTTGCTGAAGATCAAGAGTTCTTATTCCTATGCCCAGCATACAGAGGGACACACATGTGCAAACACATTCATGAACACATACACTATGTGTATACATGCACACAAATACTCATATGCATGCACACATACATGTACACACATGCACACACTCATATATGTGCATACATGTACACATGCACATGCTAATTGTTTTGCTAATGATGGCAGCATGTAGTCTCTGGGGACATGGACAATAGCTCCTAGCTAAGCTTGGCCACTATGCATCTATAATCCCTGGGATGGTTTTCTAATGTCTCTATGTCCACCTCCTGCATGTATGGGAGGAGAGTCATGCCTTGGCATGGGGCATGGGCTTGGCATGGGGCAGAACAGACTATTGACAAATTCACACGTGAACTTATCTGTTCAAAACCTAGATATCGAGCTGCTCCCTGTCCCCAACTATCCTGGGTGTGGATCCACCAGAGCACATGGTGTCTTCCTTGGGAGCATTTGCATGTTGGTACAGAACAGTCACTTTTGTGATTATCCCTGTCATCTTGGGTGTGTCTTCAAGATTTAGTCACATTAGTTTTTATGTCCACTCCTGGCTCAGACTCCATCAGGATGTCTCTGTATTCCTTCTAGAGGACTAGAATAGCTGCCCTGAGGTGTTTTGTTTTTGTTTTTGTTTTTTTAGTATTGGAGTCACTGCTGTGCTTAGCAACCATCTTGTATTTTCACAAATAATTTATTTGTTTTAGTTTATTTTATTTATTTTTGGTTTTTGAGATATGGTCTCATTAACCTAGGCTAGCCTCAAATTTTCTATTTGTCTGAGGCTAGACAATTTTCTGACTATCCTGCCTTCATCTTGTGAGCAATGCAATGATCGGTGAATGCCACAATGTCTGGGCCTCCCCTCAGATATTTTGAAGAGGATGGTATGGGTTCCCAGCTGTACCTGTGTATGTGTGTGTGTATGTGTATGTATGTGTGTGTATATGTATATGTGCGACTGTGTGTATATGTGTGTGTATATGTATGTGTGTGTCTGTATGTGTGTGAATGTGTATGTGTGTATATGTGTATGTGTGTGAATGTATATATATCTGGGTGTCTGTGTATATGCGTGTGAATGTGTATGTGTGCGTATGCGTCTATGTGTGTATGTGTGTGTGTGTTAGTCTATGTATGTGTAGGTATGTATGTGTTATTCTTTTTCAGGAGCCATCTGGCTTTTAAACGATTACATATATGTGTTTTGTGGTCTTTTGAGGGGAGTATGCATATGTACCACACATATATAAAAGCCAGAGGACAACTTACTGAAGTTGGCTCTCCTCCTCCATGTAGGATTTGGGTGTAGTCTCCCCTCCCCCAGCCTGAAACCTGCTTGCTCAGGGGTGGAGCTTCCCACTCAATCTTTTTGCCACGCCTACTGCTGGAACCTGCCGCTTTGCTGTTCCGAAGCCATCACGTGATCACCCTGCTACTGGATTCCAAGATTATTTGGCGGGAATTAGGCTCCTCCCCCTTCCTTTATAACTGAGTGCCGAAATAGTAAAAATTGAACCTTGAGCAGAGAGCTTTGTCTTGGTTCTTTCCTTATCTCGCGCAGCCCAGCCCCTCTTCTCTTCCAGGTTTCCAAAAATGCCTTTCCAGGCTAGAACCCATGTTGTGATCTACTGGCCAGACACAACATCTGGGGACTCCTAAATTAGGCTAGGGAGTCCTGAGCATCCTCCTGCCTAAGGATGCCTAGCTTTTTGCATGGGTTCTAGCAACTGAACACAGGTATTCATCCTTCTCTGGCAAGCACTTTGCCAATTGAGTGGTCTCCGTGACCACCTCGCTTCAATGTCTAGTCAGTTTTCACTTCATCTCTATGGTCTGTTGCTGACATCAGATTTGATGCTCTTGACAAGGACACTTGTGTCTCTGGATAACACAGTAAATGCGCAAACTTGCACACAGGCAGCTCAGTTGAGGAACTTAGTGCTCTGTGCTTTGTGCACACACTTTGCTCTGCCAGCCCAGCCTCAGGAAGGAATGCTGAACCTAGGGAAGAATGGTCAAGTTCCAAGTTAGAGTGTGGATCTGCTTTACTGAAGAAATGTTGGAAGCTCCTGGAGGCAGCAAGATGATGGATACGGGTGCCTAGCTGACATTGACCTGGAGACAGATGGGCCAGGATGGCTCAGTGAAGAGGCAGCAGCTGTACAGAGCTTTGGCCTGGTTGTACCTTTGCTGACAGCAGAGCCCTGGAGCAGAGTTGCTGACGTGTGCTGACTGGGCTGACTGTTTACTGGGCAACTTTTCAACAACTGCGATTCCAGTAAGAGCTAGGAACGTCCCACGGCACCTGCCTTGACAGCATCAGGTATCTCCCCAGGCAGCATGTGGGCCAAGAAAGGGCAAGTCCCTGAAGAGGGCTAGAGGGCAGATAGGTAAATCTTATAATTGGGGCAACTATGGCTATGTGAACGATGCCCAAGCAGTCTGGCACAGATACAGATATAGAGACACAGACACAGACACAGACACAGACACACACACAGACACACACACACACACACACACACACACACACACACACTACATATACACACACTACATATACACACATGCACATACACACATACACACATACATACATATACACATACTATATACACACACTACATATACACACATACACACACATACAAACACATACACACACTTCACACACTACATATACACACATACACACATACAAGCACATTCACACACATACAAACACATACAAGCACATACATACACATACAAACACATACACACACATACACAATACACACACACACACACAAAACAACAACAACAACAACAACACATCTGGTATAGGATTGGCGACTGCCCTAGGCTGCTATTTTCTTAAGTGACACACCCAAGTCTTTCCTTCAAGTTTCAGGCATCACACGTCCAATAAGACCATCATCTATTGATTCCATGGGCACAACACTGTTCTAGGTCTACACTGATATGCCCCTGCCTCTGGGTAGAAAGCAGGCAGTCTTCTTCTCCTGTGGTAGAGACTTTTGTGTCCCAGCAACCTCTCTTAGCTTCTGTGACAGTGCATGCCAGAGCTTAGGGCACTGACAAGTATGTGGTATCCAGACCTTGAACACTTGAAAAGCTTCTTAGAAACCTTCCTCAGAGCATGTTGGTGAATGTGACTTAGTAAAGGCCACCAGCTCTCTTCCTGACTTCTGATGGAAGTCACGAAAACCCACGCACGGACAGCCTGATGGTTGCTTTCTATTAGAAACCATTTCCCTTAAGCAGAGATCAAGCTAGCCACTGGGGTGAGAGAATAATTATAGCAGTTCTAGCCAGCATCAACTGCTTTACCTGCCCCACAGGCTTGTGGCACTTCTCAGTGCCTTAGTTCACTTAGAATCCTCCTGGCAGTCCTGTGAGGCAGAGAAGATCAGAGTCACCACGAGATGCTGGCCTGGAGGCTGACACTTAGTGTGTTCAGGGGCACACAGGCATCAAGGGGCAGAAGCAGGGCTGGAGAAGAGCTGATGGTGCTAACCCAGAGTCTTTCTGAAGCAAAATAATATAGCTGAAAGTTGGCTCTTGACACCCAACAAACAAGGGTATGTGGCTTGTCTTCCTATCTTCATGGGATCGGGTAGAAGAGGGCAGAAGCTCAAGCAAGAGATGTATTTCCTGAGGGAGGAGCTGCAACCCCACAGTGCCAGGCTCCAGTGCAGAACAGCACCCCCACCCCCACCCCGGAGTGAGTTGTCTTTATGAATTTATGAAGAGGCATCTACTCATAGAGGCCCAGAGTCTGCCTTCAGGCCAGGACTCACAGGAGACTTTGGGATCATCCCAGTCTGAGTTGGGAGGGGAAATGACGGTATGAGCTCTACTCTCAGCGTGAAGAACTGCACAGCCGTAGTGTGTGTTTCAGTTCGTGGGCAGCCGAGCCTCAGCAATGAGAACTCTCTTCCCTCTGCTTATTCCATTTGTGCCCTGGAGGATTGCATGGGGCTCAGCTACTTTACTCACCAAACTGAAAGAGAATCTCTTCTGGAAAATGTTTCAGATGCGCCAAGAAACGGTGCTCAGCTGAGCATCTGGGCCTCCCGTGGTCCTGTCAGACTGACATGTAAAATTAACCATCCAGTCTACACTTTTCTTGTGTAGAGGATACAGAGATGGTTAAAGTTCCTGGCTGATGTCCTTGAGGCATTACAAATGGAAATGTGGCAGAAACACACGTATACATGCACACATTCACACATGCACACACGTATGCACACACTTGTACATACAAGTTGGAGGTCTGCTAAGATGAGTGACATAACACAGAGGAAAGCCAAAAGACAACGGAAACATACCTTGAGTGGAAAGAAATCATGTGGCTTCTAAAGTCAAGAAATGCCAGAAACCGATGGCACCTGCCAGAAACCAGGAGGGAGGTAGAGAGGAAGAAGCCAGTCCATCTAACATCTGGCCTGTAGAACCGCCTCAGAGATAACCATTGTGTTAGCTGCCTGCTTGGACTTTAAACTTTTCTTTTTTATGTATTTAGTATGTGTGTGCACATGTGGGTGCATATGTGTGTGAGTATGTTATGTGTGTGTATGTGTGTATGTGAGCATATGCATGTGTATGCCTGTGTGTGCATATGCATGTGTGTATGTGTATTTTGTTTATGTGTATATATGTTCATGTATGTGTGTATGTATATGTGTGTTTGTACATGTGTGCATGTGTGCATGTGTATGCGTGTGTCAGCACTTAATCCCTTCCCTGTGTCCTGTGTGTGAGGTCCTGGAGAAGACTAGAGTCCCGTGGGAAAGCTGAGGAGTTATCTAGCTGTGTTCTCTAAGAACATATGAAGACATGACACAGAGCACACTCCAGGGCAGGCCACGTGCTCAGGAATAGTTGGACAACACAGAGTCGACCCCCATGTGTTTTTTAGTACCTCTTTTCTTTTGTTTTTGTTTTTTGTTTTTTGTTGTTGTTGTTGTTGTTTGGTTTTAAGGGGAAGAAAGAACATGAAATTGGGCAGGTAAGAAATGGGAGAAGATCTGGGAACACTGGGGGATGGTAAAAATGTACTGTATGAAATTCTCAAAGGAAAAAAATTAAATGGAGCAGTTTAGGGAGAGTAATTAGCTTATTAAAGGTGTCTATGATCAACAAGGCAGAGACTTTAAAAAAATATTTTCCTACTTTTCAAGTAGGAGATACACAGGGAGAGCAGCCATGTGAGCAGGTACTGAGGGCATCTAGGGTTGTGCACATGGGCACCTCTGTTCCTTCTTGCACACATGTGTAACAGGACCTGGGGAGGCTAGTGGCTGCCAGGACAAGTCCCATCAAGCTTCAGGAACCCTTCCCGGACGCTGCTGGCACAGGGGAACCCACCAGCCTCCTCCCTAACACGTAGGCAGCTTATCTCAGGTCTTGTTTTGGCTTAGAAGCCTTTTAATCTCCCAGGATGGTTGGAAGGGCTCAGCCTCTATTTTTACTCTTGGACGGAGAAGACATGAATCAGACTGGGCCAACTCTGTTGGACTTGTAGAGGCCTGTCACGCAGCACACATTCCTTATAGCTTTAAGCACATTAAGGACAGAGGGAGGGAGCAAATGAAAACACAGATGGGAGAGAGCCTGCTACAAATGACAGGGACCTGGCGCACAGTAGGCATTCAGTAAATGTCTGCTAGAAATGAGGTTACCCAGCAACCTGACAATGCCACGTGGCTTTCTCCCTGACTCCACTGTTCAGTGCGGTTGTTAGGGAATACAGCAGCAAGCAGGTTGTTTTCTGGATACCTGTGATTTTCCCAAAGCAAAGTACGGGGGGGGGGGGGGTTATCTACAGACAAGGGAACTTACTAGGTAGGCATCATGTAGGGTTGAAAACCTTTGTTTTCCTGTCCTCACAGGTGGCTTGCCACATTTACCTGCCCTATGCTTGCCAAGGGGATATCTTCAGGCAGAAGGACACTCTGTGGTGTCCATGAGCTCCTCCTGTGTTGGCCTGGTACTTAGGGAAATGCAGCTTTTGCTGAGATTGGAATTTGGGCTACCCTGATGCTTTTTGTCAAGGAGCTGGGGAGTCACTGGTAGCCTACTGACTTAGTAAAACAATAATGATCTAGCACAGTAAAATGCCCATATGCTTTCCAAACCAAAGGTTGAATTAGATTGCAGGGGGTAGGAAAGAAGGCAATTATGTCCTGCATGGTGTCCAAGATGAAGCGCTTTTGACCCTAGGTGTTTGGAACAGTGTAGAGAGTAAAACCACCATGGCTATAGATATCCTAAGAGGGGTGGGTTCAAGAGAGGAGTTAGACAAATTCTTGCCAAACACAAGCTTCCCGGGTCCCTCCCTCACTTGCACAGGTCTGTAGACTATACCGAAGCCTTGATTCTTCCACCTGCTGTGGCTGCTCTGCCCATGGGATCAGCTCAGCCCAGAGCAGAGGTGCGGGAAGCATTGCAGGCCGTTCCTTGTTCAGGGATGGCCATATCTGAGCTAGCAATGAAGACAAAAAAGTCCCAAGACTTGAAGATGCACAGCAGAGGCCTGAGAAGGGCCAAAGGCTGGAGAAGTCCAATGTCTCTGCTCAAGGAGCCCAAAAGGAAAGGCTTTCATTTTTATTTTTCTTCCCAGGTAGCCTTTCCATTCTATTCAGGATAGATGAGGCTAACCCACATTACAGAGGGCCATTAGTATTCCTCAGTTTACAGTTCACCCTCCTATACATGTGCAATCTATATACCAACCAAATAGATATATGAAATTAACCATCATATAGTCCTTAGGATGCATTTGGTTGGCTGGAGTTTCCTACCCTAACCAAGGACATCTACTTTGTGATGTAGATTTTATTATTTTATTGATGACCTAGAGGATTCCAGGGCATAGGAACCATTATCATCAGGCTAATAGTAACTATAGATAGTTTCATTTTTCTCTCATGGATGACACCAACCAGTTGGTCATAAGAAAAGAATAAAGGAAACATCTAGAAACAAAAAGCAACAGATGGCAGGAGAGCCACACTAAAGGCCACAGTGAATATTGGGTGAATACTCAGTGACTCACATAGAAAATGACTACCTTCTCAGGGACACTTGACTCCCAACTGCCTGGTCTACCCTCTGTGTGAGGCCAGTAGCATCAGATTCTCTCTCTCTCTCTGTCTCTCTCTCTGTCTCTGTCTTTCTCTGTCTCTCTCTCTTTGTCTCTCTCTCTGTGTCTCTGTCTCTCTGTCAGTCTCTCTCTGTCTCTGTCTCTCTCTGTCTCTCTCTCTCTCTCTGTCTCTCTCTCTCTCTCTCTCTCTCTCTCTCTCTCTCTCTCTCTCTCTCACACACACACACACACACACACACACACACACACACACACCTCATCACCAGTTTCTAAATTGCCATCACACCATCACAAATCAGTCCCCAACTCTCAAATGAGAACTTTCACCCACTGATTTTCCAGGCTTTTGCTTGGTGTCCAAGTTCAAGGAAAGAGCCTCTCAGATGCATTTTCTGTATTTCCTTGTAGTGTTGATGGGTACATGCTGTACTGCAGTAAGGGAGGAAGAGGGAGATAATAGAGTAGGACTGGAAACCTTGGCTTCCACTAGGTGAAGAAACAGATGGTCACCATAATAGCATTTCTAGAGCAGACATTATAGTTTTTGATGATCAAAACATTGTTCATTAATATCCCCTGAGTGGAAGGCTGTGTAGGTGGAAGGAAAAAATGAAGAGAGATCTGCAATGGTAAAGGCACGGTCATTGATTAACTTAGAGAGGCATAGAAAAACATAACGCATTTACGTGATTAATATTTACTGAATCTTTTATTTGACAGGCAAGAGTCTAGGGCCATAAGAGAAATTAATGAGTAAAACAAAGAGGAGTACAAAGAGTTACATTGTTGCATCTTTCCATTGTTGCATTGTTACACTGTTGCATTGCTCCATTATTGCAGGGGGAGTAGGAAATAGAAACAAAATAAAATCGCACAATAAACATAATACGGTAACAAATTCAACAAAGCAGCACAAGGTACAGTACAGAACATGATGAGCTCCAGGGACACACAGGAAGTGCAAATGGGCAATGGGGGAACAAAGCATGGTTTTAAATGGTGACAGTCAAGGGTGCCCCTAAGGATGACCTTTATAGAACGGTTTGCAAGAAGCATACAAGTTAGCTCTCAGGGCATCTAAGGGGAAAGGAGTGGGCAGATGGAACAGCCTCCTCAAAGAGCTTTTAAAAAGAGATTTACTTCTGTCTTATGTGTACGTTTTTGCCCACATGTATATATGTGTACTATATGTGTGCCTGGTGTCCACAGAGGCAAAAAGAGAGCATCAGGTTCTCTGGAACTAAAATTATAGACAGTTATGAGCTGCTATGTGGGTGCTAGAAACCAAACCTGAGTCCTGATAGTAGCCAGTGTTCCTAACCTCTGAGCATCTCTCCTGCCCCTTCCACATAAGTCTAAAGGCAGGAGCAGCCATATATGTAAGCAAAAGCAAGGTTGTCAGTGTGGTTGGAGTCTCAAGGGAGGGGGAAGAAGTGGAGACTGGGGTGGAATAGGAATAATGCCAGACTCTGGAATCAGGTGAGAATGGAGTCAGGGAAGATGGCTTCAAACTTGAACAAAAGCACGTTAAGGAGCAAGTTGGTGCTTGAATTGTTGAATCCCTGAGTGACTTGGCGGTTTTCACAGTGAAGGAGACAGCTATACATCACAATCTCCCTACCCCTGTGCCTCCCACTCAGGCTCCAAATGTCTCCATGCCATCCTCAACACGGCTCTTCCGCAGGGTTTTTATGACCCAGTCACCTCCATGGCACTTCTCAGCTCTATCACTTAAGGATCAAACTGCTGCATATAAATTTTGGGGAGCCATACTACCACTCAGCTCTTGGCAATGTGCAAACACTTTTAAGGTAATTGCATGTTGTTATCATGAGCAGAGTTCTGGGAGATAATATGGTAGGATTTGAAGGTTCTTAATCTTCGTTGTCATATTGTCTGCATTTAGAGTCACCTAGGCGATTGATGAGTCACACCTCTGGGTACCTCATGAAGAATTTTCCACAAAGAACTAACCTACCATGAACGCGGGCAGCAGCATCCCGAGGGCTGGGAACATTGGGAGACAAGAGTGAGAGGAAATGCAATCTGCATTTTCCTTTTCCTACTTCTTGCTTTGACAGGAAGTGCCCTCTCTGTTCTGACAAATCGAACCCTTTGACAGTGTGAGCTGAAAGAAATAATTCCTTCTATGTAGCTGTCCAGCAGCCTTGGTTGAACTGGGCACCTGAAAGGGAGGCTGGAAATGAAAAAGGATGGGTGGGCAAGAGAAGGATGAAGCCAAGACAAAGGTTTCTGATCAAGGCTCAAAGTTTAATTTTTAGCTCTGCTTTTATATAGGCAAACCCCACAGACCTATCCTTTCTTTCAACTGGATTGAGTTGCAAAGCAAGCTCAGCAGGTGGTCAACTCCTCAACCTCTGGTAGGGAATTAAAATGGGAGGGGGGAACCTTGTTTAGCCTACTCAAAGCTGGGGGAAGGACACACTCCTTTTAATTTGTCCTCTCAAACTACCCATTAGAATGACAGAATTAAAACAAGGAATATATCTCAATATAGCAACTAGTGTTGCACTAGAGATGTCCATGTATCTGAAGTCACAGAGTCAGTTTTAACCTCCTCACTCATGTGGGGCTGTATTGCTTAAGGATAGATCCAAGTCCTAGTTCAGCTGGCTTATTCTGCTGGATGTAAGAGCTCACTCTCAGTTTAAGCCTCATTTAAAATATTCCCTGCACATCTTGTGTTGTGTCTAACATTCTATCTTGTATGATAATTGTGTTTTGGATGTGAGGTCCCCCAAAAGGGCATTTGTAAGCCAGTGTGGAGAAGCCTGTGATGTGGCTCCTCTCAGACTTTGGTTTGAGTCTCAGACATTGTACTACAGTCACCAGAGGTGGCTTCCTATCTCCACAGAGCAAATGGCCTCACTGTGTCCTCTCTCAATATTTTGACAAGAACTTACTGGTAAACTTGTATTCTATGGTATTTACCAATCTGAAGGATCTCGAAGCTGGTACAATGCAAACCTTCTGTACAAATAACTACTATTTCTAATTTTACATTTTCTAAGCATCTGAAAATCAGAGTATAACCAAAGCACAATATAGCACACATTTTTAAATGTTTAGCTTGATAAACTGGACAGTCTTAGAACTGTCCAACAACCATTCACTTAAGGTCCAGACATGCCCACCACCCACAGGCTTTCCTGGCTGTACATTTGCAGTCAATTATTGACCACACACAGTTTTGTAGGCAGCCACTTTCTGACTCCATTGGCTTTGTTGTTGTAGAACCACCAGGTGGGTTGTGGATTCACTCATCAGTAACCCGTTCCTTTACTGTTCAATGTCTTGTCTCCCACCCTCTTGTCAATGGGCATTTTTTTTATCTTAGTAAATAAAAGCATCTATAAAACCTTTGCATATGTCTTTATATAGATATTACAGTTTCTCTCAGGCATTCTAGAAATGAAGCCTCTGGGTCAGAGGGGATAGATGTGCATTTAGCTGCTGTTCTTTACCATCCCTAGCAATGCATGCAAGTCCCAGGCATGCAGCATCCTGCCCCCAGCAATGCATGCATGTCCCAGGCATGCATGCAGCATCCTGCCCAATGCTGTCAATCATTTTTATGTGAGCAATTCTAACAGCTGTGGAGTGACACCTTGCTGTAATTTCAATTTCCATTTCTCTGCTAACTAAAGCTGAGTGAGCTACTGTGGGGCTTAGCCCATTCATTTACTCTGACTGGGTCTGTTTTCTTCCACGTTTAAAACAGAATTATTTGTTTTTTTAAATGTTAATTTGTAGGAATTATCTTATCTATTTCTTTTTTGTTTTTTAATTTTTAATGACGAAAACAAAAATATACCTAAAAGCAAAGCTTCTGGAAAAACCATTTGTTCTTCCCTGTCTTGTATCCCTCCTCAAACTTGACCTTGGCCTCCCGCCTGGCCTTGCGTTTCAAAGCTGGGTCCCTGAACACATCCTTGTTGACAACAGTCTTGTCCAAGGGGATATCCACAGAGTACCTTGTGGGCATGAGGTGGTTGTAGTTGTAAACTTTCACAAAGGACTTGATCTTGGATCACTTGGCGATCTTCTTCTTGCCCATGGCAGCTGTCACTTTCCAGGGATAGTGGTCAATTCCATCCACCAGGGCGTGGCTGTAAGGGTGGTCCGAGGTGCCATCGTCAATGTTCCTCACGATGACAGCTTTGTGCCCAGAGTAGCATCCGGCCAGGACCAGCACCACTTTCCCGGGTTTCATGAACTTGCCCATTTCGACAGCAGACAGCTGGCACCCAGCAGAAAGACATCTTATCGATTTCTTAATTTATCTTTTTTCTAGTTACCCTCTGAGTTTCTTGAGACATTATATCAATCCTCTCTAAAGAGGTACTAAAGTACCTCCCACAAGTCTTTGTAAACATTTAGTAATGTAGGGTTTTTAGCAAAAAGAAGAGTTCTGGTTGTATAGCCTGCTGACTTTGCTAAATAACTCATGTTTAGGAACTAGATATATGTAGTTTCGAGACAGGGTTTCTCTGTGTAGACCAGGCTGACCTGGAGCTCACTATGTAGACAAGGCTAGGCTCAAACTCTGCCTCCCAAGTGCTGGAATTTAAGGTGCACACCACCATGCCTGGCAGGAATTGAATGTTTTGACTAGCAGTTGGCAGTTTGACTTTTGTTTTGTTTTTGAATTGAACTCCCCCTCCCTCTCTCATCACACTGGTCTCCTGTAAACATCCAAGAGATTGATTTCCAAATGTTACCAGCCAATTCAGCAAATACAACTTGAATTTAGGAAATTATCCTAAGTGCCATACTTCATTTTTACAGACTTAGGAAGAGCTGAAATTTTCATGGTAGGAGATCCCTTCTAGAAGGCAAATATTTATAGTCTTAAAGACGAGGACATTCTGTGCTGTCTATCACCTCATGTTTTCTTCTGCTTCTGAAGCTGACATTTCTCCGTGAAGAGCCAGAGCCCAGAAGGGGAAGGAAGAAACACAGACACTTTTATTTGAAGATAAAGAAGCTGAGCGTCCACAAAGAGAGTAACTGGAGGGTTAAAACCCTTGTCTCCCTTCCAACTTTGCTAGCCAGGAGCGCTATAAATCTGTGTTCTGGAGAGACACCTGCGATGATGTCACTTTCTTAAATTAGATGCTAGGCGGGCTGGCTAGCCCAGGAGGCCAGGGAACCAACCGTTGTTCCCACCATTATCCACTCCAACTCTATCTCAGGCTCTGCTCCCAGTGTCACCCTGCATTTGGAAGAGCTCTTAGCCTCGAGTTATTTCAGAGATCCATCTAGAATCTATCTCATCTGTTGGCTTTTGACTTGAATTTTATTGGTTTTTGAGTGTGTGTGTATGTGTGCGCGTGTGAACATGCTTGCTTATATGTGTATATATGTGTTCATGTGTGAAGTGTATATGTGTGTGAGTATGTATATGCCTGTGCAGTGGGCATATGTGTGTATGTGTGTACATGTGTATGTGTGTGCATGTGCACAGCTGTATGTGTATATGGGTGTATGTGTGTATATGCAGGTTCAGTGTGTGTATGTGTATGTCTGTGTACATGTGAGTGTGTGTGTGTATGTATGTGTGTGTGTGTTCATTCCCTGGAAGACTGAAATGGTATGAGAGAGTAAGACCACTCATCCAGTTTGTTCGTGGGGTGTATGGAAAGGTTGCTGACTAGCATGCATTTAGCAGTTTTAAATTTGTCCCCTTTACCAAAGCTTTCTTTTTAATTCTGTGTTTTAGCATTAGTCCCCTTGGGAACCAATTATTTAATGTTATTTAATCGTCCTCAGTCTAGCATGAACTTTTCACCTTCCCCGTTCAGTTACAGCTGTAGTTTCCATTTCTATTCAGAGCCTCTGACGTGGCTCGGATCTTCTCCACGCTGGGGAGTACTAATTCAAGCAGACACCGTTCTTTCTTCTGATTTCCACAGAGTTGCTCCCCACGCTCCTTGATCCAATTCAATGCTGCCATTTGTGTGACCATGATGTGCAAGGAGCCATTCCTCACTTATGATCTTTCCCGAGACTCTTACTTAGAAATTTAAATCAGCATACCTGGTTTTAGACTGGCAGGTGGCATCTTAAAGCAAGTCTTTTTTGGTTGATTTTCTTCGTTCTCCTTGACCCCTGATCCCCCTTGCACCTTTCTGTCCCCTGCAACCTCCGGATGTCTCACGCATCCAAGGCTCTATCCCTCAGCACCCTCCCCCACCACGTGATGTCCTTTCACGTTTCATAGCCTCTGCTCACACCTCACCCCTACTCAGAGCCTTCTCAAATGTGCTTCAGTAGATGTTTAGTGCCCACCAGTCACCATTAGAGGGAAATACTGACACAAAGCACTGTAATATGAGATCTGGCCTAATATTGATGCCATTCAGTCTTAAGATGGAACAAGTTATCCTCAGGGTTACTAGAAAGTTCTCTAAGATAATTTATAAGTACATTCGGATTGGAATATTACTTCTATCTAAATTTGACCTATAGTTTTTGTGTGTGTCATCTCTGTCACACGTTGGAGCTGGAGCTGATTGAGCCCCACAGACAGACTATGCATCTCCATGATCATCTGCTATGCAATTGTCGATATAACTAATGCTTTCAAAACTTAGAAAGTCCCTTTTGAGATATTTTAATTGTGCTTTAAATTTTATCTGCAGTTGGTAATATACTCACATTTAACAAGCTCCCCAAAGTTTTCTCATTTGAAAATTTTTCTATTATATTTTTCAGAGTAGGATATTAAAGCTGCTTGTTATTCTTGTTTCTTCTTTAGTTTACTTTTTCAAAATTAAAAAAGCATACTTATGTGCGTGTGCATACATGTGTGCATGCACTGTGTGAGTATATGTGTGAGTGTGTGTGTGTGTGTGGGAAGCCACATACGCCATTACAAGATGGCTACCGCTGGCCACCGCTGTAAGTTCGGGTAAACAGCCAATGTGCGCGTGTGCATAAGGGTTTCGCGCCAAGTCACAGCCCATCCTGGGGAATGTAAATGAGGTACTGAAAGCACAACCAATCAGGTATAGACACGCCACTCCTAGGCCTATATATGCAGCGCCAGTTCTGGGGCTCGGGGGGTCTTTCGCCTTCTCTATCAAGCTCTCCCAATAAACATGTGCAGAAGAATCCTGTCGTGGCATCTTCCTTGCTGGCGAATTGGGCGTCCACATGTGTGTGTGCATGTGTGCATGTGTGTGCATGTACTATGAATATATGTGTGTGTGAGTATGTGTAAGTGAGTGTGTGTGCATGTGTGTGCATTCACTGTGTGAGTATATGTGTGAGTATGTGAGTGTGTGTGTGTGTGTGCATGTGCGTGCGTGTGTATGTGTGCACACGTGTGCATGCAATGTGTGCGTATGTGTGTGTGTCTAAGACCTTTGTGGGGTCAGTTTCCCTCTTTCACCTTTACTTGAGTTCTGGAGATGGAACTCAGGTCCCCAGGCTTGTACACTGAGGATCTTTACCCTCTAAGTCATCTGCTTGTACTAATTTCTCAAACGTTTATTTAACAGTGTTAGAGAGAGTTGTGCAGCCTCATTGTGAACCAGCTCACCATGGAACTTCCGATCTCTGTGCCTCCAGTTACCTCCTCTCTCACTGCCCCTCCCTCCCAGCATCTCAATTTAGAGGAATATATAAATATTCCTGAAAAGTAGAATCTAGCACTACCCATCACTAGCAGCCTTTGAATACCACCGACTGTCTATCTGATGTTCCTATCTCCTGAGGTCTCATGATTTATTCAGTTGGGAATTAATCAGCTGACCCCTGGCCTGCATGTCTACATTTCTCCCACTATCTCTTCCCTCCCCCACCCCTGGAAATGTCTAATTTTTTTATTTGCTCTTGGTTAGGTGAGCCGAAGGAAGAAATATTTCATCCTTGTGGTTTCCACATGTTCAGTGCCCCTGTTTTCTTGGTTATGTGCACACAGGGTTTTAAAGAATGAAACACTGAGTGGAATCTCCTCCACTCTATGCCTCCTCCAAACACTGATTCTGTTGAGTTTCGGTTTCTTTAGAGTGCTTTCCTGTTTCAGTAAGCCCCTTTATCTCTTCATCTCCCGCCTTGGCCCACCTCCGCTATTTTGGGGTGTGTGCATGTGTGTTTACACTGATGTTAACATTTCACTAATGTTCTTTCTGAGATCTGTGAGCCTGAGGAAGAGAGGCTGAGCCCTTCACTGAAGGTTCATCTTCACATGGTGTCCAAGTGCAGGAGCCCCAGACATGTCTTCAGCGGCAGGCTCTTGCTCCGCTCTTGGCTTGGGACCAGGCCTGGACCTTCGCAGCCATCTATGATTGGGCTTGGAAGCACCAGCCTCAGGAGCTTTCACAGTCCTTCCATCTGAACTTTTCCTTGGCCAGAGCCTCCCAGCTGTGACCTGCTCAGCCTTTCTGGTTCTCCCAGGAAAGTAGAAGAAATAGACATCAGCTATAGCACCTATGGGTGTCACGGGGGATGCCACCAACTACAGAGCTTCCAAAGAGAATGTCCATTTTCATCGAGTGGTCCTTTTTCAAATGTTTGCTCTCTCCTCATCTATAGAACTGATATCAACCCTGGCTCACTGGGCTGGACTCTCACATGTTAGGAAAAGCTTGCTTCTTGTACAGCACGTTGCCTGCCATCTCCTGCTTTGAATGCTCACTTACAAGAGTCTTTGATCTTTTACCACAGTTTGTTCCCCTGAGGCTACCCACCCTGCCTGCTGTGTTTCGGAGGTACACATTCAATGATCAGATTTTGATTTTCAGATATCGTTTGACGATGGAGTATTTCATGTCAAACAGTTGCCAAATATTTTTGAGTTCTCCAGTACTAACTTTCCATTGCCAAATATATCTCTGGTCTGCATAGTAAGTCATGTGTAAGAGCCTCCCTCCCTCCTCTGAGTCACCGGGGTTTGTTTCTGACTTTTTCGAGTTTCATTCCAATTGGTAGCATGTTAACTTTTCCTCTTAGACAAGCCTTCTGTGAACCATTTATCTAGATTCGATTCTCTGCAGAAAAGTGTGTTCTAACTGCCCCACCCCTCGTATGGAAGAATGACACTGTTCATAACACAGACTGCAGAACGCACTCCAGACAGGAGTGACTTTTCAGATGGTGTGATAAGTCTTGCAGAATCTCTGTGAGATCAGGGAGTATTTGGTTGCTATGTAACAACCACCACCAGGGGAAACATCCACTCACACACGCTTCAACCCCTTCCTCCAGCTACTGCCCTGTATCTGTTTCTAGGAACTGGACTTCAGAAACCCAGCCAGAAGGAACCGATGCACCCACTTCCATGGCCTCAGATGGCCATAGATGGCCTTGCTCATGCCCATTTGTCTCCTGCCAGCATCTGACTGAAGGATTCTACTCCAGAGCTAGAATTCCTCCCAGCATCTGGTACACCCGAATTCTGACAGCAGGAAAGGCAGCAGAGAAACCTGCTGCTCCATGCCAGCTTTGTTCTACAGGGGAGTACCAGCCTTCATGGCACTGACTTCCTGTGGCTCTGCCAAAGATGGATATAAAACAAACCAATTCCTTGTTTCCCTGGTGCTAGGGTTCTTACCTGTCTTCCCCACAGAAATTTATTTTCTCAAATGAAACGTGACACCAACAATCTCTCTTCAAACCTTCCCCAATCAAACTCACCATACTCAGTAGTGTTTTGGTTCTAGTCTCTGAGGGAGAATACAAGGATCTACAGAAAAGTGAATCCTGCTCACCAACACAGCAGAGAACCTGGTGTGAGCTAAGATAAACCCTTTCCTCCCCAAGTTGTGTATGATCATGGTATTCTCTCACAACAATGGAAACCCTGACTAAGAGAAAAGTTAACTCAGACTCAGGCAGACAAACACTCCAGGGCCTCTTTCATCATGGGTTCTGGCTCATGGATGTGTATATATGGGGGGGGGGGTGGAGGTTTGGGGTACAGTTAATGAAATTAGGCAGGAGACTGTGAGAAGGGGGAATACTGCTGAGGAAACTGTATCATCAAAGTAGAAAAGTGGCTGCCAAGACAGAAAGGCACAGGAAGGCCACGAGTGTGAAGGGAGAGAGACAAGAAACCAGGATATTTGAAAATGCCACAGTAAACTTAACACTTTGCTAATATTAGAAATAAAAGAGGGATTATACATGAGAGGCAACAGTCTTAGAAAAACAGGTTTGATCTGAGGAAAGAGAATTAATTGATGGCTCTGTAAATAAATGAGCGTTTAAATCTTCACCAAAAAACCAAAAACCAAAACAAACCAACCAACCAAACAACCAAACAACCCCCACAAATAAGAGTCACACTGTGACATGCTTTATCCACCAGGATAGCTCACAGGAAGAAGGAAAGACAGACAGCAATAAGCATTCGCGGTGAAGCTGCTTTGAAATACGGTTTGAAAATTCCCCAAAGAAGCTGATCTTGGGGTAGTCATCTGACTTAGTGGTTCCATTCCAGGAGCATCAAGAACAGGTGTCTACACAGACATCTGTACACCTGTGTTCCTGGCAGCGCTGTCCATCATAACCAGAGGACGAGAAGGCAGACACTGTCAGATGAGGAACGGAGAGACAAAACAGGACAGATCGTTGGCTATCAAAGAATGAACTGAACCCACACTCAGCTTGGGTAGAAACCGAAGCCTGTGTGTTCAGTAAAGAACACTAACCACAGAATGCCGGCTCCTGTTTGGTTCTGTGTGCATCACACTCTGTAGTAATCAAGTACCCCAAGACAGAAAACAGATTGGTGATTGCCAAGGGTTTCAGGGAAACACAGAGAGAATTGTTAACTGGACTAGGGACGCAGCTCAGTGATGAATGGCTTGCTTGGCCCAGTGTTCAGTTCCCAGCACAAACAACAGAAATGCAGGGAATGGGAGACCCTCTTGGTGCATTAGGTTTTCTTTAAGGCTGTGTGCTTTATAAAGGTGAATTGTGGTGTGTCAATACCTGGGAGTATTTGGATCTTACCCAGAGCATTGCTCATGTGGTCCAGAATCATTCACAGTCTGCCCATTGCGTGAGGTATAGTCCTAACTTAACTATAGAGCCTAAGAGTTAAAACAAAATGTGAGATCATAGTCCCATATTGCAACTTTAAAATTAAATGGAAAGAAAAAGAGAGGAGGTGGCATAGAGGGGGGTGCAGGAGAGAGGGCACAGGAGAGGGGGACATAGGAGAGAGGGGCACAGAATAAGAGGGGATGGCACAGATAGCTGTGGCAAAATACCTGAGACAAACCCTGGAGAGAGAATTTACTTTTGGCTCTCGATTTCAGAGGTTTCAAGCCCAGGTTAACTGGCTCCACAGCTCTGGGCCTGAGGCAAGGCAGAATACCAGGATGGCAAGAGTGTGCATTGGAAGCAAAAAGCAGAGATGACCAGAAGGGACCAGAATTGAGATACCCTCTATGTCCTACTTCTTCACCTAGCCCCACCTCTACCACCAGCTGGAGACCAAGCCTTGAAACTAGGAGCCTATGGGGAACATGCATATTTAAACCCTACCAATAGATAAAGGTTAAAGAGTTAGGAACTTAAAAACCATTAGCTGTAATAAAGTCAAATTTAATTTAAAAAATACAAGGCACAGAAGCCAATCTAAGAGAGAGAGAGAGAGAGAGAGAGAGAGAGAGAGAGATCCCAAAACAGATAGACAAACAAAAAACCCACAAAGGGAGAAAAAACCATTGACGCAAATTAACTTAAAAAATAGACATTGCTGCCCTCTGACCCAGAGGAAATAACAAGACCCAGGCTTCCTGCCTCACATACTACTTGACATCTGGACACAACAGACTAGGCAGCTCTTCTAGAAATGCACTGTAGATAGTTTGGTGCTATTGTTAGTCTGTTTCCCATTGTTACAATGTAGCATCTGAGGTGTAGCGGATAAAGGAAAGAGGTTTATTTAGTTTAGAGAGGCTGAAATCCAGGTAGTTGCACTGCCTTCTTCTGAGGAGGGTTCCCTAGGCTAGGGCACAGTCTCATATCAATATAAGTGGCATTATGGAGGAATTTTGTGTGAGAGACAGAGATCTCATGGCAAGAAAGAAAACCAGAATATGGGAGAAATTGGATTCACTCATTTTTTTTTCCAAATTGAAACCTTAATAAGGGTTGTGCAAAACAGTGAGTTCGGTTGCAACGTGTATATAACGCTCTGCTCATATCCTTGAATTGTCCTCTACCCTCCCTCTGGAACTCTTCCTCCTCTAAAATAGAGTTAGTCTTTTCAGTCTTGGGAGAAAAAGATCCCAAGGGAGCTACACTAATCCCTTCTGAGGGCTGTACCCTCTACCCACTCCTTAGCAGTCTCAACATACCTTGTGTCTCCACTCTGGAGACCAAGCCCCTAATAAATGAACCCTTAGGGAGCATTTGATAATAGATGAGCCCCAATAATAGATGAGCCTCAATAATGGGCAAACTGAAGGTTAAACTCTACAAGTGCCTGGCTTTCTATCTTGAGGCATTTTTCAGATGACAGATGCAGACGTTGCATCCTAAGCAGAGCCCAGAAGCTTCAGTGAGTTGAAGAGGTAGCCATGACAGTTCAGGGAGGAGGTAAAAGTAATATTATGAAAAAGTTACAGAGCAGAGTTCCAAACAGAAGGAAGCTACTCAAAACAATAGCTGCAAAATTTGCATGGGGACTTTTGTGGGTTTTGCTGAGTATTACAGTTTGTGCCTCTGCAGCATGAACCTCAGTATCTATAGGTAGACAATGACCAGGGAGCGACAAGATAACTCAAGGACCAGGCCCCGTGGAAGGATATTAAAATTCTGACTTGTCAGAGCAGAGGCTCCATACAGAACAGCCTGGAGAAGCCACTCCCACTGGGGGCAGCATCAAACCCTGCTGGGGCATCCTTGCTTTAGATTTCCCCTGGAAAAGCATAAGCTGGCCTTCTAGGCATCTGGCCTCCAGGTTACTTAGCTACCTTCCCAAGTGAAGCCCTGCAGCCTATAAAGAAACCCAGAGTTGTCTGCACCCCAAATCAAACTATACATAGCATCTTCCAGACCTTGTATAGCCCAAACAAGAAAGGAGCAAAAAGACGACTTGGTCACACGCTGGTCAAGAAACCTGTCACCATGCAATGTAAGTCAGGAAGAGTTCAAAATCTGAGAACTTCAGTGATGTGAAGACAAGCTAAAGTCCTCCACTACAATGTTCCTTGAAGACACCAAAGAGGACAGGCAGAAGATAATGGCCGTAGTGTTTCCAAATATGATGAAAATCACTTAGCTAAGCACCTAAGAAGCCTACTATAGGACACACACGCACGCGCACGCACACACATGTATACAGTCCATTATAAAACCCCATAATAAGATAGCTTAAAAGAAGGATAGAAAAATTCTCGTGTGCACAGAGAGAAAAGGAACATCTGTGCAAAGAGAATAAGAGTGGCCGTGGATTTCTCTCAGAAACCATGCAACGCCAAAGAGAAAACCAGGCTGTGTTAAATGCTAAGCAGACTGACAGATAGTAAATAAGCCCTAGTAGCCTGTAATCGTATACGCGTGGAAAATAACCGTCTGGCAATGGAAGCAAAATAGTTTGGAAATAAACACCAGCTCTGCTCCACTTCTAGGGACCCACTGTAAATTTAGGAGAGTAAATTTAAACTAAGTCCCTTAAACCACAGGAATACAAAACCTATGGCTGCATGATTTAAAGACTACCCTGTGCTGCCAAGCATTTGGATGGATACACTCGAAATGTTTGCCTTGTTAAAATTTTTCTTTTAAAGTTACTTAAGGGTCAGGAGGTGGCTCAGCGGGCAAAGGTGCCACCAGAGGTGACAATATGAATAATCCTAGGATTGTAAGGTAGGAGAAAAGAAGTTCTCCTTTGACCTTTTGTATGTGAGCATGTATGTACACACTCCCCACATAAGAGAAGTGAACTTAACTTTTTAAGTCACCTAAAATATGCCAGGTGTGATCTGCCAGGTGTGCTCTGTCAGGTGTGATCTGCCAGGTGTGATCTGCCAGGTGTGCTCTGTCAGGTGTGATCTGCCAGGTGTGCTCTGTCAGGTGTGATTTGCCAGATGTGGTGCCTGCCTTTAATTCCAGCACTAGGGAAGTAGAGGCAGGCAGATCTTGGGGTTACACAGTGAAACCTTGCTTTTAGAAAAAGGTTCTTAAAATGTAAGGCGAAATAGCAAAAACATATTTTTCAGTTAAAATTACATGAGAAATAAAGCAGCCCAACAGAAACCTGGCAAAAGCATAAGATTTTAAGGACGCTGCAGTACCTGTGGAGTGGCTGAGCTGCTGAGGGTTGAGTGTCTTAGAATGAGTGTGTCTTAGACTATGCACATTTAAACACAGAGAGTATAGCTTTTTACCCAGTAGTACGTATAAAATAGAGCCTATGCATCCACCCCAGAAGAGAGTTAGAATGGGAAGAAAGGGTTCCCATTTAGGAAACAGAGATTTAGGAAAGCAAAATGGCAGACTCACTCGACTGTCCTGTAACTACACGATGCACACTGGTAACACTCTGGTCAAAAGGCTGAGCCTGTATGATGGTAAAAATACTCAGAAGATGGGCAAGGGTGAGCTACTCAAAACCTAGTTTTAAACGAGTCAGTAAAGACAGGAAAAATCAAAGGGCCAGGAAGGGACACAAGCACAAATACTCAAAACTAAGCAGATGTGATTCTGCTGGCATCGGGAAGTGACAGGGAGGAGGGATGGTTCCTTCTGACAGAGGTCCAGAGAATCACAGAGAAATAACACTAATCCCAGTGTGCACAAAGATGGAAGCAAAACCAGCCAGAGCCCAAGGGGAAGTGGGCAGATCTGATAGGACGAGAAAACAGGGGCCAATGAGAGGGCTCAGTGGGTTCAGGTACTTGCTGCGCAACCCTGGTGATCTGGGTTCAATTCCTGGAACCCACAGAAAAGTGGAAGGGGAGAATTAACTCCACAAAGTTGTCCCCTGACCACCATATGTGCACTATGGTATGAGCACTTCCACATTACACACACACACACACACACACACACACACACACACACACACACAACTGAAAGTTTCAACAAACAAACAGTTGTTAAAAAAAAATTATGTTAGGTCTAAAAATCGCTGTTTGCCAAGATGACTAGAGGATGTGACCGTGTCGACCAGGACAGGTACAGAACGAATGTACATTTTTTGTATGTGCACTCAGACAGATCATGTGCTGAACCCAAGAGCAGGCCTCAGCAGATTTAAGAGAACTGAAATCATACAAAGTTTATATTCTGCCCACAGCAGAATTTAATATGTCAACAACAGAAGAATCTGGAAAATCCCCAAATATTTGGAAGTTAAACAACATAGCTCATGGGTCAGAGAAGAAGTCACAGGAAGGATTAACACTATTTTGAACTAAATGAGAATAACAACACAGCATGTTCAAATTTGTGGGAAACAGCTAAGAAAAGATCTAACCTTTCACGTTAAGAGATGAAAAATTAAATCCCAGAATAGGAAGGAGGAAAAAATAAACATGAAGTAGACAGGAGTGAAAAAATGTTAAAGTAAAAAAACAAAACAAAACAAAGCAAAAAAAAACCCAAAACAATCAAACAATAGTAGTAAAAACAGACGTGCATCCGGCAGCTGGTAAACATCTAACAAGATCGACTTAGCCCAGGAGACGTGCACATCACTGCCGCAGGACCAAAAGGTGTCAGGACAGACCCTAGAGACTGAAAACAAAACCAAACGATAAAACCAGCAACAAAAACAAACACACAGAAATGATCAGAGCAATTTCACTCCAGCCATTTGTCACCGTGACCTTGTGTTTGCATTAGAGATTGCTTTTCTTCTTAGAAGGTGTGTGCAGAGCAGTGGAGCAAAGCGTCCGCTATGGTTGGGTGTAGGTAGTGAGCTCATAGCCCAGGCTCTGGTCTCTGTCCTTTCCAGTCTCAGATGGACCCTCCCCTTCTGTAAGTTCTTCATACACTGATCCCACCAACTGTGGGCAGAACTTATTCAAGGAAAAAAAAATGCATCTCTGCTGACTTGTTCCCACCACTGTTTTCTAAGCAGGTTATGAGGCTTATATATCACATTCATACTGATTATTATAACTAATCTAACGGTGATTAAAATACACAGGGGGGATGCGCATAGACCATTCTATATAAGAGAAGTCAAACACACAGACTGTGTTATGGAGCTGACAGAGGAATTCCAAGAATGAGTACTCTGTGGGTACGGGGGAAACTATATTTAAAATATCTGAGGGACTATGGAGATGACTCAGGCCATAAAGTACTGGTCTTACAAGCATGAGGGCTGAGTGTGATCTCTAGAACTCTCATTAAAAAAAAAAAAAGCAAACATCAAAAAAACCAGGACTGGAGGCCACACTTGTGATCCCAGGACAGGGAGACAGAGACAGGTGGATCTCTGGGGTTTGCAAGTCAGCCAGCATGGCAGGAATGAACGTCACTGAAGAGTGCCTCCTGCCGTCATATGTGTAGAAACGTACATGTGAACACATGTATACTTTTCAAAATCTAATACATGATTGGGAACTGTGAGGCAGCTTAGACATTAGTCAGCAGGGAGACTCACTATAGGTGTCCTTTGCGGTAAGACTGCCTACGAGGATAGTGGCTGTGAGCTTGTCACTCACAGGGCAGGGCTGGTCCTTCCTCACAGTCAGCATAAGGAGATCTGGCCCCTTGCCTGTGTAGTGCCCAGCCAGGGAAAGGAGAAGCCAAAATTGGCCAGGAAACTTGAGACCAGTGTGCTGTGGACCCTCCCACAGACCATGTCGGAGAGGATGGATCCATCCTTTGGCCTTGGCTCAGCCACTTTCACAAGGCCCAACATGAGACCATGGATGGGCTTCCTCTAGCTACTAGGGATAACTTGAACACGGCCTGCAGCCGCCAGCATGGCTCTGCTCTGTAAACAGAGGCCTGACCTATTTAATTCTTCCCAGGGGTTGGGTAAGAGCTTGATTCACGCAGACATGAAGCTGTGGCCTAATTGAATCCTAATTACTCAGAGGATTGCTGTTTACCCAAACTTCCAGTAAACCGGACTCCTCACGCCATGAGAGCAGGCCGCAGCGCAAGAGGCAGCGAGGAACACGACGCAGGTCAAGACTTGTCATCCCTGGAAGTCCTTTCTGTAAAAGATGTGATGTCACTAATTGCTCAAGGATAAACAAAAGCAAGGCTGGCAAAGCCTACTTTCTGGATTGAGAATGGCTTTCCTGTGTTTCTGAGGGGCCATCCACTTGGAAATATTTCCAAATATGCAAGGCTAATGGGAGTGCCAGAGCCAAGCCAAGGAAGCAAGCAGGATTCCCCCACCGTGTGGTAAACGCCCCTGTGACAGGAGTAATCTGCAATGGAGAGAAACCTCTGTATATCCAGAACTCAGCAAAGAAGAGGAGACTGATGAGCGAGCGGCCATCTTAGGGACTCGGTTGATGTCTGGGTAGGGTTGGGCAGAGACTGTGAGGAGCACACCTCTGAGCACATATGATTCTTTTTATGCAGAAGAATGTTAAATAAACCAAACCTGACTCAGGAAGACAAGTGTTATGTTCTTGCTCGTGTGCGGAAGCCAGAGGAAGTGAAGACATAGAAGCTGAGAGCAGAGCAGAGGTCACTGGAGGCATTGAAAGGTGGGGTGTGTGGGGAAAGTGTCAAATTGATAATGGTGTGGAATGATAAAGTAGCATTTATAATTTATTGTATATTTTATAAAGAATGAGTTTAAGGTGCTTCCAGTCCCCAACATTACATAGTAAATGTCCAAGAGAGAGAAGTGCGCATGACTCAGAATTGTCATCATGTCACACACATACACCAAATAAGCACACTGTGACCCATACGTATGTATAATTGCACTAACATAGAACATTTCTATGAAAAATACCTCTATATACGGAAGATATATCACTGTTTTCCCAAATGTCAGCCAATACAGGTGATTCATTTTAATTTAAGCTTTTTTTTTTTTTTTTTTTTGCATTTCATATGAAACAGGCTTGAGGAGGACAAAAAAATCCTTTACGGAACATCGTCACTCCTTTCCCTGTCTCCCCTATGTCAGCAGCATCGCTCTTGTGACTCTAGACACTATGGTATTAAAGTATTAAAGGGCTTTCACAAGCTGGAATAGATCGCTGGCTGCTTCCAGTGAATAGCAGAACCATACAGCATACTCTGAATTAAATAAAGCCATCCTCTACCCCCGTGGTACTGCCTGATTCTCCTACGACTGCTGGAGCAAAGCACTACCACCTGGTCCTTCCGACAGTCGTACCACACCTGGCTCTGCCCTCAGAAGTGTGTGAACCAGCCCAGGCACACTGGAGACCCTCTCCTACCCTCTCTCCAGCTCCTCTTTGGCTCTCCCTCATTGGCATTCTTTGACTATGGCTACTCTGCTCCGGGCTCTGCCTGCCCTTCTGTCCTCTTATACTTCACCCCCGTGAATCTTCCTGACTCCATTTTCTTACTTATAAAAAGACCTGTCATTGTTTGCGGTGCCTACCCTTATCTATTATGACTTTATCCTAACTATTTGTTTCTGGGGGGAAAGAAACCTTCCAATAGTGTTGGACCCGAGGCTCTGGAAAGGTTGTGGGCTTTGGGCTCCTCCTTGAGTGCAGAGACTACATACCAAATGTTCATTTTTGCCCAACTCTGCAAATCTACAGAGACCTGCTAGGTCCTGCAGCGCAGTATGGAAGAGGCTCAGGCCACAGGTTCTGGAGAGAGGAAGTCTAGACCACGCCACAGGGAAGAGAGGGCTAGAGAGCTGGTTGCCATGGTGATTCCCTCTCGGTTTCCACGGTTTCCACGATACTCCTGCTGCCTCCCACATGGTCCTGTGTATCCCACATGGCCCTGGGTTATTTTGAGTCAATCCATCCCACGCAAAGGGCCACAGGTATCTGGACAACCTGTTCTCCTTCTCATAGTTTAGGGTTCAGTGAGGTCTTAGGGAAGAAAGGGCTTCACTTCAAGGAATGCAGGATGAGTCCCAGGCATAAGTAGGTAGTTTCAGGGCCACTGGGAGGCTCAACTGCAGCTGCCTTCAGCCTTCAGGAATGGTCTCCTATCAAGGCAAGCATTGAATCTGGGACTTTCTAACAACCATGGCTGAGCCTTGGAGTTTTGTGTTATGGATTATGTGTTTAGGAAGCTCAAGAAAAAGGGCCAGGGTCTTAAAGCCACACTGGGCCTCTGTATGGGACACCTTCTATCAGCTGGTTCAGGGGATAGTCTGCCATGTGTCTGGAAAGCCAGCTGCCCTCTGAAATCCTCTTACCCCATACATCCTGTTCCGCACACCTTCTGTTTCCTAGTTATCTGGAAGGATGGTCAGAGAACGCCTTTACTACTGTGAAGACTGCCTTCTGCAGGCCTTGATGGAGTGAGCTGACTCACGCCCTTACCCTGTTCAGAGACTATTAGTACTGGACCAGGTACTCGTTTGATTTCCTTTGAAGGACTGCTTCTGCACCTGATGTTAGAAATGTTGCAGGCGCAGGGGGATGATTGTCCTTGCACATCAATTTTGCCATTACTCTCATCTAGCAGCTTTTGTTCAGCCCGATCTTAATGATTTGGACCTGAAATTTCATCAGCAGAGGGAACAGAAAAGAATATTCAAGTATAAAGCCAGCTTCAGATTGGCTGTTCTTTGAGCTGAGAATATCTCAGCGGTGTTTGTGGAGGTCAGAGATCACTGCTTACGAGGGAGGAGGAAACAGAGAGGTGGCTCAGCCTCCATGTTCGAGCTCAGTAGATGTCCTTCCTCTGGCCTCATAAGTAGCTTGTACTGTGTGTCTAAAGATGGGTCCCCATCTGGACCACTGCTGCCCTGGTGTCTTGGTGCTGAGGCCCACGGAGCCCTGAGGATGCCTTGCATGGTGGTTTGAATGAGATGCCCCCCATAGTCTCTAGCATCTGCATAATTGGTCCCCATTTGGTAGCACTGTTTGGGAAAACTTCGAAGGTGTGGCCTTGTTGGAGGAAGTGTGTCACTGGGAATGGAAGTTGAGAGTTTAAAGATTTGTGCCATTTTGAGCTCTCTCTCTTCCTCTTTCTCTATCTGTCTCTGTCTGTGCCTGTCTCTGTCTCTGTCTTTTTCTCCCTCTCTCTGTCTCTCTGCTCACTGTCTCTCTCTGTCTTGCTCACTGTCTGTTTCTCACTGTCTCTCTCTCTCTATCTATCTCACTGTCTCTCTGTCTGTCTCTGTCTTTTCCCCCTCTCTCTGTCTCTCTGCTCACTGTCTCTCTCTGTCTGTCTCTGTCTCGCTCACTGTCTGTTTCTCACTGTCTCTCTCTCTCTATCTCACTGTCTCTCTGTCTGTCTCTGTCTTTTCCCCCTCTCTCTGTCTCTCTGCTCACTGTCTCTCTCTGTCTGTCTCTGTCTCGCTCACTGTCTGTTTCTCACTGTCTCTCTCTTTGTCTCTCTCTCTTACTGTCTGTCTGTCTGTCTCTGTCTATATCTCTGTCTTTTTCTCTCTCTGACTCTCTCTGTCTCTCTCTATCTCTCTGTGTGTATCTCTCTCTGTCTCACTGTCTCTCTATTTGTCTCTGTCTGTATCTCTGTCTGTTTCTGTCTCTCTCTGTCTATCTCTCTGTCTCTCTGTCTCTGTCTGTATCTCTGTCTGTCTCTCTATCTCTGTATCTCTGTCTGTCTCTCTCTCTGTCTGTCTCTGTCTCTCTCTCTCTGTCTCTGTATCTCTGTATCTCTGTCTGTCTGTCTGTCTGTCTGTCTCTCTCTCTCTCTCTCTCTCTCTCTCTCTCTCTCTGCCTCCTACTTGTGGTTCAAGATGTGAGCTCCCAGGTTCTGCTCCTGCTTCCACACCTGCTACTTGAAGCCATCATGGACTCTGGGGGCTGAAAGCCCAAACAAACTCTTCTTCAAGTTGCTGGAGTCCTAGTGTTTTATTTTAGCAATAGAGAGTAGTCAACACATCTTTGTCCCTGTGCTGTGCCTCTGCCCTTCTGGTCTCAGTCTTCAGGAGCCTGGGCAAAATCAGCTACACAGAGATCAGAGGTCAGAGGTCAAGGCCAAGCCTTCAATTTGCCCCAGTTGCGTTCCTTGGGAAGGCCTGGAACCTAGCAAAAACACTCCCAATGCAGAATGACCCCGGAGAACAAATGCCAGGGTATGCCTGGAGGAGAGGGCTAGCCAAGTGAGACTCAGATGCTGGCATGCATTCGCTCTGAAGGGTATGTGACTCTGGACAGAGTATTCTACTTAAGGCAAACTTTCCTCAGTGTTGGATTGGTACAGGCTACATCAGTATGATTCACAATTAAAGAAAAAAATGCAGAGAAAACTGCCATGAGCCTCCAGAGAGCTTGTTGGTTGGACAGTTCGTAAAACTAGAACACAGGGCTTCAGAAACAGCGGGATCCTTGGTTATAGGTATCATAGGGACTCTGGCCTTTGGTCTTTAAGCTGGTAACAGCTCAGATCTCCATCAAGACAGCCAAAGGGGACAGAATGGCTGAGAGCACTGAGTACCTCTGAGGCAGAACCTGAACTGGCTGGGGTGTCATGCTCACTGAGGGATGGTCTCTGAAGACAGGAAAAAGGAAAGGAGATAAAGACAGACAGCATCAGGCCAGGAGTTGGGAAAGTAGACTCTCAGGGGACATGTGTTAGGTGAGCAGCTGGGACAGCCTGGGCCTGGTGATCAGTGGAAACCGGAGGAAAAAGACATTCGATAGCAGAAAAATCCACAAATCCCTCTCCACAGAGAAGTCTGAAAGCTGAAAATGTTTGTAAATAACTCCAACAAAGGACCGGCAAGCCTGTTTGACCAGCTGCCCTGCCAGGTTGTTGCTGGGGACACAGGAGCCCTGGAGGTTTCTCCTTCAGATCCACTCTGGTTTCACCATTTTTGAGAGATCTCCACCCACCAGAGTGAACTTACTATGCAGGTAAATAAAGAGAGCTCCGGAAGGACAATTACCTGCTCTGAAAGCTTGCCACCGCACAATGCCTGTCTCCTAGGAGAGTTGCAGAAAGGACGCAGAGTGGAATTCTCTGAGGCATCTTTCCAAATGTCACAAGCTCACACCAGGACAGGGTGTGTGTCTCTCCAGTCCCCTGACCCTGATGCTCTAGGACAGGTGGTCACCTATGGAAATTCAAGGCCCAAGAATAAGCTTGGATGGGGAATGTGATGGTTTGTATATGCTCAGCCCAGGTATGGCTCTGTTGGAGTAGGTGTGGCCTTGTTGGAGTGGGTGTGGCCTTGTGGCCATGTTGGAGTGGGTGTGGCCTTGTTGGGATGGGTGTGGCCTTGTTGGAGTGGGTGTGGCCTTGTTGGAGTAGGCATGTCACTGTGGCTATAGGCTCTGAGACCCTCATCCTAGTACCCTGGAAGCCTGTATTCTGCCAGCAGCCTTCAGATGAAGATACAGAACTCTCAGCTCCTTCTCCTGCACCATGCCTGCCTGGATTCTGACATGTTGCCACCTTGATGATAATGGACTGAACCTCTGAACCTGTAAGGCAGCCCCAATTAAATGTTGTCCTTATAAGAGTTGCCTCAGTCATGGTGTCTGTTCCCAGCAGTAAAACCCTGACTGAGACAGGGAATAAAGATATATTTTTATTTTCATCTGATTTCCAGCTGGTAGGAAGAGTTACTTTTTCCCTGTTGTTGAATGCAGACAATGCAGGTGGGGTGGCTGGATCGTACACATGGCAGTTGTCTTCCACGTTTTGAGGAGGCTCCCACGGTAGCGTCTCTCTCCATGCTCCCCACCAACACTGTGGGTGAAGAGTCTGCTTTTCCCTGCCCCCGCCAGGGTTTGCTACCTGTGGCCTTTTTGGTCATTGCTGTTCTGACCTGTGGGAAGCAGAGCTGCTTTTGGGCTTTGATTTACATTTCTCTGATGGTTAGTAATTCTGGGTCTCATCCACACACCTCTTGGGGATTCGGATATTTTCTTTTGAGATGTCTGTTTGGATTGGATGAGTCAAAGACTCTTGAAGTGAAGGAACTTCAGAAAGAAAACTTCATGAGCCTTTGTCAATGCCATAAGAAGGCTGAGACATGTGGGTCACGATCCTGCAACCAGCAGCTTAGATTAAAAAGCATCCAGAAAAATTCCTCTGGATCCCTTAGCCAAGACGGTCACCATATTATGATGACCAACACACACACACACACACACACACACACACATACACACACATGCACATATATATGTATGCATGTATATAAGTACATATGCATATGTATATAGCCCACCATTTTAAATAGGAACACACATATTTAACCCATGGGCTCTCAGTCTTTAAGGAAGGAAAGGATGTCAGGAAGGCCACCTCCTGCATCCTGCAGCTCCTCTGGAGTCAGCAGCACTCCTTGGGCAGCTAGATATCCTGTCTCAGTTAGTGGACATTGTCATTGAGCTGCCCCACCCCCACCCCCACAACCCCAGGAAGAAACTTTATTCTTTCTGTGTTCCTTTTATGCAAAAGAATATGCAAATTTCTTCTACTAATAGAGAGATTTTTAAAAAAAGAACTCATGTCAGTTAACTACCTGTCACCACTGGAACGGGATCCCGAGTGTGAGGGTTAATCCCACTCTCTGTTTGACAGTCTCTAGAATCACTGTGGGGACAAGTCTCTTAGAGTGTGCCTGTGAAGGTCTATCTAGATTAGGGTGTAGAATAGAGGAGACACACCTTATGTGTGGCCAGCACTTTCCTTGGAGTGGGTTCCAGGACTGAATCTAAAGGAAAAAGAGCTGAACTACAGATTTGTCTCTTTCTGCTTCCTGACTGGGTGTGCAGCATGGCCAGTCACCCCTGTTGCTGTCGTGGGCTGTCCTCACACTGTGAGCCCAAATCAACCCTTAGGTTGCTTGTGTCGGGCATTTGCTCACAGCAGTGAAACCTGTGCCGAGAGTGCTGAGATAGATAATCACTTAGGGGAAGATTATATGTTTGACTCACAGTTTCTTTGGACATTTCTGTCTGACATCTGGCTCTGTTGCTTTGGTCTCATAGTGAGGTGGAGAGAGCACGCACAGAATAAAATCATTCACTTCATTGTATGCAAACATGGAAGGTCGTGGGAATCCTACGGAAACGTCTCCAGCGACCTAAGTGCCTGACATGAGGTGTCACCATTGGTTTTGTATCCAATGGTGTAGAATCCAGGGTCTTGTCCATGCTGGGTCAGCTGCCACTGAGCCAATGGCTCTGAGCTCTGTGATTCCTTTACCTTTGTAATTTCTTCTTATCGACACTGCAATTAGAGAGTCCTAACCACACTGCTTACACCAACCTGCCCTCGTTCCCCACACGGAAGGGAACCTTCAAGGCCACAGCTGTGGTCCCTACATGTTTCAGAGTCAAGTACAAGTTTTACAGTCTGGAAACTTGTCTGCCTGCCTGCCTGTCTGTCTGTCTGTCTGTGGTAGTATCTCAAAATCTTCCTTCTTTGATGAATGGATGAATCAAAACCAAAAGCCGTACGGGCACAGAACACTTGAAAAATTATATACAGTGCATTTTGATTCAGTGTCTTTTTGTTTGTTTTATTATTTTATTTATTTTATTTCCCTCTTTTCTGGCATAGCAGTAGAGTACATTGGGAAATTCTGTAGACCAATCCTCACCTTCCCTCCTGGATGAAATGTTTCAATTTAGGAGAAACTGCCGTGCAACTGCCTCTGACTTTTTCAGGCTGCCTGTGTCTGACCTTTAGACCTTACATTGCTTGCTACTGCCTGGGTATTCTCCAACTGTCCCCACTTCCCATCACTCTGTGGGGAATGTCTGTGGAGCACTGTGGCCATAGTCTATCTGCCCCCTTTTACCTAATGATACCCTTGATGAAATGTCACCAACTCTGGGTCCTCAGAGCTCCATGCTGTCTCTGTTGCTTTATCTTCTTCTCAGAAACAGAGCAGGAGACCTGCCCAACAGACTCAGGTGGGCAATGCCATAAGCCTGAAGGTCTCATCAGAAGTGCCCACTGCTGCATGCTCCCCAGAGTCTAATGCACCTCTGCTGGCATGCTTGTGCCCATGAGGTGAGTGGAACACAACTTCTGTTCCATTCCAATCGCTCAGGACCTGAGACAGCATTAGGGAAGCACCCTGGGCGCAGAGTCGGCGGACCGCCCCCCCCCCCCCAAGGATGGCTAGGCCCTGGTCAATGGCTGCCCGAGCATTGGCAGACAGTCAGTGGGAGGGTAGGAATAAGGGTGTGGACAGTTGACACCATCTCTTAGTTGATCCTCACTGGGCTCAGATGACATCACTTCAAGCCCTCTCAAGATCTGAGCGTTGCATCCTTCCCCACCATTGCTGCCTTTGGGGTACCTGTGTTTGAGGAAATGGATGAATCTATCAGTTAAAGGGAACTCTGGCATCCATCAAACAGCAGTAGCAAGACAGGAGTTAAACCAGGATCAAGCAGGTGGCCTATGGGTATGTGAGCCCCTACTAGGAGGGATGATTCAAACCTGTGGGCCACCTGGGTGGACACCAGAGTCCTCAATCCACCATCCTCTCCCTGGGACCCTGGTTCCTCTGGACTCTGTCAGTTTCTTGAGAAGCAATAGGAACACGGGTCCCTGGTCAGGTTGGATTTGGGCTCTTCAGAGCCAGCTCCAGCTGTCCTCTCTGCTCCAACGTTAGGCTCACCCCCATACACACCATGGATGGACACTGTGACAGTTAGTGTTAACTGTCAATTTGATGAGACCCAGGATCACCTAGGAGATGAGCCTGTGGATATGCCTGTAAGGATGATCTTGAATGTGTTCACTGATTTGTATCCATCTTAATTGTGGCTGAGGCCATTTCCTGAGGGGATCCTGGAGTGTGTCAATGAGTAACACTGTAAGCTGGTTACATGAGTTTAGTTCTCAGCTGTGGATATAGCAGGGCCAGCTCATTCAGGCTTCTGCTGCCTTTCCTTCTGCACTGTGAAGGATTGTGCCCTTGAACCATGGCCAGAATAAGCCCTTTCTCCCTTAAGTTGCTTTGGTCAGAGCATTTTACCACAGCAAAGGGGAAGTAACTAAGACAGACAAAGATGGGACCAGTTGTCCAGAGCTTTCCCTCAGGGCAGAGATGCCCTTCCTGCCCTAGTCCCTGCAGATGTGGGGAGTCTGCAGTTTCCTTCAAGGCCCCTTTGATCATTTGCTTGTGAACTCTTC
The DNA here is from genome assembly GCF_000001635.26 of Mus musculus. Classification (NCBI taxonomy): domain Eukaryota; kingdom Metazoa; phylum Chordata; class Mammalia; order Rodentia; family Muridae; genus Mus; species Mus musculus. Next base: position 95,732,340 of record NC_000082.6, on the reverse strand, counting down.
CTTCTTGTATATTCTAGCTGAGTTGCATGTCTAGGATTTCTGTCAACATTGCTATTTTTACCCAAACCACGCATTATTCTCCCCTTACTCTTTGATGCTTTTATGATGTATTTTGCAACACCAGTTGGGAAAGTAGGGGAGACTGGCCATGCCTTTCTGTTGTTTTCCCAGAATGCCTTCACAGTCCTTCAGGGAGGACCTCTGAGATGTTTGTTAAGGGAAACCAGAGACCTGTTGCTATCTACAGTGAATTGGAACTTTCCTGGCTCCTGCCCTTCCTCTTGTGTTCTGATTCCTTTCTGTAGACACTCTGGAGGGCAGAACACTTCTTGCTAAGCTCCCTCCTCCTCCCCCCCTTTTCCTCCTCCCCCTCCCCCCCTCCTCCTCCTCCTTTTCCTCCTTTTTCTCCTTCTCCTCATCCTCCTCCTCCTTCTCCTCCTCCTTCTCCTCCTCCTTCTCCTCCTCCTCCTTCTCCTCCTCCTCCTCCTCCTCCTTCTCCTCCTTCTCCTCCTCCTTCTCCTCCTCCTCCTCCTCCTCCTTCTCCTCTTTCTCTTCCTCCTTTTCCTTTTCTTCTTCCTCCTCCTCCTCCTCTTCTTTCTCCTCCTCCTCTTCCTTCTCAGCTGTACAACCCTGGCCCAATGGTCATCAGTATCATCACCCACAGATATTCTGGGATACAGGAGAGACAGTTGCTGTGGGAAAATGCCTGAGCCATCACCACTCACAGGATCACTCACAGTCACTCTAAGAGCACAGAAGAGACATTTTATGGCCACAGGCCTCCTAAATTCAGAGGCTCCACATCTCTGCTTCCTTTAACTGGAACTCTCCAGACCAGCCACCTGCTCAGAACCCTGTAGAATATTCCATCTCTAAGGCAAGCAGGTACCTAGTTACCAGGGCCAGCCCTCTCTTGGGCTGAAAGACAGGAGGACAGCCAGTGTCCCTAGCTGTGTTCCTCTTAAGACACAGTTACCAGCAGCACGGTCCTTGGAGTATACTGGGAATGTGGAAACAGCTCAGTGCAGGGGACACAGTCATTCCCAGGCACCGTCCACCCAAACTCTAGCAGGCCCTAGCAGGGGTGTTCTCTGTCAGACTCGGCTCACCCAAGGCTGGTGAGGCAGCAAAGCTCATTCTTAGTGAAGTCCCCTCTGATCCTCCTGTGAGGGTCACAGGGATGACTCCTTTTGGGGGATTCCTCTGCCCATGTTTGCCTAATGTTTAGATATATCTGAGTTGCTAATGCTGTATTGTTTCCTATTTACCAGTTGTCTATGTCCTCTTAAAAAAAATATTCTACCATTCTTGATGCTAGAGAGATGGCTTAGGAGCTAAGACCGTGCACTGCCTTTGCAGAGGACCTGGGTTCTGTTCCCAGAACCCACACAGCATCTCTAAGTCATGTGTAACTCCAGGGGACTCGAGTTGCTCTTCTTTCCAGGGCACTAGGCATACACATGGTATACATGCATGCATGCAGGTAAAACATAAAATTAATCTTAAAATAAAAACTGTTCTTTTTATCTGGCCCTTCCTCTCCTCCTTCTCCCTCCCTTCCAGTCTACCTTCTCCTCCCCCCTTCTCTCCCCCTCCTTTCCCCTTCCCTCTCTTCCCCCTCCTCACCCTCCTCTTCCTTCCCCCAGTCCTATTTGTTCCCTTTCCTTGCCCTCTCCTCTCCTCCATCCCCCCTTCCTTTTCTTCCCTCTCCCTGCCTTCCCCTCCCCCCTTTCCCCTCCCTCCCCCCTCTCCCCCTCCCTCCTCCTTTTTCTCCTCCTTTTCTTCCTTCCCTGTGCTAGTTTGGGACCCAGAGGCTTGCACAAGCTCAGATAAGTGCTCTACCACTAGGCTGCATTTCAATCCTCTCTTCATTTGAGCATTTGATCTGATTTTACTTTGTCTCTACCCTTGGCGATATAAATCTCACCCCTTGTTTACTCTTTATAGTAAGAGCCTCTCTCTGTGTCTGTAATATTTTTAACGCTTAAGATAGTTCCAAGAGCACAGATACCACTCAGGGTACTGAAGCTATCATGAATCTGATCAGTGTTGAGGACATGAGTTGAAGAACCCTCTCAGATTTCTCTCAGAGTCGTCCATTCACTTCCAGCCCTAGAACCTCAAGGTGGGGCTGGGTTCAGAGACAGCAGAGACTTTACAGAGGCACCTGGATTAGGATTAGGTCTCCGTGGTGCACTAAGGTAGGCTGCTGTTATCTTATGAACAGGAGAATGTGGACACAGGAGCACCACTTTCCTGTGCAGCAAGTGGAGGCTGGGGTGAAGAGCCAGGCAGGGTAGATGATGCACGGACGCCGTGTCTATGTCCACACAGCAGGGAAGGAGCTGGGGGTGGATGATGCTTATTTTCCCAAAAGGAACAAAACTGGTGACATCCTCACGTCACACAACAGCTTGCAGAGCAATAATAAAATAAATGCTGCCAATGTGTGGCCCTGGATGCCAGCCCCACGGAGTTAATGCTTACAAGATGTGGGAGGGTGGACTAAAAGAAACAGCTAATGTGAAAGCAGCAGGGTGTTTTCTCATGTGTGTGCATGTGTGTGCATTTGGTGTGTGCTCACATGTATATATCATGTGCACGTTCCAAGGACTGAAGTCTTAGCTCCCATACACATCAGGCATAGCAAGTCAGGAGCTACACTGATGGATCAGGATCCAGCCCCTCTGGTGCAGGAGTTTTATCTCTCTAAGCCTCAATTCCCACATCTGCAAAATGGGAGTAGTAAAACCAACCTCTCAAGGAATAAATGGAATGGCAGATGAAAGTGAACTTTGAAAATGGTGCTGGCTGTTGCAGCCATTAATTATGTGCTTACTTTATGATATGGACAGCCGCATCCAACCCCAAAGTGGGTGGTATTTCTCAGCACCAGGTTCATGTGAAGGTGACCACAGCCAACATGTAGTTCTTTTCTATTCAGAGTCCAAGTCTCATGTGCTTTTTTTTTTAGCCTCCGTGTTCTGTCTTCCAGCCAGCCTGCCTCTCTCTGGTCCACTGGACTGCACGAACCCGTGCTTCTGATGTGCTGTGCCACGTGATCACATGCTGAACCCTGGCTCTACATCTGAAGAGATTAGAGTTGGACACATGGAGACAGCTTGTGGGAACTGGCTTTGGCAATCCTGAACCATTGTGCCACCTGAACATGGCTTCGGGAGACAGGGAGGGGACAGTTACTCATAGCGCCTAGAACAAAAACCATGTCAGTTCCAGTTGCAACGATGTCATCACACCAGCTATGCCCAAAAATGGACTTTCCCAAGTGTCATATTTCAGGCAGGACTCACATGACTGAGCTCCGCCCAAGAGTTACAACATGCTTTCATAACCGGGGGTTTCCCCGGCTAAGCTTTTGGGTCTCACCCTTCTGTATTGCTCTGAGAGAGCTGACAGATCAGCATCTGGCCCAGATGAAGAGATCTGAAGGTCATGGGTAATTTGAAATGCAAACCAAGGGCTGTGGATAGAGGAACTGGGAGCCTGAAGGAGCCCTAGTGTGACATCTGCAGTAGTGTTGATGATTCCTTTTTAAAAATAACAACTGTTGTGTTAGAGAGAGAGAGAGAGAGAGAGAGAGAGAGAGAGAGAGAGAGAGAGAGAGAGAGAGAAGCCAGGCATGTTTGGTGGATGAGTGGTATGGTACAGGGGAAGGGGGTGCCTCTGAGTGCCCATGCTGAGGCATCCCTTCCCCCTGAGGGACCAGCCACAGGATGAGTATAGTATATAATAGAGCTTATTTGGGGCATGAGGAGGGGAGTTGGGGGAGGGAGGGAGGGAGGGAGGGAGGGAGGGAGGGAGGGAAGGAGGGAGGGAGGGAAGGAGGGAGGGAGAGAGAGAGACAGAAGAAGAAGGAGGGTGAGGAAGAGGAGGAGGAGGAAGAGGAGGAAGAGGAGAAGGAGAAGGAGAAGAAGAAGAGGGGAAGAGAGGAGAGGAGAGGAGGGGAGGGGAAGGGAGGGGAGGGGAGGGGAGGGGAGGGGAGGGGAGGGGAGAGGAGAGGAAAGGAGAGGAGTGGAGTGGAGAGGAGAGGAGAGGAGAGGAGAGGCTAGCCATGAGGAGTGGAGAGAGTGGGGAGAGAAGGAACAGAGGAAGAAGAGGGTAAGAGAGCAAGAGAAGAAGAAAGAAGAGAGTGAGGAGGGGCCAAGCAGCCCCTTTTATAGTGAGTCAGGCACACCTGGCTGTTGCCAGGTAACTGTGGGGTGGAGCCTAGAAGGAATGCCATCACCAATAAATAACATTTTATTTTAAAAATTATACAGTATATTTTGATCATATATTTTCCCCTTGTTTAAATTCTTCTCAGATCCTTCCTACTTCCATCCCTTCCCAACTGCATGTTCTTTGCGTCTCTCAAGGCAAAAACAAAACCCAAAAACTGAAAATTAAAACATAAACCTAAAAAAAAAAAGTCAATAGGACAAAAAAAAATGTCCAAACAAAACAAAACAATAGTGTGCCGGACCCCTTCCCCCAAACAAAACTTCTGGAGTTGGTTTTGTGTTAGCTAACTACTCCTGGGCATGGGACCTGCCTTGGAGTGTGGTATTCCCAGGGATAGCCATTTGAGACAATGGATTTTTCCTTCTACCAGAAAGTATCCATTGCAAATAGTTTCTTAGTTAGGGGTGATACTTTGTGTCCACTTCCCTTCCTCCATGCTGAGATTTTGTCTGGTTTGAACCTGTGCAGGTCTTGGTATGCTACTGTAGTCTCTGTGAGTTATTATTATTATTATTATTATTATTATTATTATTATTATTATTATTATTATTTTATCAATCCTTTTATATCTGATACCTCTGGCTCTTCCAATCTTTCCCCTCCACTTTCATAAAGGTCCCTGAGCCTTGATGAGGTCTGGCAGGGCTTGATAAAGACATCTTCTCTGCACGTTATCTAGCTGTGGGTCTCTGTGTCAATTCTCATCTATTGCAAGAAGCTTCTCTGGTAGGGGCTGAGAGATGCTTTCATCTGTGGGCATAGGAGTATAGCATTAAGCTACATTTTATTGCTAATGTCCTTTAGAAGAGTAACAGTAATTGATCTTTTCCTAGGCCCATGACCTATATAACCTCAGAGTCACCTATATGTTCTGTCTCATGGAGTAGGTCTTAAATCTGGCAAAAAAAAAAAAAATGCTTGGTTATTACCATAACCTTTGTGCCACACCTGCACCAGTCTATCAGACAAGCGCCTGATTGCTGTAGGCTGAGGGTTGGTTCTGATGACTGCTTTCCCCCTCTGGTAGAGCACAGAGTAACTTCCGGGTACTGTGTCTGCTGGTCAGACCTGGTGAAGCCTCTAGTTGGGCAGCATCTCAGTTTCTTCATGGTTGATGGCATACGTAAGCTGTGTCTTCAGCGATAGGGCCTTACCATCATGTGTGGATAGCAACCAATAGCATTTGCAACAGCCTGTGGTATTGGGGGTGAGGGCAGACCTGTTTATGGACTGCTCTCTCCAGTGATGTAAGGCATTCCTGATGCTGGAGATTATACTTAGTAGTATAGGATGTGCAGTTGAGGCATTGTCTTGCCCCTTACACAGTGACTCCATTTACATTCCTTTCATATATGTGTATACTTTAGGAAGCTTTTAGAGTAGGTTTCTGTATTACTTTTCAGAAGTCCTTTGGTGTTAGTTACCCCTCCCCCAACTCTCTCATCCATCCTTCTCCCCCCCCCCTCCATATTTCACCCTCCTAATATTGTTTTCTGTATCTCTTTATAGCACTACAGTCTCTTTCCCCTTCCTTGGAAGATCCCGCCCCCAGTCCCTTATTATCTACCTCGATGGATATTTGAAGCACACATATCTAAAGCTTAAGAGATGGCATCCATACATAAGAGGAAATAAGCAAAATTTGTCTTCCTCTGGGTTTCCTCACCCAGGATGATTTTTTTTTTCTAGCTCTACTCATTTGCCTGAACTTTTCATAATTTCATTTTTATTAACAGTTGCAAAATATTTCATTATATAATAGTCTAGATTTTCATTATTATTTATTAGGAGGTGCACAGCTAGGTTGTTTCCAGTCTCCAGCTATTACGAATAGTGCAGCAACAAACACAGATGAGTGAGGATCTCTATAGTAAGATAGAGAGTATTTTGGGTATGTGGCCAAGAGTAATATAGCTGCATACTGTGTTCGATTGATTTTCAGCTTTTTGAGGAGCCTCCAGCACTGATTTTCATAGTGGTTATACAATGAATAAGCCTCCCCTCCCCCCATCTTTGCCAGCATATGCTGTCAATTGTTTTACTGGTCTTGGCCATTCTGACTGGGGTAAATGAAATCTCAAGGTAGTTTTAAGTTTGCACTTCTCAGATGGCTAAGGATGTTGGACATTTCTTTAGCCTTCCTCATCCATTTGTGTGTTTCTTCGTTTGAGAACTCTCTGCTTAGTTCTGTATTCCGTTTTGACCAAGATGTTTGTTTTGTTGATTATTTTTTTTTTTAGTACTTGGTATATGTTAGGCACTAAACTTCTATCAGGTGTATAATTAACTGGCAAAGGTCTTTTCCTATTCTGTAGGGTCTTGCTTTGCCTGGTGGTATCCTTTTCCATACGAAGGTTCTCAGCTTTATGAAGTCCCATTTATTGATTGGGTTTTAATGCTATCAATATCCTGTTCAGAAATTCTTTTCCTGTGCCCATGAGTTCAAGCCCATTCCTTCATTTTTCTTTTATGAGATTCAGGAATCCTGGTCTTAGGTTGACGTTCCGATATGTTGAGTTTTGTAGAGGGTGATAGATATGGATCTATTTATATTCTACATACAGCTATTCAGTTTGGCCAAGACTATTTGTTGAAGATGCTGTCTTTTCTCCAGTGTATCTGTTTGACTTCTTTATGAAAAATCATGTGTCTGTAAGTGTGTGGGATTATCTCTGAGTCTTCTTTTTAATCCAGTTGATCAATATGTCTTTTATGCCAACAGGCCAAGAAGAGATATAAGCACAAAGGGACTGAATTAACTTCCTCCCTGTCTTGCTGGTTTTCTCATTATGTAGCTCTGGCAAGCCTGGAACTTCATATGTAGAGTAAGATAGCCTTGAACTTCTGACAACCTTAAGATTACAAGATGTGCACCACTGCCCCTTGTTTTAACTTTACTATTTCCCCACCATGGAGAGGCTACCCACACTCCTCAGCTCAGCAGAGGCTCAGTCTCGAGTTAAGAAAAGTATGAGAGGCTGGCGAGATGGATCAGTGGATAAGAGCCCTTGCTGCTAAGCTTGACGATATGAGTTTGATCTCCAGGTCCCACATGGTAGAAGGAGAGACATAGGTTCGAGTTCAGCCTTGCTGCTGGGATGCTTGAATGCCACTCAGGCACCAAACGGGGAGGTGCTAGGCTACATTCCATCCTCTCCTCCATGGTGGTGCCAGTGCCAGTGCCCACTCCAGTGTGGCAGAATGCAGCCTAAGATGGGTGCCCCAACCCCTGGTGAGAAATCATGCAGGCTGAGGCCAAGGTTGGTGCTCTCATACACCTGGGCACCCAGTTGCTGCTGGGAAGCAGGAGGAATTGAGAATAGGAGGTGGGGAAGGCAGGGCCAGTGATGAGGGTTGGGGTGGGGGGTGGGGGTGGGGGAGGGGAGCTCTGACTTAGCTCAGGGTAAGTATCTCTATGATGAAGGCTTCCCCCTACAGCAGTTCTTAATTACTTACTCAAACTGTTTATTCATAGTGGAAAATGGAGGTATACAACTTTTAATCTCAGGGTGGACCAGAGATTAAAAACCTTTTGCAGAAAGGAATGTCTGGGAAGGGTGGCTTATTGGCTAAACCCTCAGAGCCCATCCAGATACCTCATTAGCACGGAGAACTCTGTGTTCTGTGCTCTATGACCAGAGGTCATGATCCTCAAGTGGGGTGTCATGGTCATGCGCTCCAGGTCAGGAACCAGGTTAGGAGTAGAAAAAGTGCCTACTGTTCTCAGATATGAGAGTACCAGGGTTCCTGACTCCACTAAACCTTCCCAGTTTCTGTCTGGTGACATGGTTCCACTTCCCCACAGAGAGAATTGACTCTCACAAGTTGTTTTCAGACTTACACATGAATTCTGTTGGGTCTCCCTCTCCCTCTCCCTCTCCCTCTCCCTCTCCCTCTCCCTCTCCCTCTCCCTCCCCCTTTTCCTCTCCCTCCCCCTCCTTCTCCCCCCTCTCATGTGTATGTCTCATATAAATGTAATAAAATGTTAACGAAAAAAATGACTTTTCTACATATATATATACATAGTCCCTTCTCTTTTGGGGGTAGATTTTATAAAAATGATATCAAATTGAAATCAGTCACACATAGAAAACATCTGGACTGATGATATCGCCACAAATAGCTAATTACCTTATAATAAAAGTATTACTGATTCATTAGATTCATTGGTGGGCTTGGAGCAGATATTTTATAGTCGTGTGCAAAAACCCACACATCATTTTCTTGTACCTTTAAAGAAAATATTAGAATTTTTTTAAAAGGACAGTGTACCTAGAAGTAGTTTTCTAAATAATTCTTTTTAAATAATTCAAGTGCTGAGGACACAGCTCAGTGTACAGTGCTTGCTTCATGAATGCAGGACCCTGTTTTCAATTCCTAATATCACAAGGAAATGATTTAAAAAAAAAGGTTTACCATTTTTAAACCTTTAATTGATTTATTGTGTGTGTATGCTGTAGCACTTGTGCAGAGGTCAGAGGTCAACTTTTAGGAGTTGGTTCTCTCTTATTGTGGGTTGTGCAGATTGAACTCAGGTCATCAGATTTGGGAGGTGAGTGCGTTTTTATCTACAAAGCCACCTCCCAGTCCCCTAGAGATAGTTCTTAGAATCGTATCATCCTGTTGCTGCTATAGGTTGATCTTTGAATGTCCTCAAATGTCCATGTGTGAGCTCCATGGCCTGATCTCCATTAGGGCCTAGTGAGAACTCTTGAGGGATCCTCAGATCATGGGGAGCGCACCTTTGAAGGGGATTGTAGACTCTGGCCTCATCTTTCTCTTCTGTTCTTTGTTCTCAGGGTAGGCACTTCTGCTGTGCCAATGCTGGCACCATGAAGCATTTACTCAACACAGATGCGAAGCAATGCAGCCAGGTGATCTGCTGACCACAGACTGACATCACCCAGGCTGTGATCATAAACAAACCTTTTTTTTCTTTATAAATAGATGATCTCAAGTATTTTGTTTAAGTGATAGAAAGTAACACTTTTATTAAACAGATAATTATAATCTAGTATGATTCAGAACTGCCAAAGATAAGTGGAAAATACACTATTTTTTTCTTAGAAGGTTTAGGATTGGAGTGGTGCATCATGAAGGAAGAAGAAAGAGGAGGTTTCAAGTATTTAAGTAAAAATGTGTCCTCATTAACTATGGAGGGGTGTAATGGAGAGGAGGAAAGTGGGTTCCAGGGGCCAAGGGCTCATTTGCTCTTCTCTAGAATACTCTGTCCCTTTTGTTCTATGCAAGAATCTCTCCTCTCCAGAATGTCTCTCAAGGTATGGTCTTCAGGTTTCTGACATAAAATATTTTGTAATAATACCAACCTATTTACTCTTATTAACTGTGTTGACATTGGCTTTGGTGCAAAGCAAATTATTAAGAATTCCAGGTGCCCCTTCGGAGGTCAGAACAGGTTGTCAATTGCTTTCTTTATTACATTGTGAAGAAAAGAGAACTCTCCCCCCCCCCCCACACAAAAGTTATATGTAAGAATGGATTTGATAAAACAGTTAAGATTCATTTGCTCATAGAACAGACTTCTTTTCAACTCTGTAATAGAAGCCTGCTGCATTCTGAATAAAGCATGGTGACTGTCCCCAGGAAGTGCAGCCATCTTTGAGTTGCCAGCTAAACTAACCACTTCATCCAATTACTTTTTTTTTTTCTCCTGAAAGAACAACTGACAAACTAAATCTTACTATGGATATTTGGCTGATTGTTTCTCAGAATTAGATGAGACAAGCTTGATACTTTCAAAGTAAATGAAGTAGGAAAAGATGGTTGTTGATATTAAAAGGTCGAATTTTCAATGTTTAAGAATTTTTATCTGTCACCATGAGTCTGACAACTTCATGGCACTTTTCTGTAAAGACGGCAGTGATATTAAGTCCAGAAACTGTATCTGCTAAACTGTATTATCACTTGAAGAAGTATTTTCCAAATAATGAATGCAGGTTACAAAATCATACACGGGCAAGGATCCAAAATAGACTGATGTGGTAGAACACAGTAACAATAAGCTACTGTGTGGCTTCATCTGACCACAGTTCACCTTCTCTGGTTACCATGTCTGTTGCGGTATCATATAGAATATCCACAATATCTGACAGCCATTGAGCAGTCTTCCTTGATGTGATTATGAATCTGTTAGGCCTGACTTTCTTTTTATGTTCAAGACACAAGAGCTCAAATATTAAAGAGTTCTGTAAACATAGGAAACAATGCTATAATGTACTTGAAAAAAAAATCTTCTAAGTGCTATTAGGCTAATATATGTGATTCTGAAATGAGAATTCTTAACATTAAAAAAAAAATCAACTGCATGTGTGTACACCACATGCTTGCATTGCCATAGAAGAGGGTGTTGTGTCCTTTGGAACTGGTGTTACAGATGGTTGTGAGCTTCCAGGTGGGTGCTGGGAACCAAACCTAAGTCCTCTGCAAGATCAACAAGTGCTCTTAACCTCTCTTGCTCTGATTTAACTTTTAAATTTTTAATTTGTAATACAATAACCAATTGGTGTTTTCCAAGTGTTTGCCACCAGCTCCCTGATGGGTATGGGGCACTGATTTCAGCCCCTGCTGAATGTTAATACAGTTGGGACACTTGTAAAGAGGCATGGGTGTGGTTTCTCAGTATCTTTGTGGACATGTCCTAGGAGCCAGAGCATGCACCCTGAGACTACTAGCCACATTGTCACCTCAGAACTCCAGTGAGGGAAATGGTGCCGTGGCTTCAAACGACAAAGATGCTTCAACTTCAGATTCTAGCAATTCACACAAGCTTCCTAAAATCTCTTCTCTCTCCAAACCTCTACTTTAATCCTTCCCAGGTAGATTTTTTTTTTCCCCACTATAAACAGCTTTTGTTTTTCCTAATTCCTTGAGGAAGGGATCAGTGGATTCCATCTTGTTTCTAGATTAATGAGCTGTAGACTGGACTTTCATGTCATGCAGATGAGGGTTCAAATCCTCATCTACCTCGTTTGTGTGAAGACTGGTGAAAGAGAAGGAATATTCCAAGAATCCAACATTACAAAGAGGCATTGTCATAAACCAAATACTTTATTATTTGAGAAAGAGGAGGCCAAATTACAAAACCTTCATACTTAAGACCCAGCCAAAGACTTCTGAGGACTTCCATGACTGTTAGATTCAACCAGGTAAAACCGTCATGTTGGCTGACAAGACTCAGGTTAAACTTGGCAATGTCATGTGGCTCCACTGTACATAAACTGACTGAGGATTAGGCCTCTGACAGGAGGATGCTCCAAGTCCCATGTCTGTTTATATTACACACAGATGTCCCAGCGACAAACAGGTCCCTGTGCTTAACCACAAAGCATTTCTCTTGGGGCATGCAGGCCAAGACCTCCCAGGACTGGCACAGCAGGTCCCAGCTGGTCCTACGTCCCGTGTGGTCTCATGGTATAACGGCTCTTTATCAATGTCACTTGCTGATCTGAGGTCACCATGCTGGTAAACGGCGAAGCCAGTTCACAACTAGATGAAAGCGTGGGGGTCTCATGGTGGAGTTAGCTCTTCACTAGATGAGAACCTCCTCGTACAGAACTGGTCCAAGACACCATTTCCCAGCATGCTTGCTCTGTCTGTGCTTCTGGGTATCCATGGCCAAAAAAATAAGAGGAGCAAATCTCTGAGCACACGGAGCAGAAAGAGGAGCATGCAGCCCAGATGGTTAAGAGACATAGCAGGTCAGCAAGACAGGAAGCACCACACTTCGTTTAAGGTCAAGGCTGATGGAAGATCCCTCCTGATTGCCCTGAGCCCTGCCCACCCGACACATCTCCCTTTACGTGACTAAGATAAAAATAAAGCTTTCGTACAAATTACAATATTTTTTTCCAGTGAGTTACTTTTGCAGTAAAAATAGCTGCTACATAAATCCCATATATTTCCAAAAATAGTCTTCTTGTTGTAGTCACACAGAATATCTTGGGGCGAAGGAAGGGAAGGACTGGCTGGGGGAGGGGAGTTGCCTGGAAAACCCAGTTACGCCAAAAAATAAAATACATTTGTGTATAAATTGGCTTAAGGCATGCAGGGAAGTGGAAAACATGTGCCATGTGTCAAGAAAAATACCGCTTTACAGCTTTTACAGTCCAGGAGAGTGGAGAGGCCATATGGACCCTCAAATAATAACATTAAGTTTCTTATAAAAAAAAACCAATATACAAAGTCCTGGTCAGATAATGAGCAACAATAACAAGAGAGCAAAACAAAAGAAAAAACCAGGTCACCCTTCAGAGCCCATTCCTGCTGGTAAATAAAACAAAAACAGAATATCACGGTTTCTCTCAGTTGGATTCTAAGAGATTAAATCGGTGTAAAATGACGTTCCTATGTAGGAGTGAAAAAAATAAAAGGATAACCTATTAGGTATCTGCATTCTTGATTCAGACAAGTTATAATTACTTTAAATACAATATACAATTTCTGTTAAATAGAACTGTTGGAGGATTAGGACAATTATAAGATACAATAGTATGTACAAACAAACTGACTTCTGAAATGGACAATCACACTCTCCACCTGCCGGGCCCTCTCAAGCAGAGGTGGCTTTTTGCATTTGCTACTCCTGGAGGCAAAAGGCCAAAGGAAAAACAATGTTTCTCAGTGTCTGTGTATCCACCACATGCTGGCTCCCTGGAGCATCTCAAATAGCCACAATGCACAGGGCCTGCTCGGTGCCACGGTGGCTTCCCAGAGACTCTTCCCTTCAGGGGGGTCTCATACAGGACAGAGAGGCTATGCCGGTTTCCACCATGGGGCATTGGCTTGTGGAAGAGGCGTGGATGAAAGGCCACTGCTGCTTGGTGGCTCTCTCCCGAGGGGTACCATCCTGCCCTCCCATGGGTCTTTGGAGCAAGTGGGTCAGGACGGGCTTCCCACTCAGTCCCTGGGCCCGGGGCTGGCTCAGGGTGGTCCTGAGGCCCTCAGTCTTCTGTATCAGGCTGGACGCCCAGGATGGCATGCAGTTCCTCCGGAGTGAAGCCCAGCAAGTTCTGCAGGTCACATACGAAACGGTACACGTAGCGCTTGCCCGAAGTCTTGTGGATGATGTTCTTGTCGTAGTAGTAACGTAAGCCCCGGCTCAGCTTCTCGTAGTTCATCTTTGGTTTATTTTTCCTCTTCCCCCACCGGCGGGCAACCTTTGAGAAGACACAGAAAGGTCAGGGTCACCTATGTCCTCTCTTGGGTCATGACTGGCTCCAGACCCTGGGTGCTCACCCTGAAAAACCTGACTGTCACTGGGACCGACAGATGTTCAGTCTGGGCCTTTATAAATACATGCAGATGTTTCCCTGTACAAGGGCCAGTGATGTCCCTGTCTCTGTCCCCAGCGCCATCTCAGCACAGTCTCCTGGACCAGCCATTTGGAACCAGGCGTGCCCTCATGGTTCTTTCAAGTTTTTAATCCTTTCTCTCTTTTAAAGAGCCAGAGTCTTCTGTATCCCAAGCTGGCCAGAAACTCACTGTGTGGACAAGGATGACCTTGAAGCTCTCATCCTTCAGTTTCTGCCTCCCCACCCCACCCCCTGCCCTAACCCAAGGTGCTGTGATTACAGGTAGGCATGTGCCATCACACCAGATTTACGACGTGGTGCTGGAGATGAACCCAAGGCTGCGGGCAAGCTAGGCAGCCACTCTGCCAGCTGAGACACATTTCAAGCCATGTGATAGCTGAAGAGACTATTCTGGCCCATGAGCCACACTCATTCCTCCAGATGCAGAGAGGGTGAGCGATTACTCAGATCACTGGCATCATGCCTATCTACCAAAGCCTTCTCCAGCAGGGAGCCTCAATGCCAGCCCTGAAGGCTGCTGGGCAGCTATGTGCTTTGTCTAACTAGGAACAAAGGCAAGCTCCCTCTAGAGCTTGCTGAGGGTCACCAGAGACCTCTGACAGACAAGGTCCACAGAGGAAGGCACTGGCCAATGAACACCAGGCCCATCTATCCATGAGGCAGTGGCTATAGTTCAGCCTAAGAGCCAGGGATTCCTGGTAGAGGAGGGCTTTTGTTGGCTCTGTTGGCTTTCCTTGTGCCAAGGATTGGCTTTAAGATCCAACATGACAGACTGAGACTGACAGCGCCAGTGGCCATACCTCATCGGGGTCAGCAAGCTTGAACTCCCATCCATCCCCCGTCCAGCTGATGAAAGATTGACAGGACTTGTCAGAGAGTAGCTCCAGAAGAAACTGCCACAACTGGATTGGTCCGCTTCCTGGGGTAAAGGGAGGCCAGTTACACGGGGAGTCTGAGATCGTCAGGGATCTGACCCTCTCTCTCAGTGACCAGGCTGTTTTGAGAACATGGCTCTACTGGGCATTGTGCTGATGAGTAGGCAGGGCTTCAGGGAGCACCCAGTAAACACTGTAATGGGCAGGAGCCACTGTCCACTCCCTTCCCTACCCACTAGGCTTCCAAGAGGATGGCTTAGCCAAGGCTCTACCTCAGCCGCTGTGTTTCTCCTTCTGGGAGGAGGATACAGGACCAGCAACTCTCATGAGCACTAACCGTCTTGACATTTAATGCTTTCCTATACAAGAGCCTTAAAAGTTTATTTCTGAAAATGCCCAGTGAGGATGGGGTGTGGACTCCAGGGCCATTTTATCAAAGGTCCATCCCTCACGACCATAAGCAAATGGTCTTGTGAGACTTGTTGCATGGGACACACAGGGGTGACCTACACTGACAACTGTCTGTCTGCTACACGGGTACTGAAAACCACTACTCTGAGAAAGAGGTTTGCTGTGGCCCTGTCTCTCTTAAGGATGTAGAGCAACTTGTCTTGGGTCCCTGTCACGGTTTAGGGAAGGAAAGTCGAGATCTGACCATAAGCTGTCACCTTCTCCTCAGATATAAAAGGCTTTGGGGAAGCATAGCAGGGACTGAACCAGACTGAGCTACAAAGTCACTTGAGTGGCCACTAGGACTTGTCACCTCTGAACAGATTCACCAGTGGATTTTCAAACTACTCACACTTAACACCACGGGCCACAGGTTGGGCCACACTACCTATGCTAACACCACGGGGCTAACAAACAAACAGCAGTGCTATTACCATCCTGGTAGACACTCCTAATGCTGTGGGGTTTTCTTAGCAGTTCTTGGATTCCTAGGTATCAGAACAGCCACAGGTTCAAACCCCTTTATGAATTTTTACACATGTATGCAGCTATTTTTTTGACAATGAAAAGAAAACCCCTACATCCTCACTTTAACCTCATATCTTTAAAAGCGGGCTTTAAAATCCACAGTGACTTCTTGTGGCCAGCATACAGAAAGGGGATCTATTTAAAGTCATCTGGGGGAAAAAAAAAGAACATTCTTGATATTTTTGCCCCGGTTTTGAAAATTGTCTGGTTCTAAAAACAGCTTTAAGATTTGCTCTCTGCCTAGAAGAGCGCTCTCATCCTCTCTAGGTTGGTTTTGGAGGCCAAGAGGGGTAAACAGTGCTGGTATCCCTTGAGCTGGCTCCTGCCCTTCCCCAGGTCAGTTTACATTCCTGGAGATCCAGAGTGTGAGTCAGAGCCAGAGTCTGTCCGACCTCCTACCTCTCCACCTCCCGTCCCAGGTAGAGGGTGTGGCCTAGGATCTTCCCTACTCCCCAGATCCTAACATAAAAATGTCTGTGAGCCTGGCCCTATAGGACTTGTGTACAGGGAGCCTCAGAGTGTGAGTATCCCAGGCAAACTTGGACAAGGCCTGGGTAAGGGTGGGGGGGTGCTTTGGTCACATAGGAGCCCACTGGGGCCCTGAGTGTTCACTTACCAGTGAAGCCAGCCAGTACTGCTGCAGGAATAACTGGTTTGCCTTGCTCGACTGGGTCGCTCCTCTCTTGGATGTAGTCCTTGAAGGACATGGTCAGCTTACTGAGGCACAGAGACTGGCTACAGTCCTCCTCAAAGCTCTCGAAGGAAGGTACCCGCTGTACATCCAGTAGGGACGACTGGCTGTTCCAGGACCTCAGCAGCGAGTCGGAGCTCTCGAAGCTGTCCCCACCGTTCTCTGGAGAGTCGTGGTCCTTGGGTTTTCCTGGTAAAAACCACCAAACAATGCTGAGGCCCCTCCAGGATATGAGAAGACTCAGTACCCCTGGGTCATTAATTCAGGAGCATCATGATTCTAACTCCTGCATCCCCGCCAACCACCCCCAAGGCAGCTATACACACGGCTGGTACAGTGTCACTGAGACCTCCTCCGAGCACTCTTAAACTCAGGCACTAATTTCTTAGACAACTTTATATGCAGATAACAACCTTCCTCCAACAGAAGAATGGATAAAATGTAGCCTCATGCGGTAAATCACTCTACGATCACAAGACAGAGCAAAATGCTACCGTATGGATAAAACTCAGACGGGAAAGACAAACAAACCCCAAAGAAGACATTCAGCCAAAGCCCACGTGTGACGTCTCAGGACGGCGGCGAAAGCCAATCCGTAATGACGCAAAGGCTAATGGGTCGCTCTTGTAAAGAGGGCTGGGAAGAAACCTTACGGATGGCTAGAAACTCTGCCTCCGAGTGGATGGCAGCTAAGAAAGGAACGCACAGCCCCATTAATTCAACCAGGTGTACAATCTCAGATGTGTGGACCATGTATGCTACATCCTTAAAAAGGAACCTAGCATACTCCCAATGTGTCTCCACAGTGTACTCTACCACAGGAAAGTTAGCTTAAAGTCCTCTAGCTATTCAATGTTGCTCACTCAATATCAAAGAGGTTGTGAGTCGGCTCTTTGGAAAGTCGCTTGGAAGGTGGCCCAGTCCTTTAACCTCCTTCTCCAACGGCTGAACGACAGGGTGTGCTTACCAAGCATCTCTCATCCTGACTGGCTTCCAGGACAATCCAATAATAGCCTTATTCTAGAACGTTCTCTTACCAGAATTGTTGTTGAGCAAATTCACGTTGCTGCTGGGGAAGTCCTGGCTGATGGAACAGTAATTGACATTGACGGTGTTGAGCCGAGACTTGGGCAACATCTGGAGCTCAGAGCCCAGAGCTGCAGGCGTGGCCGATGGCGGGCACATGCTGTCCAGGAGATTGTCTTTGGGGTAGTTTGGTGCCTGCATTCCATATGGAGCCTGTTCCATGCTGAAGCCTGAACGAAAGGATGAATCAGACATCAGATGGCAGACTCAGTCAGTGTTCCAATAGCTAGACCCACACACAGAGGACCCCGTTCTGGGACAGGTATCCTGGTGCCAAGAGTCCAGGGCACAGTGAGTTTTCTACACGTTTGTTCTGGCCACCTCTTCTGTCATATCACATTAGTGTCTACTGACTTCTTCTTCCTCTTTATGGTTAAAATGGTCTAGAGCAAGTGTTGCCTCCTATATAGAAGCCACTTAAGCAATGCTAAGTTTTCCAGGAGCCACATTAAAAAACTCAAGGAACAACTGACCCAGCATAGCAGTGGTCACCTCAATATACAAAGAGTATCCTAACTCATCAAGGAATAGTGTATATTCTTGGTTTCATTTTAAGACCGCTGAGTTAGTCAAAATCTTAGATTCTCATTACACATTTCAGCTGCATAGTGGATCAATGCTGCGTGTAGCCACAGTAGGAAGAGTATAAGTCTAGGCTATCTGAGGAGCTGGAGAGAACAAAACCAGAGATCTTAAGGCACAATCACTCGACTAACCTAATGTATTGCTGTTGATCCAATGAGGAACCGCGTTGAGGTGAGAGTTTTCCTCATATTGGTCTTCTGTCTTTTCTTGGTTCTCTGAAAAGGAGACACAGAAGACAGTTTGAAAACTCTACAAGGAGAGCCATATTTCAACTTCCTGTCATGTGGACACCGGGACGACTCGCCTCACCGCCAGCGCTTCACATTCCATTTCAGCTTACTCCTCTTTATGTTTAAAATGACAAGATTATTTTCCTAATAATCTGGGGTAAGTTTCCCAAAATCAGTGATGTCACTGCCCAGAACAGCCCGGTTTGTGTGTTTATGAAGAGCCATCTGTCCTGGGGCTGGGAAAGCAGTGGGTGAGAGAAAAAGGACTTGGTTCCTGCCCTCTGTGAGGCTTCACATCCTCCACAGGTTGGTCTGGGATGCCCTGAGGTCCACAGGGAAATCACACATATCACAATCACATATATCATTCCTTGAAGCCAAGCAACACAAACACACACGCTGAACAAAAGCCCAGGAGTCCAGACTTGCCACACAAATGGCTTCCCAGAAATGCATCAGGTAAAACCAGTCCAGGCTCCCCAGGGAATCAGGGAGCCTTTAAAGTTGGGTTTTTTGTTTTTGTTTTTGTTTTTGTTTTTTGTTTTGTTTTGTTTTTGGCTCTAGGAAGCATAACTAAGCCAGCCTGGCTACAGAACCCCAAATGAAATTCTGAGTTTATAAGTTGAAAGTGTGATATGTACTCACTGATAAGTGGATTTTAGCCCAGAAACTTAGAATACCCAAGATACAAGATACAATTTGCAAAACACATGAAACTCAAGAAGAACGAAGACCAAAGTGTGGAAACTTTGCCCCTTCTTAGAATTGGGAACAAAACACCCATGGAAGGAGTTACAGAGACAAAGTCTGGAGCTGAGACAAAAGGATGGACCATCTAGAAACTGCCATACCTGGGGATCCATCCCATAATTAGCCTCCAAACACTGACACCATTGCATACACTAGCAAGATTTTGCTGAAAGGACCCTGATATAGCTGTCTCTTGTGAGACTATGCTGGGGCCTAGCAAACACATAAGTGGATGCTCACAGTCAGCTATTGGATGGATCACAGGGCCCCCAGTGGAGGAGCTAGAGACAGCACCCAAGGAGCTAACTGGATCTGCAACCCTATAGGTGGAACAACACTATGAACTAACCAGTACCCCCCAGAGATCGTGTCTCCAGCTGCATATGTATCAGAAGATGGCCTAGTCGGCCATCACTGGAAAGAGAGGCCCATTGGTCTTGAAAACTTTATATGCCTCAGTACAGGGGACTGCCAGGGCCAAGAAGTGGGAGTGGGTGGGTAGGGGAGTGGGGTGGAGGGTATGGGGGACTTTTGGGATAGCATTGGAAATGTACTGAAGAAAATACTTAATTTAAAAAAACCCTTAAGTTGTATCATTAGGTTATTTATTGAGCTCTATGATTTTTAAGGGATATATAAATATACACAAAACTTTAGTATAAAAAAAAAATAAGTTGAAAGTGCTAAAACTTTTTTTGTTGTTTTAACTTGTTAGTCTTCCTGTCGCTGTCCTTCATTTAAACCCAGGTATCTTTTAAGCAGGTCTCACTGATCTTTAAGGCTGGTGACAAGAGAGGTCTCTAGCCTGGTTGAGATTTGAGTCTTGTGTCTGCTGTTAACATTTTATTGTATCTATAAATCATTGGTTACAATCCATTCTCCAAAATCCTCAGTGGCCTGGAGTCACTTCCTACCAAATCGACAGTGATCCGGGTGGGTGCCGTACAGTCAGGCAACCCCGTCTCTCTCAGTCCTCCTAGTGAGTTCACCCACCTGCCACCCTGGCTGGCCTACATATCCAAGGTGCTCTGAGCTGGTACAACCAGTACAGTCTGGCAACAGTCAGCAATTTGGTGACTCAGGCTATTGCCTTGTGGCTACACCTGGCACTCCACGAACACTGCACACGCTTCACTCCGTGGAATGAAGACCCGTCATCACCTCCCCGTTTGACTTGCTTGGGGGTGTTCTGAGGCAATGGACTCTACCACTGGGCAGCCTGAGGTAGAAGGAAGGCCACACCTTCTGGCTCCCTGGGTCCCTGCCTCCCAATCCTGTACCTTACCTTTGATCATCTGCTCTAGATGTTCCCAGAGGATGTCACCCACAAAGTCAGGCGCCAGCTCCAGGAAGCGCTCCTTGCCGAGGTTACACAGCATCTGGCCGTTCATGCCAAACTGGTGCAGGTTCACATTCACCAGGCTGAACTCGTTGGTGGCCCAGAGAAGCCACTGGCACACCTGCTGCTCGCTCCACAGCCAGGGGTCTGTGCAGGGAGAGCAAGAAAGGACACCACCAGTGAACATCTGGAAGACCGGGAGGGCATGTGGCCCTCAACAATTCACCAAGCCCAGGCAGCGCCAAATCAGGACATGAACAAGACACGAGCCTGCTGTGACACAGGCATGTTCTAAGATACCAAATGGCACTTGGTGTTTAATGAGTGTGGGGTTAGGTGCGCAGCAGGCCACACTCAGGGCAGCTACATTCCTTGCAAGATAACCAGGAGCATTTCAAAGACAGGCCCACCACGTGCGTCTTCCGGGGACTCACCAGCCTCAAAGCTTAGCACTTACTTTTGGGGATGCCAAGACGTCGTTGCTCCTTTTGGAAGCCACTGAAGGTGGCTTTTAAGGCTTGGCTCATCACTGCCTTGCTGCAGGGAGTGAGCAAAGGCAGCTCGCAGCTGGCCGAGTCTAGAGAGAGACGACAGGGATGTCAGGACTCAGGTGGCAATGTTGACAGAAGCTCAGAATAAGCCCCAGTCTGCAGAGAGCCCCGATCACAGATCTTGACATGATTCCAGCTGCAAGGCTGGGGTGCCAAGCAGTGCCACCTAGCATGCAGGGGGATCTGTACCCACTACTACCAAAAAAGAAACTCCAAAAGCAAACAAGGAAAGATTTTTAAAAAGTAGACTACAGTATTCACAGAGGTATAATTTGACATGCTTTTTTTTTTTCTTTTAGAAAAGTAAGCAAAGACATTAGGAATAAAAACCAACTGTGCTTCTTAGAATTACTCCAATTATGGAAAGGAAAATCCAGAATAAAAATGAGTTTTGTGGTACACAGCTGTAATCCCAGCATTTGGCAGACAGGAGAATAATGATAGGTAACCTGGGCTACACAGTGAGTTCCAAGTCGGCTAAGTCCTCGTGTGTGTGTGTGTGTGTGTGTGTGTGTGTGTGAACTTTTAAAACAAAAATTAAATGTTTGGCAAAGCTTCATAAAGCAGAGATGTACAGACACCATTTCTACCCAAAATGTATTGAAAATTTTAAAATTTTACAGTTTTTGTTTAAAACGCTTCAGAAGCGTCCAACCTTGCAGCCTGCAGCCTGTGCACAGCTGAACATAGCCCAACACAAAACTGTCAGACGTATTCAAAGCAAGAGGTTTTACTTTTTGTAACTTGACGGCATGGTTATCAAGCATGGCCTCTGTAGATGACAATGTCAGGTTGCAATATCAAAAGGCTATCGTCCCTGGCTGCCTTCAGTGACCGTGTTTGATGGAAGCTGTGTCCAGTAAACTAAGCAGACTGGCAAAGGAAGGTGGGCATGTCAGGCACAGACAACACATCATGGTAAAACAGGCACACCCACAACTTTTTTGGAAAGGAATCTTTTCTGATGCTCTCAGAAATTTCGGGAACGATAAGTGACTGCCAGACAACACCAAACTTATGAAAGCACGGGACCTTTAATTGATCTCTGTGGGCTGTGAGTTTGAGCACCCACTTCAGATATATGACAAGTCGATCTGGAATGTGTCCAGCCAATTACTCTCTGAAGTAGCTGTAGAGACATATGTGACATGCTAGGCCTTTGAAAGAATGGCAGTGAGAATTACTGAACTATAAAGGGTTAAGGGGAGCAAGAGTAATTTGTGGTTCCAAGACTCAAAGGGAAAAGTGTGTGTGTGTGTGTGTGTCCACATGTGTGCACATGTGTGTCCATGTGTGTGCATGGGCGTGTGCATGTCCACGTGTGTGTGTGCATGTGTCCATGTCTGCGCATGTCCATGTATGTGTGTGTGTCCACGTGTGGGTGCATGTGCACATGCATGTAAGCTGGGGCACCCTTCCATGCCCACTACCTTCTATTTGAAAAAGACACCAGGGAGATGAAGGAGTGTTTGAAAACAACAAAGTATGACTCTCAGAGCTCCGAGCTGTGAGTGACAGACAGTTCTCGGCTCACAGGTGGGAACTGCCTGTGACGACACCAGAATGACCAGTTCGCTCACAGAAGAAGAAAACTGTCTTCTCCCAGACCCCAGGCTTCTATCAGACTTCTCATACCCAATACTCAAGATATTGATATTCTTGGCTAGAGAATGGTCTATCTCTATTAACTGATCATGTCTTTATTAACCAGAATGGTCTATCTCTATTAACTGATCATGTCTTTATTAACCCGATGCCGAGGGAAGCCATGCATCTGTCAGGGTGGAGGACAAATTACCATGGGAGACAGAATCCAGGCCCGTGGGCACTTCTTGGAGTGTCTGATCTTCACTGAGAGAAGGGAGCACAGCAAACAGAGAGCCATCGAAGGTGTCAAAGGCTGGCTGGCGCTGCGGAAAAGAAAAAGAAATGCCACGTGAACTCACTTGACGGCGTGCTTTCTTAGTGGTCCAAGTAACCCTGCCATGGGTCCTGATGACATCAGCCATTCTAAGGTAACATAGGCCAATGACCTCAAAGTAATCCAAACAATTCTATCTCACTCCACACTCTTTAATTAACCTCATAGGGCCTGATGGCCTGGAAGATTATCTTATCAGCACAATCAACTTAATAAATGAAATACATCTAAAAACAGCAGGATCATAGGGCCACACTGAGAGGTCTTCAGAGAAGACCAAGACCTCTTTCGTCAGATTGGGTGTGTAGGAAAAGAAAAATCTGAGCTGACACAGGGTTTTGGTGTCATGCAATTCAAATAAAAAGCGAAGGCTGGGAAGAAACGGGAAATCAAAACAATAACAAGCTATTTTTATCTTTGAATAAAATAAAAAGC
This sequence comes from Mus musculus, assembly GCF_000001635.26. Lineage (NCBI taxonomy): Eukaryota > Metazoa > Chordata > Mammalia > Rodentia > Muridae > Mus > Mus musculus. The sequence goes on along the minus strand of NC_000082.6, from coordinate 95,709,325 downwards.
TCCTTTGAAGTATCTACCACTTTAAGGGAGGGAGGGAATTCCTCCTCGTCACACACAGTAGTTCAGACAATAGTAATCTGTGAAAAACAGCCTTAATATTTTCCATGATAATAAAAAATAAAAAACATTGCAGGGAAAAAAAAAAAAACCCAAGCAAAAAGGGGTTGGGGATTTGGCTCAGTGGTAGAGCACTTGCCTAGCAAGCGTAAGGCCCTGGGTTCGGTCCTCAGCTCTGGAAAAAAAAAAAAAAAAGATTGCAGAAGAGAAACTTCAACCACAGGAAGGCTTTCAGAGGAATCTTTAGGAAGAATTGGATACACACACCAAGCCCTGGAAAGTGTGGCCTGCTGAATGAGCTCACAGACTCCATGTTTGCAAAACAGCAGCCCTGAATGGGAGGAGCGTGAATACGCACCGGGCAAGGCTGGTCCACCCCAGCCTGGTTTGTTTAGGAAGCGCAAAGAAAAGCTCTATTTCCCAACATAATCTGGAAATCCTACTTCGTGTGTAACACAATGACCCGTGTGTTGAGTCACGGGCGAATAAAATGTGTAACACATTTACAGATAAGTCAGCCCGACACCGGGCCTTCATTCCAGAAACGCAGAAGAGCGAGTGACAGACCTGTTGTTGCACAAGAGGGCAGACAGGCTGCCCGCCCCAACCCCAAATCCTCAACCCCCCGGGACTGCCAACTACCTGGGAGGACAGGCCCACTGAGAAACGTGAAGTACTCTACCTAGGATTTTTATGCAGGTATTTTGGGTGAAATATTAAATAGATGTTAACAACAAACAAACAAAACAAAAACAAAACCCTCCCCCACGCACTGCTTAGGCCTCTAGAAAGTGTCTCTCTGGAAGTTCTTTCTTTAAAACCAGGAAGTTAAAGAACAGTGCAAACCCTTGCTACACATTTTTCCACACAGACTCTGACAACCAACGTCTTCTCCGAAACCAGACGTCAGCACCAGACGTCAGCAAGCTCTTTCAGTTTACAGAGGGCTTTTTTTCCTTAGGGGTGTGTGTAGCTTCTCCATAACACTAACTCCTTATACCATTTACCATTTCTGCCCCACTCAAGGCACATGACTAAATCAAACAGAAAAGCGGGTGCCAGGTTCTGCCTCTGTAGTTTACACCAGACACATAACCTTAAAGACGGTTTAGGGAGCTGGGGGAGTGGGGGAAGGTGGGGTGGGAAAAGAGCTGGCTAGGCACGCATGAGTACATGCATTAGGACCCATGCAAGGCTGCACAGGGGACCCCTGGCCTGTGACGCCAGTGTGCTGGGAAGGGAGGCAGACAGGAGAACCCCCAGAAACTTGGGGCCAGCCAGCAGAGAGCAAGAGACCCTCCCTCAAATAAAAGGTTAGGCAAGAGCCAACACTAGAGACTGTGCTGTAGTTTAGTAAGCCTAGCACTAGGAACGTAGATACAGGAATCCTAGACAAGACTAGCTTGTAAGCCACAGGTTCAGTGAGAGATGTGGTCTCAAAAATAAAGTGGAACGAAATATCGAAAGACACTTATCACTAGCCTCTTTACTACACACACACACACACACACACACACACACACACACACACACAGAGACACACTATATTCACACACATATACATAGACATCACACACATATACAACCCCACACACACACACCACACACACACACACACACACTCACACACCACACACACACGCACACCATACACACACACACACACACACTCCACACACACACACATACACACACACACCCCCCCCACACACACACCATATATACACATATACACAGGCATCACATACATATACACCCCACCACACACATACCACACACACTCATACACATACTCACACACCACACCCACATGCGCACCATACATACACACACACCACACATACACAGCACACACATAGCCACTACACACATAGCCACCACACATATACCATACACACATATACACACACCACACAAACACAATTATACACACACCACACCCGCATATATACACATACTACATACTTATCTCACACATACACACACACACACACACATAAACACACACACACACACACACACACACACACACCCTTACACAAGAAATGACCAGTTTATGCTACAAGAGTGTTCCAAAAGGATGACAACATGTCACGGCCACAACAGGGGAGCCAGCTCTGTCTTTAGTCTGTTTGGGGTTTGCATAAACAGCCTTGAGCTGCTGCAGCAGACAGAGAAGGCTCCCTCTAACCTGGTGGGTGCAGCCCCTCCTGATGAAAGTAGCACAAGATGCCTATTCTTCAACTTCTTCATGTAAGTTAAACAGCCTTCCAGGAATGATGGTGCTGACTAGTGAAGACACCCAAGGCCAGGCCCGGTGACCTGAGTTCAAATCCCAGGACCTCCACGGTGAAAGTAAAGGGAGAACTGACTCCCACAAACTATCCTCCTGCCTCTGTGTGTACATCATGGCGCATATGCACAGACACAAATAAACAAAGGCAAGGAAGTTCAGAAACAGCCCTCTTGATCAGCCATGATCTGTCTTTCCAGCTGTTTTCTTTAAGAATCATGGGACTTGGTTTTTTCCCATTTGAAAGGAACTTCAGGATGAACTCATCTGCAAATGAACTACTTCTATATTTTGGGGGACAGGTACAAATAACATCAAGATACCCATTTAACAGCACAGAAAACTGAGGCTCAAAGAGAGGAAACAATTTCATCAGAGCCACATAGCTAAGATATCTAAAACCATGATAGCTTTCATGGGGGCTTTCTCTTGATTATTGTAGTTTCTAAAACCGTCAAGATAATTTAGATAAGAAGCACATACCTTGAGTGTCCCACGAAAACTGTTGGCGACAGGGGCCACTTGGTCCATGTTCTTGATTCCAAAGTCATTCATCTTAGGAAAAAAAGTGAGACAGAGTCAGAGGTTACCATTGAAGTACAGTTTTGATGGTGGCTCAGTCGTTTGTTTGTTTGTTTGTTTGTTTTTTCAAGACAGGGTTTCTCTGTGTAGCCCTGGCTGTCCTGAAACTCACTCTGTAGACCAGGCTGGCCTCAAACTCAGAAATCTGCCTGCCTCTGCCTCCCAAGTGCTGGGATTAAAGGCGTGCACCACCACGCCCGTCCTTGGCTTCAATCTTTAGCCAGACAGAACACTGCCGGTGGCCAACGTCCACACACTCGGATACAGGAATTCTTATTTAAAAGGGATCCAGGCCAAGCAGCTCTCAAGGAGAACAAGATCTGGGGAGGGGTCCCACTGAGTTCCACTTCGATGTGAGACTCCACAGGCTTCCCTGAACCCTGGCGTAGCTGAGCGAGGAGGCTGTGCTACTCATGGTAAACTGAGGTGAGACCTCAGGTGGTGCCAAGAAGGGCCACAAAGCCACCATCTCCTGTCTACACAGGGCAGTCAATTTAGCCTGGCCCTAGTAGAAGCCACAGAGGGGTCCCTGCCTTGGAAGCTCCCATGGGAGTCAGACCAGCATACACACACACAAACCCACTCTTCTCTGAGCTATACAGAAGCATGGCCCTGAACCTCCAACCCCTCACACTGTCCCAGATCCTGGGCTCTGATTATGTGATCTGAGAACATCTCTCCTTGGTGGGTACCACAGTTTTGCATTTCTTCGTGAAGCTAGACCTTGCTTTAATAATGGGGCTTATATACCAGAGCTGGGCTGACCAACCAAGCAGCCACCAGCTGGCCACCTGTGGCTACTGGCAATGAACATGGCTACTGTGAAGGGAGACAGGCTCTGAGAGAAGATACACATAGATCTCAAGAGCCAGTAGGAGAAAGATGTCTCAGTCCTTTGGATATTTACTTTGTGCTTATATAACGCTGTGAATACATTAGGTTGACTGAATATAGTAAAATCGATTTGATCTGTTAAGACTATTTTGAGCATGTTGAAGGAAAACAAAAAAACCAAAAACCAAAATGTGACCTGCAGTGGTCTGAAAAAATTTTCTGGAGCCCTAATATGACATGCTAAATGAAAGAAGGCCCTTCAACAATATCAGAGAGCGTTAGACAGACCCAGTCACGGAGCCTCATTTCCACACACCAGAGATCACCATCACTGGACGGCAGCTCTCCGTCCTCCAGGCTCCAAGCTACAGAACGGGAGCCTTCGATAGCTCCATTGTGTAGAGTGTCCAACCCCCAGCCACCACCACCACCCCCTTGCTCTCCTTCATGGGCACCCACCTGCTAACCACACACAGTCACTAAAATTAGCAGGCAACTGATAGAACTCACTAGAGGCAGCAGATAGCATAGTCTCAAAGAATTATTTAACTTGCTTTGATCCCTCTGTCTTGTGTTCTTTTTATAGTCAACATTGTGGGCCAATGACAGATGGCTTAACAATTTCCTAGTGAATGCATACTCGCATGCACACACCGACATGTGTGAGTGTACACGTGCACACACTCACACCTTGATAAAAGGCCACAGAGCAGAAAGAGGCCTTAAGGGAAGGCTGCTGGGAGCCCAGACATGCAGATCAGGGTTAAAGCAGCCCAGAAAAGCTGAGGGGCCTTGAAGGAGCCACCATCCTGGTGATGTCACAGCAGGGACTGTGCAGTCTCCAGAGCGGGGACATTTCTTCAGGTTCTCCCTTGGTATATTATCCCAGCTATACCTACTGTGGGTTCAATATTCCTCACAGACGAAGACCACCAGGACAGCATGCCTAGCTCCCAATGTGAAGACTCAAGTCCCACTTCCTCACAATCCTCCTGAGAGTCCAGGTTCCAAATGTAAAATCACTTTATTCTGAGGCAACTGAGGACCGGTGACAACTGAGTCACCGGCCTAGACTACACACTCCTTTGGGGGTGTCTGTGGAGATTACGCCTCAGATCAGTAGGGCCTTAAATCCTGACCATGCCTGAGTGGGCTCTCCCTACCCCACCCCACTGAAGCAGAGAGCACACAAATATGAGCAAACCAGGCCTTTCTGTCACACTTCAGTCCTGTGAAACACTCGCCAACTGAGAACTTCATGTCGCCTACTTGGATGGAGTCAGCCCTGTAGCCTGTAACCTGTTGACTAAACACAAGCCTCCCGCAGAAAACCAGCAGCAGAGGCAGAGGTGTCCACGTGGTTCCTCCAGGGCCTGTCGGACAGTGCTTTCTGTTGCCCCAGTGTACAGACACTCGAGGACTTCTCTGTGATTTTTCGCTTCTGAGATGGGCAGAGAATAGCTTCAGAGGTTGGGGAAGAGCTCCCCTGCCTTTTGTGTACAAACAGGAGCAGAAAAGGGAGGCTCCCACTCCCACATAAATGCTGTAATTACCGGCTGCAGAACAGGGTTCCTTTGTTGCCTGGCTTTTAATGAGTTTTGTAAAAAAAAAAAAAAAAAAAAAAGAATGTAGAATTAAAGCCCTCCACTAAATGGCTTCAGGCAGACCCACGGCTAATCAAATTTAAGTTCATTTATCCGACTGGATGTGCTTGCTAACCCCTGGGACAAGTCAAGACTCTAGATAAATCAATTTCAAGTTTAGACTTTTTGGTACTGGTGATGGGCTAAAAAAAAAAAAAAAAATAGTAACAAGAAATGGGAGAAAATGGCAGAAATGTAGTAACTGGGAATAGTTAGGTTTTTAAACAAGAATTTCATGGATAACTGTATCCTTAGTGGAACAGGTAATCACTTATATAAGAGAGCATGAGTTTGTATTTAGATAAATTTAGGTTAAAAAAATAAAATAAAAGGACAAAACCCTTTGAAGGTTGGTTTGCCTTTTGCTTAGCAATCAGTTTAGAGAAATGAATGACTAATTCCATATATGAGAGTTTGGCTATTTCCCTGTGGGATGCACGGTGTTCACATTAACTGCACTGCGAGATTACTCAGATTTTAATAAAAGCTTAACACTGAGATGTATCTCCGGATTGGCGGTGGTGTAGGCAGGCAGATACCGACAGGAGCTTCCACAGCGGGAGCAAGTCTCTCAACTGGCGAATTAAATGACTCCTCTCTCCAACCAGGACTGCTCACCGCTTTACTTTCTAAATAAGTAGCGAGTCAACTACTATTTTAGGCTCCCCTGAAATTGAGTGCAGGCTAGTACAAGTCTTATGAGATTAAATAGTAAATTAGAAAAAAAAAAAAGTCAAATACGCAAACGCTTCAGGTTACCCCTTCATTCATATGCTTTAAGGAGAAAATAAAAGCAGAGCAGCCACCAGCACCCCTACTTGGACCGTATCCCGTACTGGCTTCCCAGGGCCCAGGGGAGCCCAGACCTGGCCAAGCAGGTGACACGTTCCCGGGAGCCGCAACTTCCCAGGTGTTCCATGATCCGGACACCCCCACATCCTTCCAGGCCTAGCGCCTCCCCAACTCAAGTCACCCCGAACCTGGGGCTACCTCGGCCACCTCTCCAGGTGCCTCAAGCCCTCTCGAGAAACGCAGTCGCGCACCCCGGGCAGGAACCGCACGGGGCGACCACTGGCTTCCCCAAAACAAAAGCGGTCTGCCCGCGCCCTGCCCGATGCCTGGGTCCCCCTCCGAGGCCACTGGGTGCCTAGGAACCAGCCGGAGCGGCTCTGGGGCGCGCGATGGCCCGGCGGGATCAGGGGCCGCCCGCACTACACCCCACCCCGGGCGGAGTCTCTGCTGAGGACCATCGCGCACAGGGGCCGCTCTTACCGCGCCGCAGCAGGCAGGGCCAGCCGGAGGGCGGCGGGGAGAGGAGATCGCGGCGGTCCCGGCGCGCAAGGCCGGGCGAGACGAGGCCGTAGGGCCGATCCGGGCGCGCGGGGCCGGGGAAGGTGGCGGGGACTGACGGGCCTCAGTGGTGTCCACTCTGTGCTCAACGCCGCGGTGAAGGAAGTAACCAGCCCGATCTCCTAGCCGCGCGCTCTTCTGGAGCTGGGGGAGGGCCGGAGGGAACCGGGGGAGGGGACAGCAGGGGTGACGGAGAGAGCGCGGAGGAGGAGCGAGCGCGAGGCCGGCGTGGGAGGAGAGCGCGCTCTGGCAGCGGCGGATCCACGCTGCTCCCGGGCCCTTCTCTGCGACCCTGCAGCTCGCTGTCGCCTGCCTGCTGGCCCCTGCTCCTGGAGCCCGGTTCGGGCGTTATGCCCAGGAGGTCCAGCTAGAAAGGCAGGGCCGTATCCGCCCGCGTTAGGCTGTCTGCAGGTCCGAGCTGGGGGCCCTGTTGGCACTTGGGTTGGGTGGTTAGGCTTCTGCGGTGGAGCCTGCCCTGTGCTTGGAGCTACGTGTGGGTCCTGATTTCTGGTCCTTCGTCGTGAAAGACTCATACGTGGGGTTAGGGAGTCGCAAAGTGGGCGGGTGGCGGAGTCGCGAGTGGAAGAGCAGAACGTGGCGCAGCCGCTTGCCTCTGGAGAGGCCCCTCCTACTGCCTCGGTGCGGATGGCGCCCCCTAGGGCTGAGCCGAGTCTCAGCGCCGACTTGGCCGAGCACTTAGGCGCCATCTATTATTAGTCTTAGTAAATCCTTCAAGGCTACTACTGTGTTCTACTTAACATGGTCTACGAGGTCAACTACATGTCAAGTCCAGCGTGACTCTCCCAAACTCATGGTCAAAACACAAGCCAAAGAGTGGTTTCCTTTTTGGTCAGAAGGCGTTGAGTCCATGGTTGGAAACCTGTGGGATTCATCCGTAGGCACAGGTGTACGTTGAATATTATTTCGTTCCTTCTCAAGTTTAGGTTGTTACCAGAGATGGCATATGAAATTGCAAATGGCAAGCTCAGGCAAGGCCACGGGACTGACGATTGGTACATTACAAGGACAGCCTTGCCGGGAAGGGAGTGGAAGACCCCAGCTTCTCTGGTACCGCAGGGTTCCTGGTTTCCATGGCAACTCCCCATCTGAAATTATTGCCAATCAAGATACTATTACACCTGATACTTCTCTCCAGTGTATCACCTTTGCAGGAGTCAAGGCCTAATCCACTAAGCTAAAACAGCTAGGTCCAGAGGGAATTGATATTTCCTCATGGCTTCTCAGTGTGTATTCAGGTCCAGACCAGAGAACCCAGGTCAAGGAGGAACTCCATAAATAGAAGAAAGAGTCCCTGTCCCGTTACCATGGAGACACGGAACAGCATATGCTAACTTAAAAAAAAAAAAAACATAGCAGAAGGTACTGACTTGTCTGAAGGAGTGTGTCCGTTGGCCCTATCTCCCTGCAAGTATTTTCACGCCTTGACCACGTATCTGAGAAGCTTGGTACACACAGTGATCTCTTGAAGTTCAGATACCCAAAACAGGACTGTTTCCTTCCATCACTTCTGCTCCTGAGACCGTGGGCATTCGAGGACTCCTTTGGTCCACAAAGGCCTTATTGAGCCAAGCCTCTCAGGGCTGCTCAGGCTGATGGCTGGAGGGCAGCTCTTGGTAATGCTGAGCAGAAAAGCTACAAAAGAAGTTAGTACCCAAGTGTCACAGCACCCCTGTCATTAAACTTTGATTAGCTGATGAAGCAAACCTGTAAAAGAATTTATCAGCAGGGCTGAGAACTTGGTAGGGACGGGCTCTAAATTCCTGAATAAGTTTTTCTAAACTCTCTTTTAGGAGCATTTTAGGAAAATCTCTGGGGGAAAAAACTGTCATATACATGAAGAGGAAGAAAGGTATTCAGGAAAGCCACCCCAAACCTGTCAGGTCTGAGTATGTGGAAACCTAATGTAAAACAACAGCGGCTAGAAGCACGCATGGCAGACCAGCGAGCTCTCACAGACGTCAGGCACCTTTGTGTTCTGCCTGGCCTTCTGGAGGAGGCAACCTGGATCCCAAGCATAAGCTAGACAGGCCTCTGCTTTGTGGTTGGCCCACCTCAGCCTTGATCAGTTACATACTCAGGAACATAACAGATACACATTTACCTTTTCTGTTTGGTTCCCCCACCCCTTCCTCTTCTTGGGTGGTTTCCTAGTTACTGAGCCGGAGTTAAAGCCTAGCCTGGCTGAGCCCTGTGATTATTCATTGACTATTATGGCTCGATTCACAGGGAAGCTGGGGCCTTTCTGCAAATTGAATCTAATAAAAGCGCACTCCTTCTGCTCTGAGATCAAAAGTCAATGGCGTTAGGAGGAAATGGAGGCTGGGGAAGGCTCGTTGGCTTGGAGCTGGTAAGGAGCTGGTAAGGAGCGAGCAGGTGGACTGTAGGGGGTGGGGGGTGGGAGCAGCATGAGGACAAATGTAACCAACCCTCCTCTGAACAGAAGGGGAGACAATATGAAAGAGCATATGAATTACCTAGAGAGTGAAATGCAGAGTTCTTTAGGACCTGGGCATAATTATGAAACAATGATTAACCCATTAAGTCATCCTTTTCAGAAACCGTGCATCCCAGCCTGCTGAAGAGCTGGCTGTGTTTACCTTGTGATCTGGCTCAAAGGCTCTATCTTGGGGGGTGGGAGGGCGGGGTCCCAGCTCCAAGTTAAACATTTAGTCTGAGGTGTACAATATTCACTCTGCAAACACGGTGTGAGGTGGAGAGGACAAAAGGAAGTGGGGCTTGAGTGCCTGCCCCTTGAGGTTGGATTGTGGGGATCACACACAGAGTGGAGCCCTTTGAACCCAGAGGGTGGGAAAGCAGAGGCAAGTAAGGGCCTGGAGTGTGTGGGGAGGTAGAATTACCCCATTTTGAGTATGGCCTGGAATGCGTCATGGAGTAGTTAACTGATTCACAAATCCCACTGGTGTTGGGGTCAAGGAACAGATAATGGCAGACTTTCTAACCCCACGCCTTTCCAAACCAATCCTCTCTCGCCAGTCTGTCGGCCTGCACGGGTCCTGGGAATCTGTGTGACGTGGGAGCTGGAAGTCTCTCCAGGTCCCACCAAGGGATCCCAATGCCTGTCAAGGCCTTAGGTCTTCCCTAATGTCAAGATGGACAATCCTTGGGAAAAATCTTTTCCCACTGTCCCTCTAGCATGTTTTCTGCTGGCCTGAGGCCTCTTGTGTCTCTCAGGGCCCTAGGCATGAAGACAGACAGACTCCTTGCGTGGAACCTGCTCTCCAAACCTCTAAGGGCAGCTGTTGGGTCACATTGCCTGGGATCACCCTAGCTCAGCCTTCTGCTGGTTATCCAGCTGTGGCCCCTGGGGCAAGTGTCTGTAGGTCTCTGGTCTGAGGTCCAGCCCACAGAACAAAGGTGGTCACACAATGAAATGAAAATAGGGAGTATCATCAGCCATTTCTCTGCCTAGGTAGACTTGGTCTCTGCCTTTCAGGCTCACCCTTCATGGCTGAAGGCCCAGGCCTCACAACCAGGAATGCCAAGACCATTGCTGTCAAGAGAAGTCTTGGTTTCTTTGATTTTCTTGGCTTTGGTAGTTAAGAGAAGCCTGGAGTTAAATCTGAATTTCGAAGCTTGAAAACTCTGCAGAAGCAGTAAATAAGGCCAATACTCATACTTACAGAGAAGGAAACTGAGGCTGAAGGAGGCTTGGCTCCCTGCTCAGGGACATTGGGCAGTTTTCTTGCAGGACTGGGCCACACCCCTGGTCTCAGTGCTATGCTGTCCACTCCGCCATCACCCTACACAGCTGCTTCCCTTATAAGGCTACGGCTCCATTCTTGAAGTGCATCAACTGTTTTGAAAATCCACCGTGGTATTAACCTGCAGGGTGGTGTGCCTTAGGCATGTCTGAACAGCTAAATTCGTAATAAGGACCCATGGTATTTGTAAAATTGATAATCTCTAAATAAATGTGTCTGTGCTGAGTCAGACCTGTACAGATATATGATTTGTAGGGTTTTTTTTTTCTCCCCTTCTGAATCAAACATGACTCCTACATTAGCTCTGAGCCACCAGGATCGCTGAACCACAAATAAACTAAGAGTTGTTCACGATCCAGTCAGACCTTCCAGCAAAATTCAGTCTTTGACATACCTCCAGAGTCAAGACAAAACCTGGATTAAGGTGCGATCTGGATTAAAGACCTAAAGGATAATGTAACAGGCTTCAGTAGGCGTGGAGGAAATCATTATGGCAGTGGGATAGTTTGGTTCCAAGGCTTGAAAGCCAGGTGCAATGGGCTGGAGAGATGGCTCAGCGATTAAGAGCACTGACCACTCTTCCAGAGGTCCTGAGTTCAATTCCCAGCAACTACATGGTGGCTCACAGTCATCTGTAATGGGATCTGATGCCCTCTTCTGGTGTGTTCAAAGTCAGCCACAGTATACACACACACACACACACACACACACACATATATGTGTGTGTGTGTGTGTGTGTGTGTGTGTGTGTGTGTGTGTGTGCGTGTGTATGTGTAGATATGTACATATATATACACATATACATATATATGTGTGTGTATATATATATATATATATATATATATATATATATGAGTATATATTGGCATAAACTGATGTGGAAGGGGGTAGTTCAGTTGTTTGCTGTGGTTGTGGAGAACTGGACCCAGAGAATGGTTTACAAACAGTGAGAACTCAGGTCTCCCAGCTCTGGGACCTGGAAGTTTAAGATTAAAGCAGAGGCTTCAGGGTTTTGTGCTGCCTCTGAGGAGTGGAGACTCCCCTCGTCCTGGGACATATTCTAAGATCATGTCTGTTCCAGAGTAGCGGAGCTACAGACCCCGGTTTCTACAGCAGTAGAGTTTCCACTCCACGTGCTTTGCTCCAGTTGCAAAAACAACCATTTTTATCTGTGTGTATTTGTGTGTCCAGTGAGACCAGAAGACAATGTTGGATCCCTTGGGGGGTCATGAGCTGCCTGATGTGGGTGCGGGGAGCCGAACTTAGGTTCTCTAGAAGAGCAGAAAGTGCTCTTAGCCCCTGATCCATCTCTCTATCCCACTGCTGCCTTTCAACTAGGAGGAAGGCCAGCGTCCTGTCTGAGCTTTCAGTGGGGAAGATCAGCAGGCCTTTTCTTCAGGAAGAGTCTCACAGAATGCTGGTGTTACCTCAAGTCTCCCAGCAGGTGAACATCCTTTGGGATGCCAGCATTTACTTTCATTCGCCTTTTATTGCCATCTTGAAAATCACAGATTTTGAACAATTCCCATTTTGTTCTGGGAATTCAACACAGCCCTAGGAAGGGCGCCATCCATGGTACAGGAAGCCAGCAGTCACTGCCCCCCCCCCCCGGGGTGTGTGTGTGTGTGTGTGTGTGTGTGTGTGTGTGCGCGTGCAGTGTGTGGTCTCTGCTGCAAAGACAGTCTCACTGTCTCCTTCACAGTCTCTCTCCATTTTTTTGTGGTCAATTATCCCATTTCTGTTTGCAGGTACATGGGAAGTTGCTGGTCTGAGTGATGGCTGAATTGTGTAGGGTGTTTAACACCACGGTAAGGACATCATATATAGCTCCATGTCTGTTTCTTGAACCAGCCTCAGTTGGGGAGGAGGAGGCAAGGCCATGCTGATAGATAACCCATCCAGCCCTTGCTTCAGCCTGTAAGCCCCATCCTTCCTGGCAGAATCAGGAGTAGCAGAGCCTCTTCCAGACACTTGGCCACCCCAAAATAGCTGGGCTCGGTGTGGGAAGAGACAAAGGAAACCCTCTCCCGGTGCTGAGCCGGAGCATATGTGCTTCTCGGTAGCAAGTGTGAAGACTGACTAAACTTAGCGAGTGTGCCTCCCAAGTCTTCATCTCCATCCCACCCTTCAGTGTCTGTGTCAGAAGGAGTGCACTGCTTCCCTGCCAAGAACCACCTGCTTGCTGTACTTGGGGGGGGGGGCGGGGGGGGGGAAGCAGGCATCTGACATTTAGAAAATGACTTTTCAATGGAACTTGTGAATTTAAATTCTTCTACTCATTCTTCTCGAGACTTCTAACAGAGGGACTGTGTTAGATCAGCCAGCCAGCCCTTCCTCAGCTAAGTAACTCAGAGGAAAAGCCAGAGTTCTGGGAGACACCATGAGACCTGGCTCTCCATGAGGCCATTTGGCTCATCTCCTCCCAGAGGCCTTCTCCCACTTCAGGCTGTTGTTCTGGCTTCAGTACAACCTCCCTCCTCCCCCATCCACCCCACCCCCCACCCCCCAACTGCCAGGCAGGAGGCTTCCTTGAGCCTTTCTCTCCCAAGACTCCACCCCCTGTCCTTACCTGCCTTCTCTCTCAAATCCAACCTAGCTAAACTGAGAAGCCACCTGGTGATTGTCCCAGGCTGCTCAGTGACACTCTTTCAACTTAATTGACTACATCTTGTGAATTCATTTATTTTTATCTAAACCCCTGACGCTGTTTAATACTCTTTATAGTCCCGACTGTTTGTTTTGTCATGCGGGAGATGGGACCTTGCCCTTGTCAGGCAGGTGTTCCTCAACAACATTTCCTAGTCCTTTCTTTCAATTAATTGATAATTAATTAATTAATTAATTAATTAGCTAATTGATTATTTTATCATGTTAATTAATTCTTTGTCTTTCCAGCATAGATCTCATTCCATTAGGGCCAGAATTGTGTCTGGTTTGGTATTACCTTTCTGCAGCGCTGGAAAAATTTCCAACACAGCATTTAATAAATATCTTTGGAATGAATCTCCCCAATTAATTCTCAGCATGGCTCTTTGTCACCTTTCAAATGTAAACATGTTGGTTAGCAAGCACTGGTATATATTAAAGTTCCATTGGTTAAACACACACATACACACACTATGTAACATCAGTCAGTCTGTGTGCTGTTGCTACAGCGAGGTGCTGGAGACAGAGTAATTAATAAAGGATAGACTTTTATTAATTAAGCCCATAGCTGGAGAGGTTGGGAGCATGGTGCTGACATCTGGTGAGGTCTTCTTCCTGCTTTGGAGGGGGGAGGGGTTGTTTTGGATTTTCTTTAAATGTGTTATGTGTGGCTGCTAAGGCCATTTCTATTCAAGGACATCATGACTGCAAGCATCTTCCCCTGTATCCTGTTACCCTCCCCTGAGTCCTCTGGCTTTCTCCCATTTGACCCTTTTTTTCCTCAGACGGTTTCATATCAGATGTTTAGCATAAGCCTTTATGGCATCTGGGCATATGTGACTGTATTCTTTCTGTAACAGAGGTGCCACAAACTGAGAGAGGCAGGATGCATCATGCAGCTCTCTCCCACAAGCCTCTCATTCCTCGTGGTCCCACTTTGATGACCTCATCTAATTCTGAAAAGCTCCCAAAGGTCTTTGTGTATCCTCGACATGTGAATGCATGGGTTAAGAGTATAGACGTGATGATACTTTGCTAACTGGTGACAGAATTCTCGTTTTCATACTACTTTGATGAATCAATTAATTTTACATTAACTTAATGTGTGTGTGTGTGTGTGTGCGCGCGTGCACACACACGGACATGCTTTAGAGTGCATCATGGCATACACATGGAGGTCAGAGGACAGTTTGTGGGAGTCATTTCTCTTCTTCCACCATGTGGGTTCCAGGGATTAAACTCAGGCGGTCACACATGATGATAAGTGCTTTTACCCACTGAGCCAACTCATCACTCCCATCCTTTATATTGTGTTTTTAACACTCCTGGTCACAGCGTTCGGTGACATTGCTCTTTGGGAAGGTGTCACCATCGCCAGTGTAAGTTCCAGAGCCTATCCCCGAAGCTCCAACACTAGCTCTTGAGTTTTCCTCTAGAATATTCTCCCATTCACACAGAACAGAGCTTTAGGTGTGTTCGGACCAAGACGCCACCCCTCACCTCTTTTCCTACGGTAGAAAAGGCATCGTCACCCTAGTCTACGTGAGAGACGTGGTGAGTGACTCAGTGGCCCTTGGCTCTGTGCTCTTTATACAGACATGGGAACAGACAGTGAGCTGCGACTCTGACCTCAATGTGCTTTGCAGAGGGGACAGCTTCCAAGCTCTTCCTGTTGGCGGTCATTAGAAGCCCCACAAAGATTTGTTTTAGAACTTGGGAGTCTAAACTGTCTCAGCCACGTGACTAGCACGAACACCTCAGATGTAACCAACTGCCAGATATGTACTCCACCGTGGTTAGGTTGGACCCACAGTCACTCTCTACAAAGGATGGCAAGTGCGATCCTGAGGGGTAAAAGGGATGGACCCCACCCCGGGATCTGATGCTTAGGAGTGTGGTCTTATTTGGATAAACAGAATTTGTTGTGACAGCAGGTATCCAAAGATGAGGCCACCCTGGGCTACTATGACGGGTCCTGACTCTGATAATAATATCCTTAGGAGGGACACACACAGAAGCATGACACAGAAGAGAAGGCCAGCTAGAGATGGAGGTAGAGATTATACTGATGCAGCCACAGCCAAGGGATGCCTGGGGCCACCAGAAGTCGGGAGAGGTGATGAAGGATCTTCCCCAGGGGCCTTCCATGCTATCATGGCTCCTACAGACACCTAGGCTCTGGACTTCTGGCCTATAGAACAGTGAAGCAGTAAGTTCTCTCATTTAAGATGCTTGGTTTATACAATACGCCATGACAGTCCCGGAAAATTAGTACAGGTCCCATGAGAAGTGATCGTGGAAGGCAGAGGGAGCTGGAAGCACAGTGGGAAGCCATGATGAGAAATTGTCTAAGAAAAGAAAATGAGTGTCTTATCAAGACAGTTAAGAAGAAGAAAAAAAATGATGTTTTTGTTGTTTTGTTTTGTTTTGTTTTGTTTTTGTTTTTTGGTACAGAGAGTAAAACAATCAACTCCTCATTGGCATAGTGCTTTCATTCTCTCCAAGAAAATGAGAGCAGCCCACCTCAGAGCTTCAACCCCAGCACCCGGAAAATAGAGGCAGATGTCCCAGCCTCTACAAGTTCAAGGCCAGCCCACTCTGCACAGTGAATTCCAGGCTAGCTAGGGCTACAGAGTGAGCTCCTGTCTAAAAAGAAAGAGAAGGGAGAGAGGGGAGAGGGGGGGGGGAAGAAGGAGGAGGAGGAGGAGAAGGAGAAGGAAGAGAAGAAGAAGAAGAAGAAGAAGAAGAAGAAGAAGAAGAAGAAGAAGAAGAAGAAGAAGAAGAAGAAGAAGAAGAAGAAAAGAAATTCTAAAACCAGCAGAATCAGCCCTCAGTTTATGAGGGCAATTATGTTTTGGAATGCTAACTGCAAGCCCCTGGGGTGACCAGTCTCTACAATTCACACGGGAGACCATTGACATGATTAAGAGCTTACAAATCTGAATACTAGCAGATTTTATTTATTTATTTATTTTTAATAAAAGTAGGGAGCTCCTCTCTCTAAATGAAAACAGTTTGGTGACTCAGTTTCCCAGAAATTCCTTTAATAGTGTCAGGGACAAGAAAGTCAGAAGAGGAGGGGGGGTCATGTGGGCTTTCCAGCTTCTGCCAGTTCTACGTCCTCAGAGCTGGGTCGCTGGGAACCCCTCAACAAAGTCCACTCTTGGTGAGGAAAGCCAGCCCCAGCCCTGTGCACCTTTAGCCCAGGACCCGAAGTCTAGATTGTCCCCTGGTTTGGTTGCCATGCTGTTGTGCCTTAGGGCCTCTCGATTGCTCTCTCTGGCTTCTGGAGGAGGCCACTGCCTTTGTTTCCTTCCTTCCACTCAGACCTGGCCCCTGCCTGGTGCCCTTGTTGCTCTCTGAATCAGGTTGGCTCCATCCCACCTTTGAAAGTTAGTCACTGTCATAACCACCTGGCTGTGTTGGACCACACTGGGTTCCTTCCAGCCTATCTGTTGATCTGTGGCAGGGCTGATATGCAAAATACCTGGTCACATAGATCTACCTTAGTTCACTGCTGCTGTGTGACAAAACTTTTCCTGGGGAGCTGCCACACACCTGTCTACTCACCCCAGATAGGGAACCCACGGCAGACCAAAGTGCAGATATCACCGAAGTCCACTTTGGGGAACCTATGGCCTTTGTTGAGTTTTATAGGAATGTGGGTGAGGGGTTATTTACAGGAGCAGAAATGACTCAAAGACAGCTGCCTGAACCAAAGCCCACCCTAGCATGGATTCATCTCACAAAGCCGGGAACCTGGAGCACACTGCACAGCCTGCAGGCAGCTCAGCAGGTTGGAGAGTGTCTTTTCCAGGTGTCTCAGTGGGTCTAAACCTCTTCCAGGCAGGTCAGCTGGTTTCTGTTTCTTCTAGGCAGCTGCTCTGGTCTGAGCCTTCTTTGCAGCTGTTCTCTGAGAGTCGTCCTTACAGCGTAGCTAGCTCGAAAATAATAAATGTATACAGTAGAAATAAAAAATGTATATGTAAATATACAAAATATGACAAAATTAAATAAAGTATGAATTTTAAAGAGCGCCCACTTTCTATTATTTATGTTAGCAGGGTGGGAGGATGTGGGATAGTGAATTTGGTCAGTTTCAGGG
This sequence comes from Mus musculus, assembly GCF_000001635.26. Lineage (NCBI taxonomy): Eukaryota > Metazoa > Chordata > Mammalia > Rodentia > Muridae > Mus > Mus musculus. The sequence goes on along the minus strand of NC_000082.6, from coordinate 95,692,072 downwards.
ACTTCCAGGGGCTGTCTGAAAGGAAGTTCACCTTCCTGTCTTAAAGAGTGTCCCTTCAGGATGGAGTGCTTCAGTCTCAGAAGAAACTGTTCCTCAGTGTTCTACTTCTTATCCCAGCAATTACATTTTTGGGGGATACTTTTTTGGCTATTTTATTGGGCTCTTATATCTATCACCCTTCTCTACCCCAAGCCCTTCCAACTCCCAACACTAGGTAAAGGAGAAAGGGGGCTTACATCTCTTTAGGCTATTTCCTGCTCATTAGGGGTGTCGTTTCATGGGGCAAGTCCAATCTTTGTAGTCAGGATATCTCCTCCTTCTTCTCTTCTTCCTCCTTCTTTTTCATCCTCTTCCTCCCTCCTCCTCCTCTTCTTCTTGTCTTTTTGCTCATGACCATTTGACCAAGCACAACAGCTACCAGGAGCAGCAGCAGGGCAGCATCTGGCCCAGGCCTTCTTGGGGGCTCTCCCATTGATACCTCCTCCAAAGTCTCCAGAATTAAAACTGTCTGCAGCTGGGCAAAAATCACGCCTCTCCTAGAGCACGAGGCAATCATAGTGTTGGGTTTGGGTTGGGAGCTGAGAAAACTCACTCCAGATATGGAAGCTTAAAACTGAACGCTTTACTTTGTGAAATGCTCAGGATGTGGCCAGTTCAGGATCGGAACTGCATCCCGAAGGGAGATGGTACAACATTTTTAAAGGATAGGAACACGAGGTGATGGGGAAACTGGGGGGAGCTGTGGCGTTATCCAGTTGTATTTTGGCAGTATGGGTTAAGCAAGGGAGTACTCGTTAGAAACTAAGCCACATCCAGAGTAGCTGGCTTTCAGGGTCCTTAATTCATTCCCCTAGACATTAGGTCCAGAGCTCAAAGCCCTTAACTCATCTTCCTAGACATTAGATCTGGAGCTCAGAGTGATAAAGGGGCAAAGGAGCTGGTCAGATGCATGTGGTTAATTAGGGCACAAATGCCAATTCATTGTGTACCTTTATAACTTAGGCACCTTGGTTTACTTTACCAGTCAACAGACAATTAGGGACACCTTTGGAGAAGTGGAATAGGAGTTCCTTCCCAGGCCTGGGAACATGAATTTGTTTCACCTTGGCAGCAAAATATTGAAGTTGTCCTTGAGATGGCTGGATTCAGACAACTGCTTACAACGAAGCTGTTCGGCTATTGGGAAGTCCTCAGCTCCCCTAGGGCACTCGGACCTTGAATTCAGTTTCTCCTTATGATTAAATGGAGTCTGAAAACGAAATGGTAGAACTTAGAATAGATTTCTTTTGCTTGTTCCCAGCAATAGTTAGTAGCTGTGGACAAACTGAAGCAGCCCCATATCCCACACCTGGGATAAAAAACATAGTCACATAACATATTATGACTTGGTTTTTAGAAAAACCAAAATTCTCACTACATAATTTTTTCTGCCGCCTCTTCCTCAATGATCCCTGAGCCTCTACATGACTGTAGACGCCCACCTATGGGTAAAGAAGAGCCACCATGCAGCAGTAACAGCCACTTGCTCTCAGCATTGTCATCAGTGGTTATGAGTTGAGACTGATGACAGTGATCTATGGGTGTAGACAGACTGCCTGTGGGCAGTTAGACAGACACATCACACCCATCTAGTAAAACCATAGCGGTCCCTTCTCCATGGGGACCTATGACCTCCCAGCTGCGGGTTTTTGTTACAGCTCACAGTACCAGACAGATGTGAGTTCCCTCCTGTGGAACCGGAAGGCCTTACCTGTGACAGCCCAGACACTATTGCACAGGCAGGCACAGCCTGCCTAGCATAACTGTATTTCAGCATGTAGGGTCCGTAGCTAAGCCGGAATGTTTGCTTTCTCCACCTGCATGGCCCCCTCTGACAATACACAAGCCAGTTAGCAGGGTGAGTGTTTCCTGGTTACTCCCAGCTTAATTTCTCGTTAGCCAAAACATGCACATGAGCTGTCTCAGCAGGGCCTTGCTGTCTAGGCCTGCTATACAACCAACAGTATACAGTATACAGTAGCAATGGCCATAATGATCCTTGTAGCTATGGGGGGGCGGTGTCCCTGGCCAACAGCTCATAAGACAATTCACCCAGTTCTGGTAGGGTTGTGAGGTAGGTGATAGTGCCAGTGTAACAGGTTGTCTCTCCAAACCTGCAAAACACTCAGAGGTTATCATTATCAAAACCTTTCCAGATGATGTGCAGGACAACATCCTGAACCCCACCCCATAACCAATAGCCAGTGGGGTCCCATATGTTTTCAACAGGTATCAGGGGACACCACCAGTTCACAATTAAAAAGATACTTGCACTGGCTGGTTTTGTGTGTCAACTTGACACAGGCTGGAGTTATCACAGAGAAAGGAGCTTCAGTTGGGGAAGGGCCTCCATGAGATCCAGCTGTGGGGCATTTTCTCAATTAGTGATCAAGAGGGGAGGGCCCCTTGTGGGTGGTACCATCTCTGGGCTGGTAGTCTTGGGTTCTCTAAGAGAGCAGGCTGAGCAAGCCAGGGGAGGCAAGCCAGTAAGTAACATCCCTCCATGGCCTCTGCATCAGCTCCCGCTTCCTGCTCTGTGTTAGTTTGTGTCCTGACTTCCTTAAGTGATGAACAGCAATGTGGAAGTGTAAGCTGAATAAACCCTTTCCTCCCCAACTTGCTTCTTGGTCATGATGTTTTGTGCAGGAATACAAATCCTGACTAAGACGATATTAAAGTCACATAAGCAAGGTCTAACAGCACGGAAAGGCTCCATCCATTTGTATCCACCAATCAAGACTGGGTCTGAAGCATGGATGGAGGAGCTAAGTTACTCAGCCCCCTGTGATCCTCAGTCATCCTCCCTGAGCCATTTCACGTCCGTATCCTGGAGCTCTTCCACAGAGCCTTCCTCCTCTTCTCCTTCTTTGATGTGCTCTCTTAGTGAGCCTGACTTAATCTGTTCAGCCCTACTGAGGGCCAAAGGGAAATGTGGTCTTGCTCCCTCTCCCCTGCTGTGCCTGCTGGCTCCCCAGATCAGACGAGCACTTTGGATGTACCTGTAGCCATCACCTCCCCATACATCATACCTGGCTATTGGAGGAGATCCTGGCTGGGCAAACCACCTCTGCCCCTAGTATAACCTTCTGCAGCGGGAAATGTACCCTCTTCAGTGTGTGGGGATAATTACCCAGCCTTACCAAGCTTGGTTATCTTCACCTGTTCACTGGTTAACCCTAACCAGTTTAGGGTTTAAAGTTTAGGGTTTAGGGTTAAGGGTTAGGGGTTAAGGGTTAGAGTTAGGGTTAGGGTTCATGGGTGTCTTCTGTGAACAGCTACTCAGGCCTTAAGCTGTCAGAAGCCCTTTAGCACACAGTCTCTCTCTCTCTCTCTCTCTCTCTCTCTCTCTCTCTCTCTCTCTCTCTCTCTCTCTCTGTGTGTGTGTGTGTGTGTGTGTGTGTGTGTGTGTGTTTCCTTAGGAACTCCAGTGAGACACAAATCCTGCCACCATTGTCTTAAGAATTACAGCCCTCTTCCTCCACTTTGCCTTTCCTTTTCCCGTTGTCTTTCTCGACCTTTACAGATGCTCTTTGCAGCCTTGTCTAAGTCACTGAGATCTGTCAAAGCCGTGCCTGCGTTTTGAAGACCTTGCCCCACCAACAGGCTCAGCAAAGCCACTGAAGCTCCACAGCAGGCTTGAGGTCCCTGGTAGGTCGGTCTCTAAACTCCTCTGTGAACAGAGTTCCATCTGGACCAGGGAACTGGGGTTCAAACACAACCCCTCATCCCCAGTTCCCTAGTGAAGATAACCTAATGGCTCTCATAAGCTAATCCAGCAGGGATGGGAGGTTACAGTACCCAGTGTTCCTGCGCCCCCAGCGGTCAGACTGCTCCCATGCCCCACAGCCTCACAGGCCAGGGTGGGACACTGTCCACTAATTCCAGCAGTTAAAATGCTGAGTATTTTCAGATCACACCAATTTCTTGCACCAAACCATGGTTAATGCCCCATCTGCACGTTGGGTTTTAGATTTTCTCTCTCTTTCTGCTAAAGGTTGGACTTGAATCCTCTATTGAGTTCATCATCTTTTCCTCTTCCCCTCTCTCCGAATCTTTCCATTAGTTCCCAGTTCTTAGGTCCCAGGAAGGGATTTTGAGTTCCGGTCCCCAAACTGTAAGAAGCGGAAAGCTAACATCTTCATCTCTCCCTCTCGTTTATCTAACTTACCTGCCAGATCCTAGTACAGAGGATGCTGCCCATTTCCTTTTCTCGTTACAATTGCTTCTTCACACGGACAGGTTCCTGCTCAGCCACCATTTTGGCCTCATGTGCATTTCTAGCTGCACACAATAGTGGACAGGCAACATCTGCCCCTATGGCTGACAATCTCACCCTTATGCTGAAATCTCAAAGACGGCCAAGTTTCCTCTAAACCCTTTTAACTGTTTTCAGGGCATCTCCATGCTCCTGTGGTAGACCCCAGTCATCAAGCAGGCATGACGTCCCATTTCACATACATGAAGATCGCCATCCTGAGATTTCCCTCACAGACACTCCTGATGATGACTCGGCCGTAGTTATTCATCTCACTACCCAGGACAGGAGCCATGCAACCACAGCCACACACACCATACAGCTCTTTGTGAATTTCCTCCTGGGAAGCTCCATGCTTAGGCTTCTCAGCCTCAGTTGCATGCCTTGCTACCCCCCAGCCAGGACCACTCATTCATTGCTCCCCAAATTCATTTTCATGTGCCGATTGTGCTGTGTAAAAAATTTTTCCCGGGGAGACTCAAGACACATGTCTACCTACTCTAGATAGGGCTTCCATGACAGACCAAAGTATAAATATCCCCGAAGAGATATAACGGAGAAGGGGCTTCTGCCCACAGAGTAACCCCAGCATGCAGCATTTGAGGTGAAACGCTCCCCATTGTCTCGAGTTCCTCAAGGTCAGAGAACTTTGCTTTCTGGGGGGGGGGAGGGGTGGTGTGGGGTGTGTCTTATGGAGGCGATTGGGGGCGGGGCAAGGTGTGAAGAGTAGGGTGCTGAATCAGGAACTGTCTGAGCAGCTTTGTGTACTTCCTGTTTGCTCACTAAGATGTGAGCTGCTCCAGAGTAGCGCTCTGGTCACCCTGGAGCCTCCTGCCTCTGAGTCTCCTCCGCCATGATGAACTGTAGCCTCTCATGAGTTGACATAACCTCTTTCTCTACGTTGCTTTTCATTATGTAATTGGTCATAGCTACCGGAAATGTAACTAAGACCGGCCATCTGCTGGCTCTCCAGGCTCCAGGACTCACTCTAAATTTCTTTTCTCACCGCCTAACCATCTACCATCCCTTAGTCCTCTGGGCTTTATTTCCATCACAAACTGCAGGCTGGCTGGACCCTCCTCTCACCGCCGTCGCCTGCTGTCCTCTGGTCATCACCATCACTGGGATGGACCACTCAGCAGCCAGGCCATGCTCCGATTCCCCTCACCTGGCAGCCAACCTTATTGGTAAATCCCACGAGGTCACCATTTCTTCTGAGTCCTAAGCAAAGGATAGGATCACATTCTCTTGGTAGCCACAAGTCCCCATCCCTAGTCCCACCTCCCAGGCTGATATGCAGCTCACCAGCCCATCCCCCAACCCCAGTGCCCAGCCCATTTTTGTGCCCACTGTCCTGGAACAGCCAATGTTGTTGCTCCCGGGCCTTTGTTCTTAGGGTGCCTTGGAATTCCCCGTCCCCGAGGCTGTAAGTCTGCCTATTTCATAATTCAAACCCAATGGCACAGAATGCTTTCTGACCCTGCTGCTATGGGCCCTCAGCCTCCTGTCCCTAGCTCAGCTGCTAACGCCCAGCCCAGCCTTTGTCACTTTGAAAGTCACCTTGTTAGTATTCTGCTAATCTTATTATCTTTTTCCCATATATAAACAAAAGCTCAGGGAGGGAAGATCCTTGATGTGTTCCTTATGGTGTCCCAGTACTTGCCACAAGTGCCTGGGATCCCTAGGTGTTTCTGAACACTCCTGCATCTAGTCAATGATTAAAGGATGAATGGGGAGAGCCAGGTTTGTCTGTAGCACTGTCCCACTAACTCCAGCTCTTTATGACTCTCTTCTTCTCCAACTAACCACTCAGGGTCACCTTTAACCCTGATCAGAGTCATTCACCAATGACTAACGTAAAGCCAGAGAGTATGTTATGAGGACTCTCCCTCTAGGTGACAGCTGCTGGGGGCCATTAGCTCCTTCTGTGACCTTGCCTGTGAAGATAAACGACTATGTGCCACATGTCTGGCCACAGATTCTATGGGTCTGGCTTCTCAGCCTTCTCAGCGTCACTGAGAGGCCTCCAGGCTACCCTGACACAAACTGTTTTTATTAGTTCCAAGGACCTGAGGAAGCCGTGCATCCTCCTGCAATGGCTGACTAAGGAGTGTACACACTCCTTCCTAGAGTCATGTTGTAGACCCTAGTGGCCTCTGTCTCATAGGCTGTCATAGCTGAGGATGCCTCTCGGGAGAACTTCATGCCACAAATCAACACAGAGCCGCTGGGCAGAAGAAGGGTGTTTCCGAGGCGCCTCAGTTACAGACTGAGTCTTCCTCTCACTGAAAATACAGCAAAGGAGGTGGGGGGAGTGAGGCATGGGACAGGAATAGGGAGTGTGGGGGGATGGAGGGTAGGTCTGTAATCCTGATACTCTGAGGCAGAAAGAGATCATATGAGTTCCGGGCCACTGTGAGCTACAGAGTGAGACTGAAAACAACAAAAATACAATCAAAACAAATGATCCAATGCTCACAGAAAAACCACACTTACAAATAAAGTGTCTGTCAAAGTGCCCAGGAGCCCCGGGGCTCCAGTGAGATAGAAATTCAGTGTTCTGTCCATGAGTCTTCCGGACAGTGGCCCAAGGTAACTCCATGATTGTTCGATGTCGTCTTTTCCTGCTTAGCTCCCACACGCCTGAGTAAGGAGAGAAGCCGAGGCACATGTCTCTGAAGGGCAGTGATTCAAAAAGTAGGTGGCAATTACTTGGGATTCCGTTGCGCGACTTCATGTAGCTGCAAGGGAGACTGAGAAACGTATTCTCGCTGGGTGAGTCTGTTTCTTGGAGAATATCTGCAGACATGACTCAGTGGGCAAGAGCACTGGCTGCTCCTGCAGAAGCCCTGGGGTCACGTCTTAGCACCCACACAGCAGCTCACATCATTCATGACTCCAGCTCCAGGTGGTCTCACACCCTCTTCTGGACTCCTTGGGCACCGTATGCACGTGGTGCACACACGTAAATGCAGGGAGACCACTCATACACATAAAACACAATAAACAAATCTACACGTTTTTTAAACGTGAACACTCCGGATACCGATGACAGACCAAAGAACAGTTCCGCCCGTGGCTTGCTTCGTGAGCCAATGCGGTAGTGATTTAGGCTCCTTTCAGGGCAAGGTTAGTGGGTGATGGGTGTGGGCTGACTTGGGAGCAGCTGCATCTCTGAGAGTCCAACACAGGTGGAGGCTGCATCCGGAGCCCCCCCCTGCGACGTGCATACAGCGGGGTGGACAGACACCTTCCAGTTGTTCCTTATGAGATTTTGTGAATCTTGCAACTTTTCAGGAACTCTGCTTCTGTTTTGTGTTTTTGAGGCACTATCTCACTGTGTAGCCCAGGCTGGCCTCCAACTTTTAGTCCTTCTGCTTATGTGTCCCACATGCTGGCCTTGTGTGCGTGCGTGTGATGTGCGAGCATGCATCTGTGTGTGTGTGTGTGTATGTCTCTCTGTGTGTAAGGATGAGTAAAAGGCAAGTTTGGAGGAAGAAATAAAAGATGAGACTTTCAATGACCCAAACAGCTAGAGCAAACTTTATTTAATGCAAGAGGTGGAGTGTCAAGTCCTGGCCACACTGAGATCAGGACACAGAACGCAGAAGCATGGCGACCAGTGTTCAGGAAAGCCACGCATTAGTGCTTCAGACTGAGGTCTTCGTAGCTAAGGGTAAGGAATCAGAATGCGGAAGTTACAGGCTGTTTTCCCCAGACAGGCACAGGTCAAGCATGGGGTGTCTGGGTGCGGGGGCAGCCGCTTTGCTTCTAGGATCCTTGAAGAGATGGTTTCCCGGGACTGTGAGCTCAGTTTGGGGCCTGTGAGCAGCATATGGGGGAGTGTTCCTTTAAAGTGTGCTTTAGTGCGCATGTGCTTCCTCTAGAATGCTCTACCTTGCTCCTTCTGAGACAGTGGCTTGCAGAGTGCCCTGTTTTTTCAGGTAAAGTGGGGGCTTCCTCCTATCTTTACCCACCAGCACTGGCATTACGGGCACACATGGCTTCCCCATGGTTGCTGGGAATCCAAACTCAGGCCCGTGTGTTTGTGTAGCAAGCACAGTTATGGAGCCATTTTGTTTCCATGGCTACATTCTCAACTGGGTTTTAAAAATCCACAGGAGCTCTGGTGTGTGTGTGTGTGATTCTGTCTACCCAAAACAAAAAACAAACAAACAAACAAAACAAAACAAAAAAACCACAAGAAATCAAAACAGACAAGTGCTTAGAACATTTATTTTAAAGTAGGAAGGCTTGTTTCTACAAGTGGCACTTTTAAAAAATGGAAAGCAGCATTTCCTGAAACAGGAAGGTTAGCTGAGGGACGCCATTGTTCGACATTTCTATAAACGGTCTGATTCTGCCTTTGTGACTAGCGATGGATGGGTCGGTCTCACACTTGCCTCTGGAGTCAGTCCTTGCAAAGCTGTGCTTCTGGAAAACGCTACGCACATTAAGGGGTAAGGATACCAAAGGCCAAGGATGCTTGTGAGAGTTGTGATGTCAGAGGTCAAGAGGCTCGGGAACCCGGGTGTCTTCAGATGTAGACTGTTACAACCTCCTCGTTGGTGAGAAGAGAACATCTGGGTACCCAGTGCAATCGTACGCTCCTGAGGTCTCGTGGCTGCTCGGCAGCATGGCCCAAGGCCTGTTCCCTCCACTGCTCTGCCAAGGCTCTGTCTCTGCCACCGGCTTATTTGCTGCTTATTCCAGCGCAACTTGAACATCCAGGTATTGAGTTTTGCTCAAAACCAAGTGACAACTTCTAAACTAAACAATGACCGAGCTCACGGCCATGAAAGGGCCAACTGCAAGGCTCACAGTCTTGGTTGAGTTTCTGCTCGTGGGCATCGGCCCGCCCACACAGTAACCCTTTGTACTTTCCGAGAGGCTCATGTACTCGAGGTGGAGCCGTGGAGTGAGAGGAGGCATCACAACCAAGGTGAATGTTCCCTTCTGAGAGTGGAGCAAAGGTGACCGGCTAAGAGCTGACTGGAGGAGGGGGTGGGGTGCGAGGTCCTGGGACAGCTTGGCCTTCTGAACAGGTGCCTCTGGCCTGCTTTGACCTCCACTCTAGGGTCACCTATTCATACTCACTCCCAGAATCAGCCAGGTCCTCTCGGTCATGTGGCAGCTATCTGATTAGGCCAATGTGTCATTTCTGTGGAGAGAGAGAGAGAGAAAGAGCCAGGGATGGCTGCCACCAGCTTTTGGACAGTGTTCCAGGAAGAGCAGAGTGGTGGTGACTATGGCCTGAGCAAACAGTACCTCCACCGGCTCCCAGGTGTCATGGGCATGAGTCACCCAGATGCTATCTGAGGGAGAAAGTCCAGACAGGGTCACCAGTGAGTCACAGGCCCCATCAAAGACCTTTGAGGTATACAGAAACCAGGTAGGAAATAAAAACAAAACCCTTACTAGGAGACCATGACTCTGCACCCACAGAAAGGGAGGGCCAGGGTCGGGGATCTCCAAGCCATTGGAACCCCAATGCCTATTGGGACCTTTATGTTGTGTGTTTGGATATGCCTATGAATCCCAGGTTGGATTTGAGCTCCTTAGGTATGTGGCTGGGCTGGCTTCAAACTCAAACTCAATGCCCTTCATCTGCTTCCTGCTGGGACTCAGTAGCCCTCCTCATTTAAAATGCGAAGCCAGACATTGTAGCTTCTGGGATGGAGGCACAGGGC